>NC_082713.1:8624974-8941702 GCF_030144855.1 Hypanus sabinus
GAACATACAGCAAGTTTTGAGGGAACACACTCATCCACACAGGTTTTAATGAAGTCAGTAACAACTGCAGCATACTCATCCAGATTTGAAGATGAATCCCTGAATACAGTCCTGTCCACTGGTTCAAAGCTGTCCTCTAAGTGTTCCTGTGCTTCCTTTCTCCAAACTTTCTTGGTCCTCCCTACTAGTGCTACAGTCTTCAGTCTCTGCTTGTATTCAGGGAGTAGAAGTACAGCCAGGAGATCAGACTTCCCGAAGTGAGGGTGTGGAATAGCACGGTAGGTACTCTTGACCGTAGTGTGACAGTGCTCCAGTGAAACAGTCACGTCCTCTGGGACTTCCAGTGATTGTTGATAATAATTATTTAGAGACTTCAAGCCGGCCTGGGTAAAATCTGGCAAAGTGATGGTGAAGGCGTCAGAATGTGCTGTTTCGTGCAGATTGATCCCATTGCTCAGAACATCCAGAGCCTGGTTGACCTTGGCCTGAGCTGGAATTTACACCGCTACCAAAACGATCGCAGAACTCTACATTGGCAGATAAAAAGGACGGCACTTAATTGTGAGATTTTTCAGGTCTGCTGAGCAGAATTGGGAAATCACTGACATTTGTGCACCAAGAGAAGTAGATCAAGAAGCATACACCTCCAGCTCTGCTTTTGAGAGAATCGGGTCCAATCCTGATGGTGTACAGTGAACCCGTTAATCTGAATTGCTGCATCCAATACAGAAGGACTTAAACAGGCTTTCGTGAAGCACAGGAATCACACAGTTCTAAAGTTCTACCTAGGATTTTCTTAAATGCCCTTAATATATCCATCTTGTCCATGCCCCTGGAAGGGCATTCCATACACCCACAACTCTGTATAAAAACGTACTTCGGCATACACCCCCCCCCCCCATACTTTTTTCCAAACAACTTAAAATTATGTCTGCAGTATGAACCATATCCCCCTAGTATTAACATAGCTCGACCTTCCATTTCCATTTCATCCAAGTCATTTATAAAAATCACAAAGATTTGTCCCAGAACAAATCTCTATGGCAGACTCTTAGGCGGAGGCAGAGTCATGGTGGCACTAAATTGTGACTACTTCACGTTCATTTATGAATACAGCTTAATTTCTACCTTTGATGTCTCTCCTTTTTTGTATCAGGATGGATGGGGTTCTGCTACAGATCCTGATCTGGAGTTCAGTTCATTAAGGTGATGGGACCCAAGATTGGCCACTTTTCGATATCCCCAGGATGCGGCCTAGAGGACGAGCACACCTTCGGGGTTCTAAAATTTCATGGCCCTGTAGACAGACTGATTTCTAAGCCGGTGCTGCCGAATGAAGAACCGTGGGAGAGAACGGAACATCAGATCAGCTGTTGGAGGCCGCGTTCTCGGTAAGTTGTGCTCTCTCTCTCTCTGTTGGTGCTGGTGGGGAGGAGATTGTTACCAATTCTCGGGTCACGAAACATGGAAAAAAAAACGCAACAGATTTTTAACACCAGATATCAGCGAGTTGTTTAGCTATGTCTTCTCTCTTGCTGTGAAAGGGGACACCTCTTTTTCCCTTTATTAGGGGAGAGAGAATGTTGCATGTCAAATTGTTAGCTGAATGATTAGTTTTTGTTGGACTGTAGATCATGTCTTTATTGGGGACTGTACTATTACTTGCTTGGTGGGTGGAGGGTTCTGATGCTCTTTTGCAGAAGTAGTTGGGGCGGGGGGAGGCTTTGCTCCTACTTGTGCGTGGGAGTGGGATTAGGATACTGGGGTTTCTGGGTTTTTAACGTTTTAACTGTCACTCATTCTTTGGGGCACTCTCCTGTTTTTATGTATGTCTGTGAAGAATTTCAGGATATATATTTATTAGCTATCTACTGTATCTGTATTTATTAGGTACCTACTCAGTGTATGTTCATGGTCTTCTGCCTCTGTAGCCCATTCACTTCAAGATTCGATGTTTTGTCCGCATGCATATCAAAGATGCCCCTCTGTACACCACTGTCGTAATGCGTCATTATCTGAGTTACTGTCACCTTTCTGTTTGCGTGAACCAGACTGACTATTGTCCATTGACCTATCCCATTAACAAGGTATTTTTTACTCATAGAACTGCTGTTCACTTGATCTTTTTATTGCTTTTCATTCCGTTCTCTATAAAAGTCAGAGTACGATGTGCATGAAAATCCTTCGAGATCCACAGTTTCTGAGATACTCAAACCACCCCATCTGGCACCAACGATCAGTCTATGGTCAATGTCATTTGGATCACATTTCTTTCCCATTCTGATGTTTGGTCTGAACAACAAATGAGCCTCTGAACCATGCTGGCCTGCTTTTATTTGTTGAGCTGGTGGCACATGATTGGCTGATTAGATATTTGCATTAACAAGCAGGTGTACAGATGTATCTAATAAAGTGGCTACTGAGTGCATACAGGGGAGCTAGTTTTGATGAACTTATCAATTTGTTTTAGTCCAACAGTTCAGGATCTGCCATTCAAGCTTTAACAGCCCCTTGTTTCTTACATTAGATTTATTTTTCATTTGTGCATCAAAACATACTGTGGCACATTACCAAGGATCCTGTTTTTAACAAACTATCATCTTGTGCCTCACACTGGCTGTAAGGCATAAAGTGAAGAGAGAAGTCAAAGTTATAGCTGAATGAAATGCTGGATGAGGTCAGTGGGTCAGGCAGTGTGTATGGAAAGGAATCAGCAGTTGGTATTTTGGGCTGTGACTCTTCGTCAGGACTTCACCCAAAGTTAGTGCTGCTGCTGGATAGCAGAGTCCAAATTGTCGGAGAAGTTTGGCGGAGCAGGCGGTATCTATCTGTGAAGAGGAGAGCAAAACACTAAATAGCTTTTTTTCAGGTTGAGCACCCCTTATCTGCAATCCAAAATCCATAAACCTCTGAAGCCTGAATTATCTTTGAGCACTGACATGATGTCACAAATGGAAAATTCCACTAGATGTTAGGAAGGTTCCCAGGTGATGTGCATGTCCCTGTGCACCACAGACAGTTCTGAGGTAACCTCACATTTGTAATGAGCAGGAGTTAATGAACAATAGAAATGCACTGTATAAGGAAAAAAATGAAGATCATGATTGTGTATCGAAAGAGAGGATTCATTACAGAGCATTGGAGTGAACATATGCTGTTCATGAAGCAAGTAAGATATATTATGACAAACTAAAAATTGAAGGTAATTGTGAATATTCAGTCTGTTTGCAGAAATTTAAGAAAAGCTATGGCATTAAATCTTTAAAGATTTGTGGTGATAAAGTGTCTGCTGAACACAAAGCAGCAGAGAAATTTATTGATGAGTTAGCCAAATCATTGGTGTTGAAAATCTAACCCATCAAATTGCTGCATCAGTACATATGTGAAATGAACTGGTGTAAGACCAAGACTGCTCACTGGTATATAACCATATAAAAATTACAGCATGGAAACAGGCCATCTCAGCCCTTCTAGTCCAGGCCGAATGCTTACTCTCATCTAGTCCCACCAACCTGAACTCACCCCATAACCCTCCATTCCTTTCCTGGCCATATACCTATCCAATTTTTTAAAAATGACAATATCAACCCCTCCTCTTCCACTTCTACTGGAAGCTCATTCCACACAGCTACCACTGAGTAAAGATGTTCCCTTTCATGCTACCCTTAAACTTTTGCCCCTTAACTCTCAGCTCATGTCCTCTTGTTTGAATCTCCCCTACTCTCAATGGAGAAAGCCTATCCACGTCAACTCTATCTATCCCCCTCATAATTTTAATTACCTCTATCAAGTCCCCCCTCAACCTTCTATGCTCCAAAGAATAAAGACCTAACTTGTTCAGCCTTTCCCTGTAACTGGTGCTGAAACCCAGGTAATATTCTAGTAAATCTCCTCTGCACGCACTCTATTTTGTTGACACCTTTTCAATAATTTGGTAACCAGAACCGTACACAATACTCCAAATTGTACAATTTTAACATTACATCCCAACTCCTATACTTAATTAAAGGCCAGCATACCAAAAGCTTGCTTCACCACCCTATCCACATGAGATTTCTCCTTCAGTCATCCAGCGTGGACGTGCTCCATTTTACTGCTTTCAGTATTTACTCTACTTCCAGTCTTTTGGAGTTATTGATAGTGCATCACTATCCACCCTAATTTGCCTCAAGCCACCAAACACCTCCTCCTCTAATCTGTATAGAGTCCATGATCTCATTGCTGCCTTGCCTCACATCTATAGATGCTGTATCCAGTTACTGAGTAAATGGATTCCAAAAAATCCATTTAAGATTTCCTCCATCTCTTTTGGCTCCACATATAGATTACCACTCTGATCTTCCAGAGGACCAATTTTATCCCTTAATATCTTCTGCTCTTGATATATCTGTAGAAGCCCTAATTGTTCTCCTTCACCGTGTTCTCTAGGGAAACTACATGTCGTCTTTTAGCCCTCCTGATTTCTTTAAGTGGTCTCTTGTATTTCTTACACTTCTCATGTGTTTCTGCCTGCCTATACCTGCTATACACCTCCTTTTCTTAACCAGGCCCTCAATATCTCTCAAAAACCAAGATTCCCTAACCATGTTATCCTTGCCTTTTATTCTGACAGGAACATACAGAATCAGAATCAGGTTTATTACCACTGGCATGTGACGTGAAATTTGTTAATTTAGCAGCAGCAGTTCAATGCAACACATAATCTAGCAGAGAGAAAAAAAAATAAAAAACCTAATAATAAATAAACAAATTACATATATTAAATAGGTTTTCTTAAATGTGCAAAAAGAGAAATACTGCATATTAAAAAAGTGTCCAAAGCTTCAATGTCCATTTAGGAATCAGAAGGCAGAGGGGAAGAAAATGTTCCCGAATTGCTGAGTGTGTGCCTTCAGGCTTCTGTATCTCCTATCTAATGGTAACAGTAAGAAAAGGGCATGCCCTGGGTGCTGGAGGTCCTTAATAACAGACGCTGCCTTTCTGAGACACCACTCCCTGAAGATGTCCTGGGTACTTCGTAGGCTAGCACCTATGATGGAGCCAACTAGATTTACAACCCTCTGCAGCTTCTTTTGGTCCTATGCTGTAGCCCCTTCATACCAGACAGTGATGCAGCCTGTCAGAATACTCTCTATGGTACAAATATAGAAGTTTTTGAGTGTATTTGTTGACATGTCAAATCTGTTCAACTTCCTAATAAAGTATAGCTGCTGTCTTGCCTTCTTTATAACTACATTGATATGTTGGGACCAGGCTAGATCCTCAGAGATCTTGACACTCAGGAACTTGAAGGTCCTCACTCTCTCCAGTTCTGATCCCTCTGGTATGGTATGTACTCCTTTTTCTTATCCTTCCTGAAATCCACAATCAGCTCTTTTGGCTTACTGACATTGAGAGCCAGGTTGTTGCTACGGCACCACTCCACTAGTTGACATATCTTACTCCTGTACGCCCTCTTGTCACCACCTGAGATTCTATCAACAATGGTTGTGTCATCAGTAGAGCACTGGGCTAAACACACACCACTAAGGTTCGCCAGTGTTGTTCGTCAGCAAGGATGTTATGTTATCACCAATATGAACAGACTGTTCTTCCGGCTAGGAAGTCAAGGATCTCATTGCAGAGGGAGGTAAATAGGCCCAGGTTCTGCAACTTCTCAGAAGTTTGTGTATTATGGGAATGATGGTATTAAGTGCTGAGCTATAGTCAATGAACAGCATCCTGATGTAGGTGTTTGTGTTGTCTAGGTGGTCTAAAGCCGTGTGGAGAGCGACTGAGATTGCATCTGTTGACCTATTGTGGCGATAAACAAATTGCAATGGGTCCAGGTCCTTGCTGAGGCAGGAGTTCAGTCTAGTCATGACCAAATTCTCAAAGCATTTCATCACTGTCGATGTGAGTACTACCAGGCAATAGTTATTAAAGCAACCCACATTATTCTTATTAAGCACTGGCATAATTGTTGCCATTTTGAAGTGGGAACTTCTGTCCATTTCAGTGAGCGGTTGAAAACGTTCTTGAATACTCTCGCTAGTCAGAAATTCTGTACTTTCAAAATTTTACTTTTGAAAACCTCACTTACCAAGTACACCTTTGCCAGCAAACAGACCGTCCCAGTCCACACTTTCCAGATGCTTTCTGATGCCATCTAAACTGGCCTTGCTCCAATTTACAATCTCAACTCAAGGACTAGACTTATTCTTTTCCATAATTACCTTGCAACAAGTGGTATTATGAATTCTTGATACAAAGTGTTCCCCTACACAAACTTCTGTCACCTGCCCTGTCTCATTCCCTAATAGCAGTTCTGGTATCACAATCTGTTGTTGGGACTTCTATGTACTGAGGAAGGAAACTTTCCTGAATACATTTTACAAACTCTGTCCAATCTAGTCTTCTTGCAGTATGGGATTCCCAGTCAATAAATGGAAAGTTAAAATCTACTATTGGAAACTTGTGTGTCTTGCAACAGTCAGCAATCTCTCCACAAGTTTGTTCCATTAACTCCTGTGGATAGTAGGTGGTCCATTATGTAATTAACATGATCATACCTTTCTTATTTATCTGTTCTAACCAGAAGAGCTCACTAGACAAGCTCTCCATTCTGCCTTGACTAAGCACTGCTGTGACATTTTCCCTGACTAGTAATGCCACATCCCCCCTTAATCTCTCCTGCTCTATCACATCTAAAACAATGGAACCCTGGAATATTGAGCAGCCAGTCATGTCCCTCCTGCAACTAAGTCTCACTAATGGCTACAATGTCATTTTTCCACATACTGACCAATGCCCTAAGCTCATCACCTTTCCTATAATACTCCTTGCATTGAAATATACACAGCTCGGAACATTAGTTCCACTGTGCCCAACTTTTTGACTCCTGACTTAGAATGCAGGCTTAACAACATTTTTCTCCTCAAGCACTCCACTGGTACTGGTTCTCATCTACCTGCAACTCTAGTTTAAGCCCTCCCATGCAGCAGTAGCAAACCTTCCTGCTAGGATACCAGTCATTCTCCAGTTCAGATGAACACTGTCTCTTCTGTACAGGCCCCACCTACCCTGGAAAAGAGCCCAGTTATCCAAAAATTTAACTACCTTCCTCCTACACCAACCTCTTAGCCACGTATTAAAGTGTGGTACAAGTAGCAAATCTGAGATCACAGCCCTGGAGGTTCTGCCCTTTAACTTATCACCTAACACCCTGAAGACCCTGTGCAGAACCTTGTCCTACCCATTTCATTGGTGCTGACATTGGCCATGACCTCCAGCTGTTCACCCTCCCACTTACAAAAGCTGTGGGCTAGACCTGCGATGTCCCTGACCCTGGCACTCGGAAGACAACATATCATCTGGGAATCTCATTCTCACCTTTGTAACACCATCTGTCCTCTCGGTTACAGGTACACTTGATTATCTCAATTTACATTGCCCTTGACTTGCAAGTTATCTTTCATTTTTGATATCGAATGCCTGCTTCTTTCTCTAGATCTCACACACTGCACACTCAGAATCAGAATTCAGTTCAATACAATACATAATATAGAAAAAAGTAATAATAACAAGTAGATAAGCAATCAATTGCAGTATATGAATATCATGCAAAAAACAGAAATCACATATATTGCAAAAGTGAGGAAGTGTTCGTGGATTCAATGCTGTACCGTGCTGGAGATGAGGTGAGTGCAGCTCTTTACTGTTGCTGCTTTCTGAGCCAAATAATAATGGTACAGCTGGCAACAGCACAGCTTTTATTGAAATAATAGTACAGCAACAGTATGCCTTTTGTAAATCCTAAATTAACCTCCAAGGTTGATGTGATAATGTAGTACTTGTCACCAAGATCAAAGGTCAAAGTTCATAGTAAATTTATTATCAAAGTACATATATGTCACCATATACAAACCGGAGATTAATTTTCTTGTGGCCATACTCAGCAATTTCAAGAAACATAATAGAATCAATAAAAAACTATACCCAACAGGATGGACAAACACCTAATCAGCGAACGATAACATACTGTGCAAATATAAAAGAAAAAAACAATAATAATAATCATCATCATCATAATATATATAACCAATAAATATCAAGAACATCTATCTTCACACTTGGAGTACTGCATCCATTTCTGGTCGCCTCACCATAGGAAGGATGTGGAAGCATTGGAAAGGGTACGGAGGAGATTTACCAGGATGCTGCCTGGTTTAGAGAGTATGGATTATGATCAGAGATTAAGGGAGCTAGGGCTTTACTCTTTAGAGAGAAGGAGGATGAGAGGAGACATGATAAAAATGTACAAGATATTAAGAGGAATAGATAGAGTGGACAGCCAGCGCCTCTTCCCCAGGGCACCACTGCTCGATATAAGAGGACATGGCTTTAAGGTAAGGGGAGGGAAGTTCAAGGGGGATATTAGAGGAAGGTTTTTTATTCAGAGAGTGGTTGGTGTGTGGAATGCTCTGCCTGAGTCAGAGGTGGAGGCAGATACACTAGTGAAGTTTAAGAGACTACTAGACAGGTATATGGAGGAATTTAAGGTGAGGGGATAATATGGGAGGCAGGGTTTAAGGGTCGTCACAACATTGTGGGCCAAAGGGCCTGTTCTCTGTTGTTCTATTCTATGTTCTATGTTCTAACATGAGATGAAGGGTCTTTGTGAGTGAGATCAGAGGTTATGGGAACAGTACAGTGATGGGGCATCAGAAATTTAGTGAAGTTGTCCCACTGTTTTAAGAGCCTGATGGTTGAGGGTTAATAATCCTGAACCTGGTGGCACGAGTCCTGAGGCTCCTGTACCTCCGTTCGGATGGTAACAGGGAGAAAAGAGCACTTCCTGGGTGGTGGGGGTCCCTGATAATGGATGCTGCTTTCCTGTGAGAAAGTTTCGTGCAGACCTGCTCAATGGTGGTGTGGGCTGGTCCGTATCCACTATTTTTTGTAGGATTTGCCGTTCAAGGGCCCTAGTCTTTCCAGACCAAGCTGCAATGCAACCAGTCAATATACTCTCCACCATCTGCCTGGATCAGAGGGTGGGGCACTCTTGAATTCTTCTTCTGGAGCATTGGAGGCCGAGAGAGACTTGACAGAGGTTCTTTTTAAGTTATGAGAGACATAGATAGGGTAGGCACCCTTGAATAAACTACTAGTGGTGGTTGTGGAGGCAGATACAGACATTTCAGAGTCTAGATAGATGACTATGCAGAAAATAGAGAGATATTTAATTGTTTAATTGTCATTCAACCATACACATGCATAGAACCAAATGGAACCGCATTCCTCTGAGGCCAAAGTCCATAAAACACAGTACCAACTGTCAGACGCAGCGCACAGGATGTATTACTGTAACAGCAGAAAAAACATACGGTCACATAAAAGATAATATAGCCCAAGTCCTTGAATGTCATGGGTTGTAGATTGATGATGCTTGCAAGTTGTCCTGGAGCCACTTTTCTGCAAGAACAAGCACACAGCAGTCCTCATCAGATGCTAATGCAGCTGCAGACTGACACAACCATTTTGCCTTCTACCGAGTAAGCACTGATGGGAGGGCACTGCTCCCAACCTAGCTGGGACTCCAGCACACCCCACCACACCTCTGCTCTCTCACACCCTGCCTCTGGTGTCTCTTCCCCTGGGGCACTGTAACAGACAAGCTCGTAGCATAAGGAACTGGTCCAGACAGCAACCGAGGAAACACACGTTCCTCATCATCGGACTCACAAGTGAACCGGATTTATAGTATCCTATGTTACCAATATCCAACAATGCCTTGCAATCACAAGAAAAATGATGTATAATCAGAATGACTTAATTTAATTGGAAGTCATCAGCTTAATTAGTGCAGCACAACGTCGTGGAATGAAGGGCGCATTCTTAAACCATGCAGTTCTATGTTCCATGTTATGAATACAGGGTGTGCAGACAAGAACTTAAGAAATTAGGTCTAAGTATATTATAGCTTGAAAGTAGCTGCACGTTTGGGGTGCCATGGCAGAGTGGTGGTTAGCATAATGCTATTATTGCTTGGGCTATCAGACTTCAGAGTTCAGTTCCCATTTCATTTTATGTCCAAACAATCAATCTGTGTGTATAAGCTATCTTATGTATTTATATTTATTGTGTTTTTTTTATTATTATTGCTTTCTTTATCTCATTGCTTTGTGCAGCATTGGATTTGAAGTAACAATTATTTTGTTCCCCTTTACACTTGTGTACTGGAAATGACATTAAAGAATCTTGAACCTTGAAATTTAATAGCAGAGAGAATTAACGTTCTTTGCTCTATGCTAGGATGTTTTTGTACACAGTGTTATGGGGGAGACTGTGGATTGATTTCTCCTCGAGAGATATGCTGCTTTCTCCTGCTGATAGGCTTCCGATCACTGCAATCAATACTCCCACTGTGGCCTTACGGGACCCTCGTGTAAATAAACTGCCTTCACTGCTATGTGCAACTGATCTACTGCTTTATATTCAATCCTGAATTTCAGTGCTCAGTTGTCTTGGAACTTAGAGTACCTGACTCTGTGCTCAGCGAATGCTTCTCCTTCAATGGCTTTGCAGACAATGATAATAAGGGGAATGCTAAGAACAGTTTACAGTATTTTATTTTTGAGATTCAGCATGGAACAGGCCCTTCCAGTCCTTCACATCGCAACAGCGGATAATCCACTGATTTAACCACAGCCAAATCTCAGGACTAATTAAACTAACTGGGATGTCTTTGGAATGTTTAGAATTTCCAGTAGGCAAGGCAAGCTTTGCCCTGTATCTTGGTACAGATGTCAATACCAGAGGTTAACCTAGCAGAGGAAAGTCATAGTGGTCCAGTCTCTAGCACCGAGTCTGACTCTACGACTCAGAAGGGAAAGGGAGAGAAGGGGCAAGCTGTGGTGATAAGGGATTTGTTAGTGAGGGGAACATAAATGAGGTTCTGTGGATGAGAGCAGGATTACCAGATGATATGTTGCCCCCCAGTTGCCAAGGTCTGGGACATCTCAAATCAAGTCCTCAGCATTCTTAAGTGGGAGGGTGAACAGGAAGAGTTTGTGGTCCAGGTAGATATCAATGACATGCGTAAAAAGAGTGGCAAAGTTCTGCAAATTGAGTTCAGATGTTAAGTTAAATGGCAGGACCACCAGGATTGTGATCTCAGGATTGCCTCTTGTGAAAAAGTGTTACTGAGGCCAGAAATAAAAAGATTATACTGCTTAGCATGTGGCTAAGGAGTTGGTGTAGGAGGGAAGGTTTCAGATTTTAGGTTCATTGGTCTGTCTTCCAAGGAAGGTGGGACATGTACAGAAGAAAAGGTTTGTACATGAACTGGAGAGGGACTAATATCCTAACCAGAAGGTTTGTTAATGCTGCTCAGTGGGGTTTAAACTAGTTGTAGGGGGATGGGAATCAGAGTGCTAAAACAGTTAGTGGAGAGGTTGTGGAGACAAATGCTGTGAAGACCTCAGGCAAAGTCAGGAACCAAAAGGTTGAACATTCTGTGATGAATGTCCTGAGCTGTGTATACAGTATTTCAATGCAAGAAACATTGTCAGAAAGGCAGATGATCTCAGAGACTCGATCAACACCTGGAACTATGATATTGTAGCCATTAGTGAGATTTGGTTGCAGGAGGGGCAGGACTGGCAGCTCAATATTCTGGGACTCCATTGTCTTGGATGTGACAGAGTGGGAGTGATTAATTGAGGAGGGGTGGCATAACTAGTCAGGGAAAATATCACAGCAGTACTCAGTCAGGATAGAATAGCAAACTCGTCTAGTGAAGAATTATGTGTGGAACTGAGAAATAAGAAAGATATGACTACATTAATGGGGCTACATTACAGTCAGAGAGATTTAGAGGAGCAAATTTGCAGAATGATTGCGGACTGTTGCAAGAAACAAAAGGTTGTTATAGTAGGTGATTTTAACTTTCCACATATTGACTGGGACTCCTGTAAAAGGACTAGATGGGATAGAGTTTGTCAAATGTATTCAGAAAAGTTTCCTTAATCAGTACATAGAAGACCCAATGGAAGAATGTGCGATACTTGATCTGTTATTAGGGAACAAGACAGGACAAGTAACAAAAGTTTGTGTAGGGGAACACTTTGTATCTAATGATCACAATGTCATTTGTTTCAAAGTACATATGCAAAAAGACTGGTCTGATCCTCAGTACGAGATTCTAAATTGGAGAAAATCCAACTTTGATGGTATCAGAAAGGATCAGGCAAATGTGGAATGGGGCAGGTTGTTTCCTGGCAGAGGCCTTCAGAAGTGAAATTTTGAGAGTACAAAACTTGTATGTGCCTGTCAGAATAAAAGGTATAGATATGAGGTGGAGGGAACCTTGATGTTTAAGGGATAACGAGGCCCGGTTTAAGGAAAATAAGATGTGCATAGCAGATATAGGCAGGTAGGAACAAACAGTGTGCGTATGAAGTATAAGAAATTAAAGAAAGAAATCAGTAGAGCTAAAAGAAGACATGAGGTTCCCCTAGCAGACAAGGTGAAGGAAAATTCAAAGCAATTCTACAGATCCATTGAGAAAAATGATTGAAAGAAACAAAATTGATCCTCTGGAAGATCAGGATGGTAATCCATGTATGCTGCTAAAACAGATGGGGGAGATCTTAAATGTTATGTACCTGTATTTACTCAGCAGACAAGCACAGAGTTTATAGAAATGAGGTAAAGTGGCCTAACTTCATGGACCCTCTACAGATTACAGAGGAGGCAGTGTTTGCCGCCTTGAGACAAATTAGGGTGGGTGAGTCCCCAGGGCCTGACAGGTGTTCCCTATGGGAGGCAAGTGTAGAAGTTGCCAGGGTCCTAGTATCTAAAATATCCTTAGCAACAGGTGAGTTACCAAAGGATTGGAGGATAACAGTGTTGTTCCACTGTTCAAGATAGTCTCTAAAAATAAACCACAAAAGGCCAGTGAATCAAAGTTATTGGAAGGTATTCTGAGAGACGAAGTATATAAGTAATGGGAAAGACATGGACTGATTAAGGCTAGTCAGCGTGGCTTCCTGTGTGGTAGGTCATTTCTAACCAATCTTATAGAGTTTTGAGGAGGTCACCAGAAATGTTAATGAAGGCAAGGCAGCGGATATTGTCTGAATGGACTTCAGTAAGGCATTTGATAAGGTCCCATTTGCAAGGTTGGTCAAAAAGTTTCAGTTGCCCAGCATTCAGGATGAAGTAGTAAATTGGATTAGACATTGGCTTTGTGAAAGAAGGCAGAAAGTGATGTTTGCCTCTCTGTCTGGAGGCCTGTGACTAGTGGAGTGCTGCAGTGCTGGGTCCTTTGCTGTTTGTCGTCCAGATCT
This sequence comes from Hypanus sabinus, assembly GCF_030144855.1. Classification (NCBI taxonomy): domain Eukaryota; kingdom Metazoa; phylum Chordata; class Chondrichthyes; order Myliobatiformes; family Dasyatidae; genus Hypanus; species Hypanus sabinus. The sequence goes on from NC_082713.1 coordinate 8,638,306, forward strand.
GGATGACAATGTAGTTAAACTGGATCAGCAATTTTGGAGATGACGCCAAGATAGGGGGTGTAGTGAACAGTGGGAAAGGCCATCGTGGCTTGCAGAGGAACTTGGATCAACTGGAAGAACGGGCAGAAAAATGGCAGATGGAAATTAATGCTGACAAATATGAGGTGATGCCCTTTGGTAGAACCAACCAGGGTTGGTCTTACAAAGGGAATGGTGTGGCACTCAGGAGAGTGATGGAACCAAGTGATCTGGCAATACAGGCATGTAATTTGTTGAAGGAAGCATCACAGGTATATAGGGCTGTGAAGAAAGCTTTTGTCTTCATATATAAAAGTACTGAGCACAGGAAATGGGATGTTATATTGATGTTGTATAAGATATTGGTAAGGCCTAATTTGGAGTATTGTTTAGAGATTTGGTCACCTCCCTACAGGAAAGGTTGAAAGAGTAGACAGAAGATTTACATGGATGTTGCCAGGTCTGGAGGATCTGAGTTACTGTATATGGAAAGTTTGAATGGGTTAGGACTTCATTCCTTGGAATGTAGATTTAGAGGAGATTTGATAGAGGTATACAAAATTATGCAGGTTATGTGGGTAAATGTAAGCAGGTTTTTCCACTAGTTGTGGGACTACAACTAGAGGCCATGGGTTAAGGGTGAAAATTTTAAGTGGAACATGAAAGAAAATGTCTTCACTCGGGGTTGTGAGAGTTTAGAATGAGCTGCCAGTACAAGTGATGCTTGAAAACTTTATTTCAATGTTTAACAGAAGTTTGGATAGGTACATGGATAGTAGAGGTATAGAGAGCTATGGACCCAGTGTAGGTCGATGTGAATAGGCAGTTTAAATGGTTCAGCACAGACTAGATGGGTTAAAAGGCCTGTTTCTTTGCTGTACTTTTCTCTGACTCTATGACTAATAAACCAATCCCAATTTCAAATCTGCCTTCATCTACCATTCATCTGCCACAGTCTATCTACTCCACTCCAGCTCCCCTCCCCTACTTGGCACTATCTGCCTGTTATCTCACACCCCTCCACAGTCCATCAATCATCTTAGAATCTTTTCTCACCACTCTCCCTTTCCTCACTGTAATGGCCATCTCCCCTCTCCACTGAGTACCGATGCAGGGTTTCGATGAGAAGATTTGACAATTCCTCCCCACCCCCCACCCCCCGCAACAGATCCTGCTCAACCTACTGAGTTTCTCCAGAATATTGTTTGTTGCTTCAGAATCCTGCTCCTGCAATATCTTGTGTCTCTGGTTTACTTCTTCAGCCCATCACACCTACTGTGATAGAGGCCACTAACAACAGCACGCCAGAGTCCTCTGCCTGAACCTGTAGAAGGCTAATCAGTCCTGTGGCTTCTGCTTTCACCACCTGACTTCATATGTCTTCTTGGCAAAGATACTTCATCTCCCAGGGATGATGATATCTTTGGAGCTTCTATAGGCATTTCTGCAGCCCTGGGTTTTATGGGATGGATTTGCTAGCTCCATGCCCAGCCCTTCGATCGCAGTCATGCTCGAGACCATCCATGGCAGAATTGTGTCTCTAGTCTGGAAATGAATCAATGCACAGATATCTCTGACACTGGATAATACTTGGAGATGATAGATATACGCACACTCAGAGATATACTGGAAATACAATAACATTGACTTTTTGTCTAGATATCTTTAGTTATTTTTTCTTGTGCAAACTTCTAAAAACACGGAAGATCCATAACAGATGAGGCTGAGGGAAGATCAAATAGAAATTTGTATATTTATGAAAAGCTTAGATAGACCACTGTATCTTTTCCCCAAAATATCTACCAGTGGACGGCTTACATTTAAGGTGAGAGGGGTAAGTTTGAAAGAGAAGTGTAGGGCAAGTTTGTTTTTAAGCCATGGAAGCAGGAAGTGCATGGTCGTCCAAGCAGCTGGTGCTTATCACAAGTCCTGGTTATGTGACCACTGATGCCAGGCAATCTCTAAATAGTATCAATAATGACTGGGGTCAGCTGTCTTGCAAAGACGCTTCCTAAAAGGCAATGGAAAGCCAGTTTGGTAGAAAACATTGCCAAGAACAATCTTAGTCACAAACAGAAAATAATATGAAGGACAATGTAAAGGAAGTCTTAAAGACAGATGGAAGACATGATTGTCTACATGGCACATGGCACAGAATAATGATTGTGTGTAGATGCCTTGAATGCACTGCAGGTGTGGTAGAGCAGGCAAATGTGATAATGGTGGCACGCTAGTGTATGGCTACTACTGCACCAGAGTTCAATTCCCACTGCTTTCTGAAAGAAGGTTGTATGTTCTCCCTGGGACCACATTGGCTTCCTCCAGGTGCAGCAGTATAGTGCAATATATCAGATTATTACAGTACTGTGCAAAAGTCCTAGGCACTCTATATCTCTAAAGTAAATGTGAGAAATAAAGCTAATCTTTAAACTTTTCTTTAAAGGTGTTTAAGAGACTCTTAGACAAGCGCATGAATGTGCTGGGTGGGTGCTTATGGATATTTTGTAGGGTGAAGGAATTAGTTTAGCTAGGCATTTCATTATAATGTAATTAGTTTGATTTGACATTGTGGGCGGAAGGGCCTTTTCCTATGCTGTTCCATGTTGTATGTTCTATGCTCTAATGCTACTCATAATAGCAATAATTGCATCTTTTCAATTTCTGCTTCATTTGACTCCTCCAAAGTCATGAGCTATTACATAGGACAGTCTTTAGGTCTAATAAATGCTTCACCTTGACCCTAATTTCAAAGCTCAAAGAAAATTTATTAACAAAGTATTTACTGTAGATATAGATAGACTGATACTTTATTGATACCAAAGGAAATTACAGTGTCACAGCTGCATTACAAGTTCACAGACATATACACAATATAAGAGAAGGAAGAATAATTTAAAAAAATCATGATATACTAACTTGAGATTCATTATCTTGTGGGCATTCACAATAGACCACAAAAATATAATACATCAATGAACAACTGCACACAAACGATGACTGACAAACAACATGCAAACCAACAAACTGTGCAAGTACAATGGTAATAGATAAGTAAATAAATAAATAGAAAGGTAATACAAAGATAGTCATATATAACGAAACTAAATAAATAAATGATTTATTATCGTATTACCAGTTAAGGCGTGGGAAGAATTAGAGGCATCGGTGGAAGCAGAGGCAGGTAGAGCACCACCAAATGTGGTGAGATCTCTCTCCTTGTGTGAGAGTTTTTCTTAAAAACAGTAGCCAGTATGCAGGTGTGGGAAGTGTCAGAGACATTGGTGCCAGTGGAAGGCAGGGTGCTCCATCAAACACAGTGATGTCTTTCTCCTTGCGCGGGGATTTTTCTTTTATTTTAAGCCACAAAAGAGAGGTAGGGTCTAGCGGAGCAGCCTTTGTCTGAGTGGGGGATTCAGAGTGGGAACTTAAAGGCTTTGATGAGAAGAGTAGAGGCCAAAAGAAACTGGTAAGGACGGTAGGTTATTCCTTTCGATATTGATGATTTGGTTTTGGTTGCCCACAGTACAGTGCAGACGAGATGGCAGATATGCCAGTGAAATGCTCCCCCTGTAAGATGTGGGAATTTGTGAAACCTGATGGTCTCTCTGAAGATTACACCTACAGGAAGTGGAGCCAACTCCCCACCGAAAGACCGCATTATGGAGCTGGAGCTCGATGAACTAAGGATCATCCGAAAGGCAGAACAATTGATGGATCAGACTTTTGAGCAGATGGTTACATTCAGAGCAGAATTCAGCAAGTAGATGGGTGAACGCAGAGATAAAGGGAGAAAGAGGTCAGTGCAGGGCTCCCTGTAGCCATTCCCCTCAGCCACAGGATACTGGTAAGGGGGTTTGAACTATATGGGCAGGGCAGCAGCAGCCAGATCAACAGCACTAACGTCAGCTCTGAGCCTCAGAAGAGCAGGGTGAAATCAGGAGGAGAAATAGTCATAGGGGACTCAGTAGTTAGGGTCCAGATAGGAGATTCTGCAGTAGCAAAAGAGATGCTAGGATAGTGTGTTCCCTTCTGGGTGCCAGGGTCCAGGATGTCCGAGTAGTTGCAATACATTCTTGAAGGGGAGGGTGAGCAGCCAGAGGCTGTAGTCAATATTAGTACCAATGACATAGCAGGAGAGGGATAGTGGTCCCACACAAAGTTTAGGGAGCTAGGAAGGAGACTGAAGAACTGGACCTCCAAGGTGGTAATCTCAGGATTACTCCCAGTTCAATGAGCTAGGGAAAGTCGGAACAGAAGATAGTGCACACGAATGAGTGGCTGAGGAGATGGTTCAGGAAGCTGGGTTTCAAGTTCTTTGGATCATTGGAACCTTTGCTGGGGAAGGAGTGACCTGCACAAGTGGGACAGAATGCACCTGAACTGGAGGGGAACCAATATCCTGGGAGGGAGGTTTGCTAGTGCTATTGGGGGGGTTAAACTAGATTTACAGGAGGGTGGGAACCAAAGTGAAGAGGGAGAGGATGGAGCAGTTGGCACAAAAGTAGAGACAGCTTGTAGGGAGTTTATGAGGAAGGAAAGGCAGATGATAGGACAAAGATGTGCTCAGCCTGATGGTTTGAGATGTGTCTATTTCAATGCAAGGAGTATCAGGTACAGGGCGGCTGAACTTAGAGTGCAGATCAACATGGGGAACTATGATGCTGTGGCCATTACAGAGACTTGGATGTCTCAGGGGCAGGAATGGTTGCTGAATGTACTAGGCTTTAGATGTTTCAAAAATGTCAGGGAGGGAGGCAAGTGAGATGGGGGAGTGGCACTGCTAATCAGGGATAATATCACAGCAGCAGAAAAGGAGCAAGTCATGGAGGGATTGACTACTGAATCAGTCTGGGTGGAAATCAGAAATAAGAAGGGGGCAAAATGACTGCCAATAGTAAAAGAGACAATGAGGTTAAGATGTGGGCCAGATTCTGAAACAGTGCAATAATAATAGGGTTGTTGTAATGGGTGATTTTATCTTTCTTAGTATTGAAAGCAGTAAGGGTTTAGATGGGGTGGAATTTGTTAGATGTGTTCATGAAGGTTTTCTGATATAATTTGTAGACAAACCAACTAGAGGAGAAGCTGTACTTGATCTGGTGTTGGTTGAGTGTAGGATCTCTTCGCAGGAGAGCAGTTTGGAGATAGAGATCACAACTCTATCTCCTTTACCATAGCACTGAAGAGGGATAGAAGCAGACGATTTGGAAAAACATTTAATTGGGGTAGGGGGAAATATAATGCTATAAGGTAGGAACTTGACAGCATAAATTGGAAGCAGATAATCTTAGGGAAATGCACGGTAGTAATGTGGCAAACGTTCAGAGAACATCTGCATGGTGTTCTGCATAGGTATGTTCCATTGAGGCAGGGAAAGGATGGTAGAGGAAAAGAACCATGTTGTACAAAGGATGTAGAAAATCTAGTTAAGATGAAAAGATAAGCTTATGAAAGGTTCAAGAAACTAAGTACTGTTAGAGCTCTAGAAAATTACAAAGTTGTCAGGTAGGAGCTTAAGAATGAAATCGGAGAGCTAGAAGGGGGCATCAGAAGGCCTTAGTGAGCATGATTAAGGAAAACCCCAAGGCATTCTACAAGTATGTGAAGAGCAGGAGGATGAGATGTGTGAGAGCAGGATCAATCAGAAATGATCGTGGAAATGTGTGCATGGAGCCGGAGGAGGTAACAGAGGTACTTAATGAATACTTTGCTTCAGTATTCACTGGGGAAAAGAAACTTGGCAATTGTGGGGATGACTTACAGCAAACTGAAGCACTTAAAAAAGAGGATGTGCTGGAGTTTTCAAAAAACATTTTTAGAAAAGTTGGCTGGACCAGATAAGGTACACCCCGGGTCACTGTGGGAAGTGAGGGAGGAGATTGCTGAGCCTCTGGTGATAATCTTTGCATCATTAACAGGGACAGGAGAAGTACCAGAGGATTGGAGGATGGCAAATGCTATTCCTTTCTTAAAAAGAGAGTAGAGATAACTCAGGAAGTTATAGACCAGTGAGTCTTACTTCAGTAGTGGGAAAGTTGTTGAAGTTCCTGAGAAGCAGGATTTATGAGCAGTTGGAGAGACATAATATGAATAGGGATAGTCAGCAAGGCTTGTCAAAGGCAGGTCATGCTTTACAAGCCTGATTGAATTTTTTGAGGATGTGACGAAAGACATTGATGAAGGTAGAGCAGTCGATATGGATTTCAGTAAGGCATTTGACAAAGTTCCCCATGCTAGGCTCCTTCAGAAATTGAGGCATAAGATCCAAGGAGAACTTGCTTTGTGGATACAGAATTGGCTTGCCCACAGGAGGTTTTTGTAGATGGTTCGTATTCTGCATGGTGGTCTGTGACCCATGGTTTTCAGCAAGCATGTGACTGGGACCCCACCTCCTTGTGAATTTTATAAATGATCTGGATAGAGAAGTAAATGGATGTGTTAGTAAGCTTACTGATGACACAAAGGGGAAGGTGTTGTGGATAGTCTGGAGGGTTGTCAGAGTTTACAGCTGGACATCGATACGATGCAGAACGGGACTGAGAAGAGGCAGATGGTGTTCGACCCAGAAAAGTGTGAGGTGGTTTGTTTTGGCAGGCTAAATTTGAAGACAGGATATAATATTAATGGTAAGATTCTTGGCAGTTTGGAGGATCAGAGAGATCTTGAGGTCTGTGTCCATAGAACACTCAAAGCTGTTGCGCGGGTTGCCGTGTTGTTAAGAAGCCATATGGCGTGATGGCCCTCATCAACTGTGGGATTGAGTTCAAGAGCCGTGAGCTAATGTTACAGCTATATAAAACTTAGTCAGCCCTCACTTGGAGTACTGTGTTCAGATCTGGTCACTTCACTACAGATAAGGATGTGGGTACTAGGGAGTGTAGAGGAAATTTACAAGAATGTTGCCTGGATTGGAGAGTGTGCCTTATGAGAATAGGTTGAATGAACTTGGCCTTTTCTCCTTGGTGCAATGGAAGATGAGGGGTAATGTGATAGAGGTGTATAAGATTATGAGAGTCCTTGACTGTGTGGATAGTCAGAGGCTCTTTCCCAGGACTGACACGAGAAGGCACAGTTTTAAGTTGCTTGGAAGTAGGTACACTTGAGATGTCAGAGGTACAGTAAGTTTTTCCACACAAAATGGTAGGTATGTGGAATACACTGCCAGTGATGGTGGTAGAGGTGGATGCAACAGGGTCTTTTACGAGACTCTTAGGTGGGTACATGGAGCTTAGGAAAATAGAGGGCTAGGTGGTAAGGTAATTCTAGACAATTCCTAGAGTAGGTTACATGGTTGGCACAATATTGTGGGCCAAAGGGCCTGTAATGTGCTGTAGATTTCTTTGCTTTATATTCCATGATATATTGATAGATAGAAATTGTTAAATAAATAAACAGTCTTGAGGGGCACATGAGCTGTGGAGTCCTTGAAAGTGAGTCATGACGTTGTGGAATCATTTAAGAGTTGAGGTGAGATGTTATCCCCTTTCTAATTAGTGATGTATTTATCTATTTCATTATCTAATTTCAGTTACTAACTTTCAATGCATTTTATGAATTCACACTCTGCAGCAACACGCATGAATGCAGATGACCTATAGGTACCCATGTGTCCAATGACTGACCAGCCCTATTGCTCTGTTGTCAATTAATCTCAGAACTGCAGAACATCCTGTAATTTGATGCCATTGTAAAAATAGTCTACATCCTTGTGAACAATTTCCTTTGAGCTTCTGCCTTGCTTCCTCCAGCTTCCCATTTATTTAATGCGTGGGAGCAAATGTGTTTTTTATCTTAATTGTACAATTGGGTACGAAGTGTGCTGCAGCAAGAATAAGCCCTGGGTTGATTACACTGTGACAGTTGTCAGCAGTTCTAGCCTGAAGACCTTGAAGGAGATCTATTAAAAGGAATAGAGGCAGTGAAGATTTATCACGCTTACAAGTGAGTTTATGCAATCTAGGGCTGTTTCCCTAGAACGGAAGGGGAGCTCTGATTGAATTTTGAGAGATATTAAGTCAATCAGAGAACAGAAAGGGAGAAAATGTTTTCTCAATTTTGCAAATTCCAGGACAAGCGATGGAGACTAAATATTCAAGCCAGGCCATTTAAGAGAGAACTGTGTATAACGTAAGTATTGAAATTTTGGAACATCCCAAAACTCGGGATGTTGGAACAGCCCACTATCAGTTCTGGGAATTTTTCATTTAGATCTCATGCTGATAAACTTCAGGTTATTAGGGATGTTGAGAAAAAGACAGAGCATAATAAAATTCAGGTCATGGATCAGACCTGAATGTTGAACAAAGCACAAAGAGTACCTTCACAGTGTCTATCTTCAACATTCAAGATTATCAATTCAGCTGTGATATCTGTCAGCCCTCACTATTCTCCTTGACCACTACTCAAGCCTAGACCTACAGCTTAGCTTGGATGGCATGGCAGCAGAGTTTAGTATTATAACTGTACCAGTGATTGGAGTTCAATTCTCCCCACTGTCTGTAAGGAGTTTGTACAACAACCTCATGGGTTTTCTTTGGGTGTTCCAGTTTCCTCCCACTTTCCAAAGATGTACAGGTTAAGATTAGTAAATTGCAGGTATTGTATTTGCCAAAAGTGAGGTGACAGAGAGGCATAGATAGGGTGGAGAGCCAGTACCCATTTCCCAGGGCACAAATAGCAAACACCAGAGAGCATATATACAAAGGGAGGGAAGTTTAGGGGAGACATCAGGGGTAAGTTTTTTTTTTTTTTTTTTTTTTTTTTTTTTACACAGAGGGTTGTGAGTGCCTGGAATGACTTGCCAGGAATGGTGGTGGAGGCTAAAACATTAGGGGTATTTAAGAGCCTCTTGGACAGGCACATGGATGAAAGAAAAATAGAGGGTTACTGGGTAGTGTGGGTTTAGTACTTTTTTTCAAGGAATATATGGGTCAGCACAACATCGAGAGCTGAAGGGCCTGTACTGTGCTAGTGTCTGGTGTCTAGCGACATTTGCGGGCTGTTCTCTACATATCCTCAAACTGTGCTGTTTGTTGACACGAAGGATACATTTTATTGCATGTTTCAATGTTTTTATATACATGTGACAAATAAAACTAATCTCAGAATCTTTGAAGTGACAGGATATTGCAAAAGTTCGGTCACAGGTCAGACCTGAACATGGAAAAAATCTCGTATTTACGAAACTAAAATGAGGTTATCTATTTAGCTGGAATGTCTGACAGCCTGTACTGTCCTCCCTGACACCTACTCCAGCTTGGATCTAGAGATTAGTTCCTCTACTCAGCCCTGGACAGAATTACCCTCTCTCTGAAACCCACCTCAATGATCCAATTCACTTGATATATATATATACCTCCTACTAGTCAAACTGCTCCTGAGGAAAGGCAATTTGCATTTTTAAAACACTTTCCACAGCATCTCAAAAGGCAACATCCATTATCAAAATCCCCACCATCCAGGATATCATCATCTCACAGCTCCCTTTGGGCAGGAGGTACAGAGCCTGATGACCCACATCACCATGTTCAAGTACAGCTTCTTTTCTTCAACCATTCAGTTCTTGAACCAACTATCAAAACCCTAATCACTACAGTTTAGCAACAACGTGCCCACTTTGATCACTTTGCACTGAAATGGCCCTTCAGCCCATCTTCTCAAATTAACAGAATAGTGGAGCAGGTGGAAGAGAATGAATATTACCCTGCTTGTTTATTAATACTTCCCTTCCTCTCTTAAATTCAAGATTGTTTTTGAGAACCTAGTTTATGTGAAGTTCCTTTCAAATTTTTGAGCTAATTTCTTTAGTATAGATTCCATTCCATCCAGAATACAAATCTTATACAGGTACCGTACATCAACGTGAATGAGCAATCAGGTGGGTGAAACTACTCCAATACATGTGAACAATTATTATTATAGCCATATTGGGAATTCAGTGGAAATTACAGTAGCATAGCAGTTAGCATAAAACTATTTCCAATGCCAGCAGTCAGCGATCGAGGTTCAATTTCCACCACTGTCTGTACATTCTTCAGTTGACTGAGTTTCTTCTGGCTGTTCTGATTTCCCCTCGCATTCTAACCTGCACATCTTCGGAGTTATTGCATTGCAGGCATGCTATGTTGGCACCAGAATCATGGCAACACTTACGGGCTGTGCCCAGTACATAGTGGGACTTGTTGGTTGTTGACAGAAATTATGCACTTTTGTATGTTTCAGAAGACATGTGACATAAAGCTAATCTTAAAAAAAATCAATTTTCTTTGAAATAAGAACAATGCTAGGAACAAAAACAGTCAGTGTGGGATTATTCTGAAGCTAATTATGTCACAATACCCTTCTGAAGACCTATTTTGAAATTTAGTTATCAGCAGTAAATCTCTGGGTAATTCAGAATTATTAAAGCATTCCAAAACAATTGTAGTTCTGATTACTGGAGATAATAATGGAGAGTCTGAAAAGTGGTTTATCTTTCACTGGATGGCACAGAGGTGAAATTGACACTGATGTCCATCCTGTCTCAAGGCAGTTACTGTCTAACTTACATTCACCAAATAACTACACTCTATGGCCACTTTATTTTGTACATCAGTACACCAGCTCATTAATGCAAACATCTAATCAGCCAACTGTGTGGCAGCAACTCAGTGCATGAAAGCATGCAGACATGGTCAAGAGGTTCAGCTGTTGTTCAGACCAAATATCAGAATGGGGAAGAAATGTGGATCTAAGTGACTTTGACTGTGGAATAGCTGGTGATTCCAGACTGGGTGGTTTGAGTATCTCAGAAACTGCTGATCTCCTAGGATTTTCACACACAACGGTCTCTAGAGTTTACAGAAGATGGTGCAAAGAACACACACATAAAAAACATCTAGTGAGTGGCAGTTCTGTGGGTGAAAATGCCTTGTTAAAGAGAGAGCTCAGAGGAGAATGGCTGGACTGGCTCAAGCTGATAGGAAGGAACAGTAACTCAAATAACCATGTTACAACAGTGGTGTGCGGAAGAGCACCTCTGAATGCAAAACATGCTGAACCTTGAATTGGATAGGCTATAGCATTAGGAGACCACAAACATACACTCAGTGGCCACTTTAAATATACCGCTCAGAATGTGTAAGCATACAAAATCTGACTAACATCATTTATGCAAAAGATATGCAGTGTGTATGTGACGGGTGTAAACATTTAACTCAATTCAATGCGGTAGTGCTGGAAAGAGTGCAGAAGAGATTCACCGGGATGATGCCTGGAATGGGAAGGGGTTAGGTACAGTGGGAGGTTGGGTAGGCTGGGACTGTTTTCACTAGACTGTCAGGGTACAGACAGAAGCCAAGGCCAGTGCTGGACCTTCACCTCCAGCAGTATGAGGCAGCAACTTTATTCACTGTCCCTTCTTGATGAAAGAATCAGAGGTGGGCTGAGAAGTAGCAGGTGGAGCTCAGAAAAGTGTGAAGAGAATCACATTCACATTGGAAGGTTGAATTTCAAGGCAAAATGCAGGGTTAATGGCAGGATTCTATTCATTCTGGGGGAACGGATTGATCTTGGATTCCACGTCTGATCCTGGTACCCACTAACATGGGAGAGCACACCATCCCCACAGACATCTTTTGAGACTTCTTCATGTCACTGGCCTTTGAGGCATAGCAGAGGCCTGGACCTTCGAAGCATAGCAAATGTTTTATTTGGACTTTTATAGCATTGCTAAAACACATGGGTATCCCCTTCAGGATCCACTGACAAATTTTAGTTTTGAACGATATTCACTGTTGTAATGTAGAAGTGCAGCTAATTTGAATACATCAGCTTCTTATAATTAGCAATGTGTACTGATGGGATTAACTGTTATATAGAGATGTTGAGTGAGGGTGAAGTACTGTTCTGGGAATCATGGAGAAATTTGCCAGTGCTCTTTCAAATAGGCCCACAGGATCTTTTCAGTTCTGTCAAGACTGCAAACGAAAACTTAATTCAATACCTCCTCCAGAAAAAGACACCTCCAACATCAATGATATGAACATTGATTTATCCAGTAATTTCTTCCCCCTCATTCTTCAATCTTTTTCCATTCCCCGTTCTGGTTCCCTTCTCACCATCTCCTGACCTGCCCATCTCCTCTTCCTTTCCCTTTTCCCATGGGCCACTATCCTCTCCTCTCAGATTCTATCTTCTTCAGCCCTCTATTCCACCCATCAAATGCCAGCTTCGAGCCTAATTCTCTGTACCCCATCCACCTACCCCCTGACCTGATATCACCTATCACTTGCCAGCTTGTCCTCCTTCTCCTCCTCCAACCTTCTTATTCTGGCTTCTTCCCCCTGCCTTTGTAGTCTGATACAAAAGGCTGACTGTTTATTCCTCTCCATAGATGCTATCTGACCTGCCTTCAGTATTTTCTGTGTGTCGCTCAAGATTTCCAGCATCCATAGATTCCCTTGTCCTCTATAGATATTGCACAGGCATGCATGGTTGGTCTGTCTCTTGAGCAGGGTTGAACCTGACAACACTGACTTAAAGGCTCTGAGGAAACACTATCAAATTGAGGTGTTTATTGCTCAATTGTGAAAAGTGAGTGATGTAACTCTTCCATCAGCAGGGCTTGAAAGAGGGGTGGGTTGAGAGTACTATTTAATTGTTCAATTGCGTCCAACTAATTTCAACTTTATCACAATTTGTAACTCATTCTTTCTTGAATTCATAAGGGAAACTGCACAATTTAAAGTTCAATTTTTTTTCTTGTGTAATATATTTAGATCTTGCATCTTGCTTTTAAAGGAATACACAGGGTAAATATGCATGTCATTCAAGGATGTCCATACACATCAGCATTCTTATCAAGTTGACCTTCCAGTCTAGACTACACAACTATTTTAATTGCAGCAGTATGCACAATACATAATTCATCAAAATCCCTTTGCTTGACAAATTTATTTAATGTTAAAGAAACACGCAGTAAATAATTTAACAGTTAGACAAATAATTATTTATTACTGCTGAAGTTAGTTTGCTGTGCTATGCAATGTAGATTAATGAAACTATTTAGTAGATATTTTTATGGATTAGCAATTGATGTAAAAGAATGGTCATGTTCTGCTTCTTTTCTTGATTTATTAATTATTCAGAGACACAGTAAGAAACAGGCCCTTCCGGCCCAATGAGCTGCACTGCCCAGCTATCAACCGACTAAATCTGAGATCAATCAGAAGACGATTTATAATGACATAGTAAACTACTGAGTGGCACGTCTTTGGAATGTGGGAGGAAAGTGGAGCACCCAGAGGAAACCCACGCAGTCATGGGGAGAACGGACAAACTCTTGCATGGGACGCCAGAACTGAATTGTGAACTCTGAAACAACCCAAGCTGTAACAGTCATACTAACCACTATGCCACTGTGGTGCCCATGGAAGTGAGAATAAAGATTTCCTTCTATCATGAGGCTACCATGCTTCAAAACATCCACATTTTTGCTAAACAGTTTCCAGCCTCAAGGCAAACTCGTCTTTCCACCTTACCAAGCCACAAAACCATATAACAAATTCGAGCATTGCTAATCTGCTTTCAGAGTTAGAACACTTCCAAGCTATCTTAGCCCTTTGTCTTCAATCACCAGCAGAAAATTTGGGTTCAATTCTTTCCTCTGACTTCAAAGATTTTGGATTTAAGTCCTTCACTAGAAACTCACTAGCCCTCTTGAAATTCCACTATGGAAATTGAAGCAGTGGCCTTGGACAGGGTGCAGAAGAGGTTTACTTGGAAGCTATCTGGATTAGAGGGCTTTTGTGCCAAGGAGAGGGTGAACAAACTTAAGTTGTTTTCTGTGGCATGGCAGAGGCTGAGGTGAGATCTGACCAAATTCCATACAATAATGAGAGACATTGTCTTAGACAGCTGGTAACTTTTTCCAGGTCAAAATGTCTAATGCTGGAGGGCATCTATTAAAGTGAGAATACATTTCTCCTACTGGGATCCTCCTATCACCTCACCGCCTCTACCACTATTCTCACTCTCACCTCGTCCACCTGTCTAATAACCTCTCCTGACCTGGATCCATCCATCACTCCTCCAGATCTTGATCCAGCTCTTCTCTCCATCACATCTGTCTTTCAGTTAAGAAAAATAGTCCCAACCCAAAGTATCAACTGTTCATCTGTTCAACAGATAGTGCCTGACCTGCAGCATTCATTCAGGGTTCTCTGCATTGCTCTAAATATCAGTATTTGCAGTCTCATACTTCCATGATATGCAAAGAGCTGGATCAATGTTCAAAGTTACCAAATGGAGTCAAGTCTTTGACCAAGACTTTATAGGTCACAGGAATGCCAGGGTGGTATTAGACAGATATTTATGGTTCAGGAGTGAGTGGGTGCTCCTTTGTTGTGGTTTTGGTTTTTTAGATGAGATAGCAAACCAGAGTCTTGCCAGACCATTGCGTGGATGCTAGTGATTCTATTGTACAAGAGCAACAAAGTAGTAAAGGCTCTCCCTGGCATACTGACAAACTGACTGACATATACAACTCCACATCCAAAAATCATATCTGGCTGTTCTCATTAAGCTCTCTTTGTGTAGGACAGATCTGTAGAACAGATCTCTGTACATGGAGCTCATTCAGTTCCATCCTGGGCACTAGCTCCATGATATTTTTGAAGAGCATCCATCAATAAGGACCCCCATCACCCAGGCCATGTCCTCTTCTCGTTTCTACCATCAATGAGGAGACACAGGAGCCTGAAGATACATACTCAAATACAGGATCAGCTTCTTCCCCTCTGATATCAGATTACTAAATAGATATTGAACCCATGTGTCACTACGTTCGGATATGGCCCAAGTGTGGAGCGAGAGACACAGAAGCAGGATGATAGTTCACAGATTAATGCGAACAGAGGGAAAAGAAAACAATAAATGCTAGGCCAAACAGGGCCATTAAATAAAACTCTTAAATGGAAAACAAAATCAACACTGCGCTGAAAAGAATGACTAAATATAAAACAAATGCTGCAAATCTTCGGAGTCAGTTGACTCAATTGTCCAATTTCTCAAGCAAGGCCAAATGCAAGTAGGCAGCAAGATATTGTTGTGCTTTGCTCGTCTCAACTAGCACTACAATGGAGCTGAACACCAACATAATGAAACAGTAATTATCTGACGCGTTCATATTCATGAGTGCAATTGCCGTATCTTCTGCACTGCCAAATCTGTGGTTGTCATACCATGACTAATACTTCTACTTTTTCTCTTTTTGCACTACTAATTTAACTGTTTTATATATAATTTTTATTATAAGACCATAAGAAATAGGAGCTGAATTAGGCTATTTGGCACATCGAGTTTGCTCGGCTATTTCATCATGGCTAATCCATTTTCCCTCTCAGCTCCAAGCTCCTGCCTTCTCCACATATCCCTTCATACCCTGACTAGTCAAGAATTCATCAACATCTGTCTTAAATATAGCCAGTGACTTGGCCTCCACAGCTGTTTGTGGGAATGAATTCCACAGACTCACTGCTCTCTGACTAAATAAACTCCTCCTCACCTCCCTTCTAAAAGGACTCTTCTCTATTTTGAGACTGTGTTCTCTGGTCTTATAGTCCCCCATCATAGGGAACACCCTCTCCACATCCACTCTATCAAGGCCTTTCAAAATTCAATAGATTTCAATGAGATCACTCTTCATTCTTCTGAATTCCAGTAAGGAGAGGCCCAGAACTGTCAAATGCTGCTCATATCACAAGCCTTTCAGTAATGGAATCATTTTTGTGAACCTCCTTTAAGCCCTTATAAATGTCAGCACATCTTTTCTCAGATATGAGGCCCAAAACTGCTCACAGTACTCCATGCGAAGTCCCACCAGTGGCTTATAAAAGTCTCAACATTACATCCTTGCTTTTATATCTAGTCCTCTTGAAATGGCTGCTAACATTGCATTTGCCTTCCTCACCACTGACTCATTCTGCAAATCAACCTTTATGGAATTCTGCAGAAGCACTCCCAATTCCCTTTACACCTCAGTTTTTTTAATTTTCTCTCCATTTAGAAAGTAATCTATGCTTATATTTCTTCTACCAAAGTTCATACCATACACTTCCTGACACTGTACTCCATCTGCCATTTCTTTGCCTATTTTCCTAATCTGTCTAAGTCTTTCTGTAGCCTCTTTATGTCATAAGGGGGAGTGAACCCAAAAGCAAGTCAGACACTGAACTACCTGGAACAGGACTAGGCACGAGAAGGAAGCAAGGAACGTGGGGAAGAAAGGACACTGGACATGACACCAGCCTCAGATGAGACAAGGACTCCAGGCCTGGGCTAGGACCTGACTAGGACAGGGAACCAGGACATGAAACTGGGATCTAGGAGCCTGAGCTTGGACTCCGAGTCAGAGACTGGACAAGGACCCAGAACCCAGGTCTTGACTTGGGCTCAGACCCCAGAACTAGGCAAGGACATGACAAGGTTACAGGATGAGGAGAGGCACAGGACAGGACAAGAGACTCCCAGCACTAGCCTGGGCAAGGTACACCTGTGCTGGGCAAGGCACTGGACATGACAAGAATCCAGAGCCTTGGTCAAAGGAGAGACAACAGGACTGGATGTGAGCCTCCTGGACAGGACAAGGGAACCCCAGCACCAGGCTGGGCAAGGTATTCCTGTGCTGGGAAAGGCACATGGACATGACGGAAAACACAGAGCCTTGGTCAAGGAAGGGACAGGAATGCAGAGCCTACAGAGAGACAGGGACATGGGGCACCAAGCCAGGACCCCTCCTTGGATACAGGACATACAGCCAGGACTCATTACACAGAACACCAAACACAACAAGACAGTTCCCAACACTAGGTAGCAGCAAAACAGCCAGACCTACCTACAAAGGCATGAACACAGACAACCAGTTCCATACAGGGAAGGGAAAGGCAAGGCTCCAGGCAGGAAGGGATACAGACAGGAACAATCCAGCAGCCAGCTGTTGAATCCTGAAGCTATTTATGAAGCCAGCCCAAACAAGAATCACCTGCCTCAACAGAAACTGAGGAAACCCAGAAAACCTGGAATAAGGAGCAAGACTGGACCGTGTACCAGAATGCGGATTTCACAGACCGGACCATGACAGTCTACTTCCTTAAAATTACCTTTCTCTTCATCTATCTTTGTATCATCTGCTAACTTAACCATAAATCTATCAATTCCATCATGCAAATCATTGACTTATAATGTGAAAAGAATCAGTCCCAACATAGACCCCTATGGAACACCACTAGTCGCTTGCAGCCAACTAGAAAAGGCTCTCTTTATTCACACTCTTTGCATCCGGCTAATCAGCCAAGTCTTTATCCATGCTGGTATCTTTCCCGTAATACGATAGGCTCTTAAATTGTTAAACTGTCTAATCTGTGGCACCTTGTCAAAGGCCTTCTGAAATTTCAAATACACAATATCAACTGATTCTCCTTTGTCTATCCTGCTTGCTATTTTTCTTCAAAGAATTCCAACAAATTTGTCAGGCATGATTTTGCTTGAGGAAACTATGCTGACTATGGCCTATTTTATCAAGTGTCTCCAATATATCCCAAAACTATATCCTTAACAATCAACTCCAACATCTTCAAATGAACTGGCCTATAATTTCCTTTCTTCTGCCTCATTACCTTCTTGAAGAATTTTCAAATCTTCTGGAACCATTCCAGAATCTTGTGGTTCTTGAAACATCTTTACTAATGCCCCCACAATCTCTTCATCCATCTCATTCAGAATTCTGTGGTGTACCCCATTTGTCCAGGTGACTTGTATACCTTCAGACCTTTCAGCTTCCTAAGAATCTTCTCCCTAGTAATAGTAACTGCCCGCACTTCTGCACATTTACAATCCTGAACTTCGGGCATACAGCTGGTGTCCTCCACTGTGAAGAATGATAAAAAATACCTCTCCAGCATCATTTTCCAGTGGACTGATATCCACTTTCACCTCTCTTTTACACCTTATGTATCAGAATAAACTTTTGGTATCTTCTTTAATATTATTGACGAGCTTACTTTCAGACTCCATCTTTACTTTATTAATGACTTTTTTAGTTGCCATCAGTTGGTTTTAAAAAGGTTCCCAATCCGCTAACCTCCCACTAATTTTGTTTCATTATATGCTGTCTACTTGGCTTGTATGTTGGCTGTGACTTCTATTGTAAGCCACGGTTGTGTCATTCTGCTTTGTGTGTACTTCTTTTTCTTTGGGATGTATATATCCTGCACCTTCTGAATTGCTCCCAGAAATTACAGCCATTACTGCTCTGCTGTCATCCCTGCCAGTGTTCTTTTTCAATTAATTTTGGCCACCTCCTCTTTCACGCTTATGTAATTTCCTTTACTCCACTGTAATCCTGATACATTTAGCTTTTGCCGCTCCTTCTCAAATTGCTGTGTTGATTCTATCATATTGTAATTATTCATCCCCTAAATGTTCCTTTACCTTCAGCTATCGACTCATTTCAGGCTCATTTCACAACACCCAATCTAGGCCATCTGCTCCACTAGTGGGCTCAATCATGAGCTGCTCTTGAAAGCCATTTTATAGACATTCTAGAAATTTCTCCTCTTGGGATCCAGCATGTCTATTGTGATATTGACCTTTTAACAAGCATTTTCAATCTCCCATTGTAATCTGTAAACCACATTTTTACTACTGTTTGGTGGTCTGAACCTAAATCCCATTAGGGTCTTTTTACCCTTGCAAATCCATAGCTCTACCCACAACAGCTCAACACCCTTCGATCCTATGTCACATCTTTCTAATGATTTGATTTCATTTTCTCCAACACAGCCATGTCACCTCTTCTGCCTTCCTGTCTGTCCTTTTGATACAATGTTTATCCTTGGATGTTAAGCTTCCAGTTATAATCTTCTTTCAGCTATGATCCCCGCAACGTCATACACGTCTATCTGCAATTGTGCTACAAGTTCATCTACTTATTTCATATTCTGCATACATTCATATATGACACTTTCAGTCATGCATTCAGCCTTTTCAATTTTGTCCATGTTTTATGTTGCAATTCATCCCACTGACTGCAAATTTGCCCTATCTTTAGCCTCTCCATGCTAGCGGTCTCACTGCACACTGACTCTATTTGTAAACTAACTACCTCACCCTCAGCACAATCACTCCAGTTCTCACTCCCTTGTCACCAACTCTCTCAAATGTCACTAGTAAACCTACCCGCAAGGGTACTGACCCCCCCCCCCCCAACTTGGGTTCAGATGTAACCCATCACTTTTGTACACATTGTACCTTCTTCAGAAGAGATCCCAATGACCCTGCACCAGATCCTCAGCCACGTATTCATCTGCCAAATCATCCTATTCTTACCCTCATTGGTGCGTGGCAATCTGGAGATCATGACCCTGGAGGACCTGCTTTTCAGCTTTCTCCCTCACTACCTAAAATCTCTCTTCAGGACCTTCTCACCTACGTCTTTGGTGCCAATATGTATCAAGACTTCTGATTGCTTCCCCTCCCCTTTTAGAAGATCATGGACCCAATTTGAGACATCTGTGTCCTTGGCACCTGGGAGGCATTAGGTGTCTCTATTGCACCCAGAGAATCTCATCTCTGTTGCTTTGACAATCACTATTGCAGTCCTCTTCACCTCTTTTCTCTTCTGAGCTACAGCACAGGCTCAGTGCCAGAGACCCAGTCACTGCAGTTCTCCCCAGCTGATTGTCCCCCTCAACAGCATCCAAAATAGTATACTTATTATTGAGGGGAATGGTCACAGGGGTGCTCTGCATTGGCTGTGCATTTCCCTTTCTTCTCCTGATGGTCACCATTTATCTGAGTCCTACCACCTAGGCATGTCTACCTCCCTGTAGAGGGAATCTGACAGGAGAAGAGTGATAACCTTGGGATTAAGTCCTGCTGGAGTCATGCTGCTACTTCTTCAGCATGTTATATAAACTCCAAATAAGTTTGGAATTTGGCAGATGAAACAACTCAGCAACAGAAGCATTGTCACACTATGTTTGTACTGACCATGATGCCAATCCAACCAATTGCAACTTCTTACACATGGTCAGTGTCTTTCTACTCCCTACCTGCTCATGGGTTATACACAGTGAGCTTGTTGGTGTTCAACCAGACTTCTCATCTTCCTGCACTGTGACAGTTTTTCTATTTTGCAAAATAGCTCTTTATGTGCAAAATAAATTTGGACATGGACAATAGCCTTGAGAAGCAACTGAGTTGTGCACCATGATGGAAATTTCTCAAATGTTGAATCAGAATCAGGTTTACCGTTTCTCATGAAATAAGTTGTTTTGCAGCAGCAGAACTTTGCAATATATAAAATATACTATAAAATTCAATGAGAAATATATTGAAAATGTTAAATAAGTAGTGCAAAATGAGAACAAGAAATAGTGATGTAGTATTTATGGTACATTGCTCAGAAATCTGATGGTGAAGGGAGAGAAGGAAGTCAAATCAAATCAAGTTTATTGTCATTTAACTACACACATGAATACTGTATACCATATGATGTTTTTAGAAACAAGACCACGTTTCTCTAAACCAGGGTGTAAAGCACAGTACCACACATAACACACATACCACATGATAATTTATGAAGGTAAGGATAAAATCTACAGATGAATTACACATAAACAACAAACTAAAATGCATTAATATTGAAAATTGTAGCATATGGAACAGATTAACCACTGGCATTTTAAACATGAGGCAGCCAGGAGTTCAGAACCTTGATGGCTTGGGGGAAGAAACTGTTTCCCATCCTGAATTTTCTTCTTTTTATGCATCGTAGTCTCCTGACTGATGGTAGAATGTCAAAGAGATACTGGATGGATGGGGGGAATCCTTACTAATACTAAGGGCCTTGCAAATGCAGCACTTCCCAATGGATGGTAGGGGGACCCCTATGATCCTCTCAGTTGTTCTCACAGTCCTTCATAGGGACATCTGTCTCGATGCTTGACTGATCCCAAACCAGATGGAGATGCAACTTGTCAGGGTGCACTCAGTCGTGGGCAGGGAGCCTTTCTTGCCCCAATCTTCTTGGGAAGATTCCTAGAAGCTGTTCCTCTTTATTTAGATACACTGCGCAAAATGAACCCCTGGCTCATTGGGCCACCCAGAAACCCACCAATTTAACTCTAGCCTAATCACAGAACAATTTACAAAGACTAGTTGACCTACTAACCAGTATGGCTTTCAACTGTGGGAGGAAACCAGAGCACCCAGAGGAAACCCATGGAAAAAATGTCAGACTCCGTCCAGACAGCGTTGGGATTGAACTCTGAACCCTGGTGCTATAGTGCTTAAAAATGTCGAGTGTGTGCCCTCAGGCTCGTACCTCCTCTCTGATAGTAGTACTGACAAGATGGTGTGTCCCGTGTGGTGGGGGTGATTAATGATGAGTGCCACCTTTCTGAGGTATTGCCCTTTGAAAGTTTTCTCAATAGTAGGGAGTGATCCAGCCAGGAAACAAGTGAAAGTTTCTTTTGTGGTTGAAGTAATGGTCTCTAGAGTGCAATTACAATACTCAACAGATAAACGTGGTCATTAAGGCTGAGGTCTAACTTTTCCCTTTATCCAACCACGGTCCCATGAATCTGATTGACACTGATGGAGCTTCCTCCCAGCTCATGACAAAGTACATTTATTATCAAAGTACTTGCATGTCACCATATGCTCTGTATATATTTATAACTTATATTTATTTGCAGTACTGCGCAAAAGTCTTAGGCACATGTACTGTATATAGCTAGGGTGCCTAAGGCTCCTGCACAGTTCCGTATTTGTCAACTTTGAGCGGAGAGCGAGTTTGTGAATCTGGAGGGAACAAAGGATGTAGAGAAAGGCGAGGATGGAGTGGCGTGGGAGTGACATGGGACAGGTGGCAGAGAAGGAGTGCCATGGAGCGGGGGCGGGGGGGAGTGGCATGGGTGCAGACACACCCTGCCCTGAGACACCAGGCAAGGTCATTTGATTCCAAACAACTGGTTTAGTGATCATTACAGAGTGTCTCTCTGGCACTTTTGACTCCCTCCCCTCTCCCTTCCCCTTTTCCCAGCCATGATTTCCTTCTCCTTGCCCCCTCCCTCTCTCAGTCCACAATAGAAACCCATGTCAGAATCAGGGTTATCAGCACACACATATGAAATGAAATTTATTTTGTTTTATTTGTGACAACAGTACAATGCAATACATAAAATTGCTACAGTACTGTGCAAAAGTCTTAGGCACCCTAGCTATATACTGTATATGTACCTAAGAGTTTTGCACTGCACTGTATAAATAAATAATACCAAGAGCATGAATTGTAAAGTCCTTGAAAACGAGTCTGTAGGTTGTGGTGAATGAAGTTATCCCCTCTGGTTCAGGAGCATGATGGTTGAGCAGTAATAACTATTCCTGAACCTAAGGCTCCTATATCTCTGTTGTGATGTTTGTGATATCTCCTGGGTTCCTTAGTTCAGTATGTAATGTTTCTGCACAGTTGTAAATCATTCACACACTTTACATAACTGTGGATTCTGACTTTTATTAATAGATTGCTCTTTTAGAAGCAGGCTGTATTATTACTAAATTAATATTGAAGTGAAGTAAAACCTCTGTTGTAAAATTTTACAACGGGCTCTCATTAATGTTGCAAGTGTTTAAGGATCACAGCTTGAAGTTAACAGCCTAATGCCAAGAAGAAGCATTGTGCCGGAGATGTCTGACAATCTGAAATGCTCTTCCTCCACATTCTGAGCTTAAAAATAACATCACTTCTGCCCACAGAATTTGATATCCCAGTGTTCTAAACAGGAATCCCACAGTACAATGTTACCTCATTCATTCAAAGGCATTAAAGCCACACATCTCCGATCAGAAGCACTGTGACACTGAGCAAGTTCCAGGAATAAAAAAGAGTCACCATGGTAGCACAGCGGTTAGCGCGATGCTATCACAGTTCAGGGTGTATGAGTACAGAGTTCAATTCCAACTCTGCCTGTAAAGAGTTTGTACATCCTCCTCGCGCATTTCCATTACAGCTCAGTCATCGGAGTTCAGATTTTATTTCCAACGTTGCCTGGAAGGAGTTTATACGTCCTCCTCGTGAACACATGGGTTTCCATTTCCTCCCACATTCCAAAGACTGTATTCAGTTAGTAGGTTAAGACATTATTGCAAATTGGCCCGTGTTAAGCCTGGGGTTGCTGCACATTATTGGGCTCGAAGGGCCTGTTCTGTTCTGTATCTCTAAATAACTAAATAAAACTTTTAAAAACAAAAGTCCTTCCTTTGCCTGGAAAATCTTCCTTTAACTTGTACCAAAGCAATTACTTTACATATTTATTTGTATTAACCGATTAAGAATCAGAGGCTTTGCAGAGTGAATTATTTAATAAATGAGCAATTATTTTGTGTTTAACTGTATGAGCTAAATTGGTAAATATGTAGATCCCTTTATTATTGTCACATGTACCAATGTGCAGTGAAAATCTTGCTTTGTATACCATCCATTACAGATCATTTCATTACAACAGTGACATTGAGGGAGTACAAGGGAAAACAATAACAGAATGCAGAGTAAAGCGTTACAGAGAAAGTGCATTGTAGGTGAACAATGAGGTGCAATGTCACAACAAGGTAGCTTGTGAGGTCAAGAGTCTGTCTTACCATAATACTGAACTGTCTTGAGCACAATACGATAGACATTGCATAAAATAACATGTAAAATTATTATCACAAGAGATTGTGTAGATGCTGGAACTCCAGAGCAACACAAACAAAATGCTAGAAGAGCTCAGCAGGTCAGGCAGCATATGTGGAGAGGGAAGAAGTATCAACTTTTCAAGCTGAGACTCAGTTATTACAGTTTCAATTCCTCACATTTCTTAAGTGTATACCTCAGATAAATACTATGTGGAAATTTGTGACATATATGATTATATGATATACATGTACAATGTCTGAAATACATCTTATGGAAATGTTTGTTTGATGATGAACTTCAATAAAAAAAATAAATTACAAAAAAAAAAGAAAATGGACAGACAAGCATCCAGTGATTCCAACAGGTTCCATTTCCTCATCTTCTTCCCTGCAATGTATTTTCCCTTACATGCCCATCATCTCCCCCTAGTTCTTCCAACAACTATCTACTTCTGGGATCATTTTGGGTTGCTAATTAACCTCCAGCCAGCCGATAGCAGAAAATCATAAACATGAGGGATTGTGCAGATGCTGGATATCTAGATTAAAGCACACAAAAGGCTGGAGGAACTCAGCAAGTCAGGCATCTATGGAAATGAATAAGCTTGAAATGGTGACAGTTTATTCATCTCCATAGATGCTGCCTGACCTGCTGGGTTCCTCCAGCGTTTCGTGTGTGTTGATAGGAGAGGGAGTCACCCCTTGTTTCTCGCCTGTCCTTCCGAAGAGTAGAATACCCCTGCAGCCTGACCTGTAAATTGAATGCAGTATCGGACAATGCTTCTTCATAGAGCCTAAAGCGCAGGAACAGGCCCTTCAGCATTTAGTATTGCTCAGAACCAGCTAAAAAGTAAATTAAAAAAACAAACACTCCTACCTACACAATGATATCCCCCCATCTTCCTCACATCGATGTGCTTATTTAAATGTCTCTCAAAAGCCTCTAATTTATTTGCCTCCACCACTAGGCAGTGCATTCCAGGTATCCACCATTGTCTGAGTAAAACACTCACATCTCACATTCGCCTTGAACCTACGCCTCTCACTTTCAATGCATGCTCTCTGATATTAGACATTTCAACTCCGTCAACTCTGTCCATGCCTCTCAAAATTTAATAAACCTCTATCTGACTCCTCTCAGCTCCAAAGAAAACAACCCACGTTTATCCAGCCTCGTGTGATAGCACATGCCCCCTAAACCAGGCAGCAAACCTAATACCCTCTCCAAAACTTCAACATCTTTCCAATGCTGGGGCAACCGTGTTTCAATATACTGTGTTTGTGATATTGGCATGACACTCAGCCCCATCCAAAGATTCCCTCAGGAATTCAAAATACTTCCATCCAGTTCACATTCTAAGCCAGGGGTGGGCAAACTTTTTGACTTGAGGGCCACAAAGGGTTCTAAAATTTGACAGGGGGGCCGGACCAGGAGCAGATGGACGGAGTGTTTTGGTAATACACCTCATAAGAGAAAATAAAATATCATGTGATATGTAGAAAACATGTGCTTTAATTTCAATTGAAAATGAACAAATGCATTACAACAAAATATCTGTCTTTGAAGTCCCATGGTATTTAACTATTTATTGAAATGTCTTTTAAAACACTGAAAATTAAATGAATAAAATACAGCTTTTTTTAATAGTAACAGTTATTATTTTAAAGCACTGAAAATTCTGTTATCCTTCAAGATATTATCATCATCACTCTCCTCCTGACTGTCTTTATTTCAAAAACGGTAGGAGATGCAGGTCTACTTGTCCTGCTCCTTCTTATTCAATTGTCCCCTGTGCCAAAACTCAACAACAACCCGCACAATGACAGAACAGTGAGAGCGCGCCAATATGCGGAGCTCTGTGCTCGCAAATCCCCACAGGCTATCTCCCTTAGCCGGAACGCTGGCTAATTCTGAGCCGGTTCGTTTGTGCCAGGAAATGGGTCGCCACAAGGTCACAAAGTAAAGCGCAAATGTGGAGGAATACGCTGCACCTGAACAAAGGTCAATGTATATAGAGTGCGTCATCTATTGGGAAAATGCCAGAATTGCGGGGAAAAAACTTTAACAAGGTTTATTAATATAATTTCATCAAGTCCTGCGGGCCGGATTAAAAAGCTTAAAAAGCATATGGCCCGCGGGCCGTGGTTTGCCCATGCCTGTTCTGAGCTGAATGTTTTAAGTAAATGCTCGGAACATAGCAACATACACTTAGTGGCCACTTTATTATTTTGCTGAGGGAAAAAGGATCTTGTCCGTAAGTGCTGTCACACTTTTAGCACCAATGTAATATGCCCACAACTTACTAACGTAAATCTTTGTTATCTGGGAGAGAACTGGAGCACCGAGAGAAAATCATGCAGGTTCTGAGAGAATGATTGGTGGTGCTGTGAGGAGTTAACTAACCACTATGCTACTCCCGTGGCATACAGTATAACTACAGCAGAGTGCAAAAGTCTGAGGCACACACACAAACATGTATATATAGCTAGGCTGCCTAAGACTTTTGCAAAGTACTGTATTTGTCAATGTGGGGCAGAGTTTGTAAATCTGACAAGAACAAAGGATGTTGGGAATAGCTGTCGGAGGAGTTTGAGTCAGGTGGCAGAGAAGGAGTGTTAGGAGCAGGAGGTAGCATGGGTGCAGACAAACACAACCCTGAGACACCAGGAAAGGACATTTGATTCCTGATAATTGGTTTATTACAGAATGTCCCTCTGGTGTTTCCCGTTCCCTCCCCTCTCCCTTCCCCTTTTCCCAACAATGACATCCTTTCACTGCCCCCTTCCCACTCTCAGTCCAAATAGGGACTATTATCAATCAGGTCTATTATCGCTCACCTATGTCACAAAATTTGTTTTTTTTTGTGGCAGCAGTACAGTATGATACATAAAATTACTACAGTACTGTACAAAAGTCTAAGGCAACCTAGCTATATATATGTGCCTAAGACATTTGCACAGTACTGTGTGAATAAGTAATATTTGACTCAGGAACAAACTCCAGCATTTTGTGTGTGATGCTCAAGGACAGCCTCTATCTCATTACTATAAAACAGTTCCTGACATTAGATACCTGGCACTCAAGAGTGGATTAACGTTTGGAATCATTACAGTGGAGGAATTATGCTACAGTGCCATTAAGAGAAGTCCTTCAATACTAATTTAAATACATGGAAAATCAATTGGAGCATTGAACAGCCCCTACACAGGAATGTCCTAATTACCCATGTTTGTTTTTTATCCGTAAGCACTATGTGTTACACAGGCAACAGTGAAGGAGGCTAATAGGAGGACAATGAAATCAACATTTCCAGTGCTCCCTGTCACAGATTTACGAAGAAGCTGGCCAAAGAAGAATTACTGTCTCACGAAGTGAAAGGGATCCAAAGGCTTTTCAATATGCATGTGCGGCACAGAATCAGAGCTGAGAACTGAATGAGCTGTTACCACTCAAGAGGTTTCTTCAAGGTTCAAAGTTCAAGATTGTTCTATATAATTTCCTGTACACAAGTGTGACAGAGAACAAAATAATTGTTACTGTGCTGTCTTTACGACAGTTATTTAGTTTATAATATTTTCGCTTAGTAATTCATTCGATAGTATTTTCTAGTTAGAATTAGAAGTGTTTAAAGTATATTCATTGCATGTAAAATATATCAGCATGCGATGACGTCACATCCGGTTTCGCCGCGTCTTGTGGGAAAGTACCGGTTTGAAATTAACGCGAGGGTTGGGGCTCACCACGAGGCACACCTGAGCAGAAGTTGTTTTGCAGGCATGAGAAATCACAGTGAGAGCAACGCTGTAAGTTAATAGATAATCGATATATTGAACTAAGATGTTAATGCCGATCCTGTTAAAAGTAACGACGGTCGATAATGTTTATGCTTTCGTTAGTTAAAGAGTTGCGGATAGTTTGCATTGAAGTGTATTTAAAGTAGTCAATGGAGCAGGTAAACTCTGCCTGTATACTGCACCTTAGTGTAATGTAGTTATAGTCACCTTTGCAAGTATTTACAATTGAAATGTGATATTAAGGAAGGAACAAATACTGTATCAATCTTGTATTGTTTTATCAACAGTTTTCACCATATGTTAATGTGAAGAGTGAACAGTAAATGATTATTCTTACTGCGATCTGGTCTCATTGACTGTGGTTTATCTCGACGTTGAATTTGGTGTTATTAGTACATGCGAAGGAGAACGTTACAGTGAAAAAGCGGTATTATCAGGTGTTTCAAGTGCTGCAATGTCAGCTCGATCCGGGATCAAGTCGATGGCGCCCAGCGACAAGGGCAGTAGAGCGACATCAAGTAAGTCCACCCAGGCAAGAGCCAAGGCAGAAGCCGCCAAGGTGCGACTGCGTTACGCCAGACAAGAAGCAGTTTTGAAAATGGAACAGGCCACCAGAGAAGCCAAAATCCAGAAGGAAAGGGCCACCAGACAAAGAGAAGAGGCCGCCAGAGAAGCCGAAACCCAGAAGGAACAGGCCACCAGAGAAGCCGAAACCCAGAAGGAATGGGCCGCCAGAGAAGCCGAAATCCAGAAAGAAAAGGCTGCCAGAGAAGCCGAAATCCAGAAAGAAAAGGCTGCCAGAGCAGCCAAAACCCAGAAGGAAAGGGCCGCCAGACAAAGTGAAGCGGCCGCCAGAGAAGCCGAAACCCAGTTGGAAATGGCAAAAATATCGACAGAGTTGCAAGTGCTGCAGTTAGAAAGAGAAGAAGAAGCTGCCAAGGCGGAAGCAGAGTACATAGAAGAAGCTGAAGGGTCGCGTGATCTGACCGAAGTAAGATCTACTTTAGAAAGGACCAGACTGGAACGCACAAGCGACTATGTACAATCTCAAATAGACAGGCAGGCTCGTCTCCCCTCTCCATACGTATTCGATAACTTCCCCAGCTACGAGGAACCTCAGAGAGTCACGATTGCATCACATCCATACGAGGAAGAAAATTTACCCTCGCGACTCCGTGATGAAATCAAGAATGAAAGAGCTGACAACCGATACTTCTCGACACCAAACTTACAAAGTTTGATGCGAAGAGATGCAGAGGTCAAATCCAGGACGGCAAATTCCATGAGAAACGTGCGCTCTCAGTCATATAGGTGCCAACGTACTTCTCCAGCCCGCATGCCGCTTACAGCCGATCCCCCGATGCAGTATTTAGCACGACGGGATCTCGTCACTTCGGGACTGTACCAGTTTGACGATAAACCTGAAAATTACCGTGCATGGTACTCCACATCCACCAACGCGATCGACGGAGTCCAGCTCAGTGCAACCCAAAGGTTGGACCTTATGGCGAAATGGCTGGGGAAAGAATCACGCGACCAGGTGAGACACATACGTTCAGTGTACATCAACAAACCCGAACTGGCCTTAAGCAAAGCGTGGGAGAGACTTCGTGAGGACTATGGGTCCCCCGAAGCTATTGAAGCGGCGCTATATCGACGTCTGGGAAACTTTCCTGAGGTGTCAGCCAAAGATCACATTAAGTTAAGAGAATTCGGAGATTTACTCATGGAGATCCAAGGCGCCAAAGAAGATGGCTACTCAGCTGGTCTAGTATACCTAGATACTCCATTCGGGATTAGACAAGTCGTGGACAAATTTCCTTTTGGGCTGCAGGACAGGTGGCTGTCCGTTGCTTTAGAATACAAGGAAGAGCACGATGATCGATTTCCTCCCTTTGAGCTCCTCACTAGGTTTGTGTGCAGGGAGGCGAAGAAGCTAAACGACACTAGCCTCGTGGGTCCAGGAAGCAGTACGGTTTACACCAAGCCAAGTAGATCCTCTTTGAATGTTTTCAACATTGATAAACCTGCCTCAGTGCTCAAGACTGAAGCCCTTACAACTAACAACGACCCTAGCAAGGATTGTCCACCACAAACCGACAACGCTCCTTCACCCCCACAACAGGACGGCGGGGAGGGAGAGGCTCACTCCAGGACAACAATTGTCAGCTTGAACTGTACAGAAGTTTGCGGTCAAGCTCAGTCAAGCCGTTCTTGTTCCAAGATCTGCCTCACTAAGGTGTACCCTAAAGGAGCCAAAGACAAGGCCATCAAAGCCTATGTAATTCTGGACGATCAGAGCAATCACTCACTAGTCAGTCCAGAGTTCTTTAAATTGTTCAACATTGAGAGAGAGCGGTTCCCATACTACCTCAAAACTTGCTCAGGCAACATGGAAACCCAAGGAAGGAAGGCAGAAGGCATCCAGATCGAGTCCCTGGATGGTAAAGTTGTCATCTGTCTCCCTCCGCTCTTAGAGTGCGATGGAATCATGAATAACCGCACTGAGATCCCGACACCAAGTGCGGTGCTACACCAGCCACATCTCCACCACATCGCCAAACACATCCCAGAACTGGATCCAAAAGCGGAAATACTCCTGCTATTAGGAAGAGATGTAATCCGGGTACACAAAGTTAGGCAGCAGGTCAATGGACCACACGACGCCCCCTTTGCGCAACGCTTGGATCTAGGCTGGGTGGTGATAGGAGGGGTGTGCTCCGGAGACGTACACAAACCGATGGTTAACACACTCAAGACCAATGTGCTAGAGAGTGGCCGCCATTCAATCATTCAACCCTGCCCGAGTGTCCCGTGCATTAAGGAAGCACAACAAGACGTTACCAAGCGTAAAGTAACCGATGAGACGCTAGGTCAGTCAGTTTTCGTTCAAACCGAGCACGGAAACAAACTTGCACAATCAGCTCAAGATACCATTTCTTTAAAAACCAAAGACACCAAGGTCTTCAGAGATGAAGCAAATAATGGGGTTGCCCCATTGCCTTTCAGAGAACCACGCCAGCGCTCACCAGATAACAAAGAGCAGGCAGTCAAATGGTTCACGTCCTTATGGAAAACCCGGAAAAGGAAACCTGAGATGCAGCAACGCACCCAATTGGCCCACGAGGTACTGTGCACCCTAATGGCAGAGGTCACAGCCATTATAAACGCACAATCACTCCTACCTGTGTCCTCTGACCCAGAAAACCCCTTCATACTTTCGCCATCAATGCTCCTTACACAGAAGGCAGGAGCACCTCCTCCACCAGGAGACTTCTCAGACAAAGATTTGTACACAAAGCAATGGAGACAAGTCCAGGCTCTGGCAAATCAGTTCTGGTCTCGCTGGAGACAAAAATATCTACCTTTGTTGCAACAGAGACAAAAGTGGACAGAACCCCGCAGGAATCTTCACGTTGGAGACTTAGTCCTGCTCAGGGACAAGCAAATCACCCGCAACAGCTGGCCAATGGCCAGAATCACTGCTACATTCCCTAGCGGGGATGGACATGTCAGGAAGATCGAATTGAAGACTACCGACCAAGGCGATGTGAAAATTTACCAAGGGCCAGTTACAGAAGTTATTTTACTTCTACCCAATGACTGATTAAGAGACTAAGTTTTGTACTCTGCTCATTGTGACATTACGAAGGTCAAGCGGGGAGTGTGCTGTCTTTATGACAGTTATTTAGTTTATAATATTTTCGCTTAGTAATTCATTCGATAGTATTTTCTAGTTAGAATTAGAAGTGTTTAAAGTATATTCATTGCATGTAAAATATATCGGCATGCGATGACGTCACATCCGGTTTTGCCGCGTCTTGTGGGAAAGTACCGGTTTGAAATTAACGCAAGGGTGGGGGCTCACCACGAGGCACACCTGAGCAGAAGTTGTTTTGCAGGCATTAGAAATCACAGTGAGAGCAATGCTGTAAGTTAATAGATAATCGATATATTGAACTAAGATGTTAATGCTGATCCTGTTAAAAGTAACGACGGTCGATAATGTTTATGCTTTCGTTAGTTAAAGAGTTGCGGATAGTTTGCATTGAAGTGTATTTAAAGTAGTCAATGGAGCAGGTAAACTCTGCCTGTATACTGCACCTTAGTGTAATGTAGTTATAGTCACCTTTGCAAGTATTTACAATTGAAATGTGATATTAAGGAAGGAACAAATACTGTATCAATCTTGTATTATTTTATCAACAGTTTTCACCATATGTTAATGTGAAGAGTGAACAGTAAATGGTTATTCTTACTGCGATCTGGTCTCATTGACTGTGGTTTATCTCGACGTTGAATTTCGCGTTATTAGTACACGCGAAGGAGAACGTTACAGTTACTCTGGATCCGATGCAGCTTAAAAAATGTGATAAGCATAAAGATAATAATAAAAACAAACAGAAGCACAATAAATATAAATATGATAGGAATCCTATACAATACAATGCATAAGTAACTGCTATATACAGTACTGGTGTGCCTAAGGCCTTTGTACAGTACTCTACTTGTCATTGTGAAGCAGAGAGCAAGTTTGTAAATCTGCTGGGAGCAAAGGACATTGGGAATAGTGAGGATGATGCACCATGGGAGGGGTGTGGGACACTATTATACCTTGCAACAAATCCATGTTAAATCCATATGGGGTAACTGCCGGATTTTTAGCAGTCTGTAAGAAGAGGGGGAGCTTGGAGTCCACATCCATAGATCCCTCAAAGTTTCCATGCAAATTGATAGGGTGGTTAAGAAGGTCTTCATTAGTCAGGGGATTGAGTTCAAGTACTGTGAGATAACATTACAACTCTATAAAACCCTGGTTAGATGGCTTTTGTAATATTGTGTTCATCTCTGGTCGCTTCATTATAGGAAGGATGTAGAAGCTTTAGAGAGGGTGCAGAGGAGATTTACCAGGATTCTGCCTGAATTGGAGAGCACATCTTATGAAGAAAGGTTGTGTGAGCTAGGCTTTTCTCTTTTGAGTGAAGGAGGATTAGAGGTGACTTGATAGAGGTGTTTAAGTGGTTAGCCTCAGACTTTTTCTCAGAATGGAAATGGCTAATACAATGGGACACAATTTTAAGATGATTGTAGGAAAGCATAGGGGGAATTTGTTGCACAGAGTATTGAGTGCATGGGATGCCCTGCCAGAGGTGGTGGAAGAGTCAGATACATTAGGGGCATTTAAGGAACTTTTGGGTTGGCACACAGATGATAGAAAAACGGAGGGCTATGGTGGAAAAAAGGATTAGTTTGACCTTAAGAGTTTGTTAAAAGGTTGGCATAAACTCACCAGTCAAAGGGCCCGTACTGTGCTACAATGCTCTATGTTCAAAGTTCATTACCCGTGGGATGGAGTTTATCCAAACCAGATGCAACAGCAGGAGAGAAAGTGACAACATGATAACAATGATGGATCTCCCTTCTCATTTCTCACCCCAAATCCCTTGCACGGCTCAGTCATTACCCATCAACTCAAGCCACACACAGACGCTCTCTGCAGCCACATTCTATCAGTGGACTCTAATCACTGATGTACAATCCCGTCTATTGCACTGAGCATCTGGCAACCGTTTTGTGTCTCATTGTCTGAAGCTGGCATTTGACAGGAGCAAGAGAACTTTAGTGCTGTGTGAAGACCAGGATGACTACAGCATGATCAGTAAGTTCCAAGTTTAGTTAGGCTCATATTCATTACAGAAGTGGCTGTAACCTCTTTTTGGAAAATGAACTAATTATGTAAAGTTATATCTTGTCTTTTATCATAACTGATGAAATATTGGAGAGATATCTAATAAGAAAGACTCCCTTTAGCTGCTTCTGAGAACGAACAGCAGTTGCCCTTTGTTAAAGCTCCATTATATCCTGTTGTAGGTTTTCCAGTATTCACTCATAGTTCATCGAGTCACCATCTCTACATTGCTTCTTAAAACTACAGCAGGGATTAAAATCATAAACTTGATTCTTTAATTAAAGACCTGTAACTGATCCAGCTCATATCCAAAGTAATGAATACAGAACAGCATAACCCTTGATAACTGGTAACTTGGTTTACCAAAATACTTGGCAACTAATAAGGCAGTCAAAGGTTATGGAGAGAAGGCAGGAGAATGGTTTTGAGAGGAATAATAAGTCAGCCATGTTGAAATGGCGGAGCAGACTCGATGGCCCAAATGGCTGAATTCTGCTCCTACGTCTTATGGTCTTAGAGTCTTATTATTTTCACATGTACTGAAATAGGGTGAAAAGAATTTATTTACATGCTCCCAGACAGATTGTCCTATACATAAGTACATTGAGGTTGCACAGAAGGAAAAAAAGGAAAAATGCAGAATATCACTCACAAAATGTTTGAGCAACTTATGGAGAGGAATAAATAATCAACATTCATTCCTTTTCATAGATGCTGCCTAACCTGTGGAATTCCTCAGCACAGTGAGTGTTTTACTCTGGATGTCCAGCACCTGCAGAATCTGTTGTGTTTAAGGGTGTAGAATATAGTGTTACTGTTAGATAAAAGCTGTGGAGGTGGGAATATAAAGAACAACGGCCATGGTGAAGTAAATTGAGGAAGCTATACTCTAAATTTCCTTGGCTTATAGCCTCAGCAGAAGCATTGGTGAGCTTTTTTAGCTGTAGGTTCATGTGGCTCTAGACCAGGATAAATTACTGGTAATATTTACACCTAGGAACTTAAATCTCTCAACTATCACTATCTCAGCACCTGTCACAACCAGGAGTCATTTAAAAAAAAATGAAAAGACTTCTTAAAATTAGTATGTTGATTGTATTTTCTCAGTGTCACCTTGTGGGTATGCAGTGTTCCTTGGATAGTTAACCTTTTCTGTCTAATTGTTTGTCTTTGGTTTTTTCTTTCTGTTGCAGGTGTCTCATTTTGTGATCATGGGCATTATTAAGCTTGACTGTATTTATCACTTTTGTTCAATTAGCACAGGGTTTACAACGTCTTGCATTGTAGTTTTTGTCTTTGGGGGTTATTGCCTAGTCTGGACACCGAGGTTGTCCAATTGGTCCTGAATTCTTTTGTGTTACAGCTGGGCTTGCTGACTGCTCTTTGCTTGGTTGTTGTTGATCCTTGTCTGGTGAAACTCTGCCTGAGTTCTTCTGTGTATCGTGAGTGATTTCAGTTCTTCAAGATTCTGTATAGTTTGCCTGAGCACTTGGTTGTTTTGCTGGTAATTTCTGTACAGTATTAAATCTTTTGTTGGAATTGCCGAAGTCTCTGGGATTCCTGCACGTGAGCTCACTCATGACCCTGGCAACACCATAATGGTGTCAGGGGTGCGCTCTGCAGTCTGATTCTGGAAGGCAGTTCCTGACCAGCTCTTTTGTTCTACTGACATTGAGGGAGAGGCTGTTGTCGTGACATTGCCTCACTCTGTTCTCTGTCTCACTTAAGTTCAAGTTTATTGTCATTCAGCCATACCATGTATACAGCTAAATGAAGCATCATTCCCCCGGGGCCAAGGTGCAAAACACAGTACATACAGTGTAATCAACATCAGAAAGTTACAATCTAATACATTCTGCACAGTCACAAAAACGTTAGCACAAGTTCCTGTGCCACAACCTGAGGATTGACAGATTGATGTAACGTGTCAGGCGCATGTTTACGTAAGACGGTACAATGTTACTGGCACTATTATAATAAAATAGCAGTTGTATAGATACGTATTGATATGTGAGAAGACAGCGATAGATGAAAAGTAACCAGTGCAGGATGAGAGTACCTGTGAGTTGGGGAGTGGTGGTAGGGGTTGGCAGGACATTCACTGCATGAGTGCTGTGTTGCAGCGGAGAGTTACGAGGTCTAACAGCTTAGGGGAGGAAGCTGTTCCCAGCCTGACTGTTCAGGTTCCTGTCAGAATCAGAATTAAACTCTGGTTTAATATCACTGGCATGTATCATGCAATTTGTGTTTCCTGGCAGCAGTGCATTGCAATACATAACAATAAAAACCGTAACTTGCAATAAGAGGTCATCATCATCGTCGTGTGCCATGTCATATGACATGGGTGATTATCGTCTTCAGGAGTGTTTGTCCATTGGCTTCTTCTGGGCAGTGTCTTTACAAGATGAATGACCCCAGCCATTATCAATACTCTTCAAAGATTGTCTGCCTGGCATCAGTGGTCACATAACCAGGACTTGCAATATGCACCAGTTCTTCATATGACCATCCATCAAGTGCTCCCATAGCTTCACATGAAACTGATTGGGTGGTGGGGTGGGGAGCTAAGCAGGTGCTACACCTTGCCCAAGGGTAACACGTAGGCTAGTGGAGGGGAGGAAAACCTTACACCTTCTTTGGTAGAGACACACACCCACCCGCCACCACAGTACAGTAAGAAGTGCAAAAAGAGAGGAAAAAAGTCTATAGTGAGGTAGTGTATCTTGATTTATTGTCCTTTCAAGAATCTGATTAGTATTGAGGCTTTCTGAAGATTTACATAGATATTACTGTGTAGCTCCAGTTGTTTAATGCTATTGTGTCATGCCTTTGGGATGATATGAGTTGTAGATATTACCATTGAGACAATGTACACCTAGTTCATGTTCCAAAGTCTTTCTATTTCCTCTTTTAATTCAGCATATATCTGGTTTCTCATTTATTATTTTTTGTAAGTTATGTGTGTTATGTGCGTTTATTATTACTGTCACTATAAAACTTCAGTAACTTGTCTTTCTGTTTCTTTAAATCATATACAGTAGTAGTTCCAACACCATATTCTTCAGTAAGATGCCGCACAGACACACCATGATCAAGCTTCTGCAATAACTCCACTTTCTGCGTTGTTGATAATGATAGATGCTTCCTTCTTTTTTTCCCATCATTACGCATAGGGATATCTGCAGCTCTTTTTGACATCTTCACAGTGAAATTAAACACAAAGTCAACAGTGAACACAAAATATCAGTGAATGGCAGATGCACGTGTAACCAGTATGAGCGCTGAGCCACAACTGACGTCTGGTGGCCTCTGCTAGAGCTGCCATGTCACACCTGAGTGACATCAGCTGTTGACGATAAAAACTTCGGTTTTCGGAGCTTTTTGGATTTCAGAATTTCACTTAAGGGATTGTGGACCTGTATTACCATTGAGGCAATATACATCTGGTTCATCTTATAATTTCCTCTTTTAATTCAGCATATATCTGGTGTTTCTCATTTAGTATTTTCTGTAAGTTATGTGAGTTTGGAGGGAATGAAGCTGTTCCTGAAATGTTGAGTGTCAGTATTCATGCTCCTGTACCTCCTTCTTGATGGTAGCAATGAGAAGAGGGCATGTCCTCTGTGACAGAGATCCTTCATAACGGATGCCATCACTTCTGATGCATGTGCTGAATGGGGGTACAGAGATCCATTACTATGTTAGGTCTTTCTCTGAGATCTGGCCCGTTACAGTGGTCTAAACTTTAGTCTTGTAAATGCAGTCAAAGCAGATTTTGATCACATAATCGTGAGGGCTTAGAGAATATTGCGGCTACTACTACTACTACTAATAATAATGATAATAAATACAAATAACACACATAACTTACAAAAAATAATAAATGAGAAACACCAGGAATATGCTGAATTAAAAGAGGAAATAGAAAGACTTTGGAACATGAACAAGGTGTACATTGTCTCAACAGTAATAACTACAACTCATATCATCCCAAAGGCAAGACACAATCGCGTTAAATAATTGGAGCCACACAGCAATAACTATGTAAATCTTCAGAAAGCCTCAATACTAAGCACTACTAGAATGGTCTGAAAGTTCCTAGCAATTAAGAAATGAGCAAGCTTGGCTATGCCCATACCTTAGGTTTTACCAGTTTGAGTTGAGAAAAAATAAATAATAATAATAATAATAACTTAATTTATACACCTTTCATAAATTCAGATGCATCCTCAAAATGCTTTACATAGTTTAAAAAGACAAATCAATATAGTCATAAAATATGAGACAAAATTAAAAATTATAAGTAAAGTCAAACATTGTATAGAATAAAAGGAATATACCAAATTTTATATGATCATATAAGTAAGTCAAATATAAAAAGTAGGGTTTTAGAAGTGTTTGAAATGTTCTAGAGCACTAGCCTGGTTTATCCCAGTCAATGGAATATTCTAGAATTTTGATGCATTAAAGCAAAAGGCTTCATCACCAGTTCTTGTATACTTGGCTCTACAAACACTAAGCAAACCAGTATCAATGGATCAAACATCATGATTAAGGATGTAAGGGAATAGTCACTCCAAAATATACAGAGGAGCTGGATTATCCAAAGCCTTATATACAACTGCTATAAGAGTATTTTAAAATTGATCCGAAGGACAGAGGCAACCAGTGTAATGATGCCAAAACCAGAGAAACGCTCAGATTTTTTTTTGTTGTTAAGATGCTTGCTGCTGCATTTTGAATAAGCTGCAGTCAATTTATATCAGTACAGAACAAAACGGAAGAGAGTAGACCTGTGGGACACCGGTGCTGAGGATAATCATGGAGCTTTAAAAGGTGACTCACTCTATTTCTAAGGGCATTATTCCCAGTTAATCTAATTATTACCATTTATCTTCTCTGGAGTCAATTTTATTGACTAAAAGTTTTTAACATGCATGTGGCACAGTTTCGATCAATGCCACAAAGTTATGATACTTCTACAACTATCCCACAGCTCTGTCATTGCTGTTTGCTTTAAATCTACTTTTGATTTAGAGCTACTTAGATATCTTAGCAAAAACTACCCTGTGTTTCTCATAAATGAATTAAAATAAAATAACTGTAATAGCGGATTCTGTCTGCAAGAGAGAAGTAGTGAAATCAGAATCAGAATTCGAATCAGTTTTATTCTCGTCGACTTACAATATATGATGTAAAATGTCTGCATTTGCAGTGCAAAGGTATAAAATTATAATTAATTATAAAAGAAATTATGCAAAAATTGAGTTCACGAGACACAAAGTACGTTGCAGCTCTATTAAACTCTGGTTAGATCACACTTGTATTCAGTCCTGATCACCTCATTATAGGAAGGATGAGGAAGCTTTAGAGAGGGTGCAGTAGAGAATTACCAGGTTGCTGCCTGGATTGGAGCCGTTAGAGGAAAGGGTGAGTGAGCTCAGTCTTTTCTCTTTGGAGCAAAGGATGATAGGAGGTGACTTGTTCGAGGTATAGAAGATGATAAGAGGCATAGAATGAGACAACAGCCACAGACATCTCCCCAGGGTAGAAATGGCTAATTTGAGAGGACACAAATGGAGAGGCAGAGTAGCATAATGGTTAGCACAATGCTTTATAGCACCGGTGACTCGAGTTCAAATCCCAACACCGCTTGTAAGGAGTGTGTATGTTCTCCCTGTGACCATGTGTGTTTCCTCCATGTACTCTAGTTTCCTCCCAGTCCAAAGACCTACTGGTTGGTAGGTTGATTTGTTACTGTAAATTGTCCTAAGATTAGAATAGGGTTAAATCAGTGGGTTGCAGTGTGGTGTGGCTCGAAGGGCCAGAACAGCCTGCTCCAACAGCCTGCACCTGAATTAATTGCCCAAGGCTAATACCCACTGAAACTGACTGATTTTGAAATCTCAGAATTTTGTAGAGACATTTACAAATTATTATGTGGTTTTTTGAGTTCTGTCATAGGACCATAAAACATAAGGGCAGAAATAGAGCAGTTAACCCATTGAGTCTGCTCTGCCATTCCACCATGGCTGATTGATTATCCCTCTCAATAGATGCCATTCTCATGCCTTCTCCCCACAACCTTTGACACCCTAACTTATCAACAATCTATCAACCTCTGTTTTAAATATACCCAATGACCTGGCCTCCACAACCACCTGTGACAAAGAATTCCACATTTTCACCACTCTCTAATGAAATAAGTTCCTCCTTACGTCTGCTGAGATGATGAAAATAATGTAAGAGAAGCCTCAAGCTCTCTTACATCATATTACAACAATACATGTATTTACGCTTTTTCCCAAAGGCATTTAAACATATCCTGTGTGAACTCTTTCTTTTCTTTTCTTTTTCAATCTTTTTATTGAATTTCATATATAAAAAAACATAACATAATAATGAATAGGTTATAAATGCATGACTTGAAATTGAATTAATAATAGGATAACAATATCCTATTAAAATATCAACAGAAAAACATAATACATTATCAATCAAGTCTAAAATAATTATATGAAAAAATAAGAATAATCGTCAAAAGGAAAAGAAAAAATTATAAAAATACAAGCAAAAAATAAATATTGAGAAAAATAATACGAAACTAAACTAACATGGGCAATATTAACAGTTTATTTGTATATGATAGTGCCAAAAACTCCGGAACTCCATACCAGAACAAGAATAGACAAAGAGAAGGTCTGGGAAAGGTCAAATTAATTCATGTGAAAATGTCGAATGAACGGTCCCCAAGTTTCTTCAAATTTAACTGATGAGTCAAAAATAGTGCTTCTAATTTTTTCCAAGCTCAGATAAGAGATAGTTTGAGAGAGCCACTGAAATGTGGTAGGAGGATTTACTTCTTTCCAATTTTGCAATATAGAGCTTCTAGCCATTAATGTTACAAAAGCAATCATTCGTCTAATTGAAGGGGAAAACTGATTACCATCCTCATTTGGTATACCAAAAATTGCAGTAATAAAATGAGGTTGTAAATCGATATTCCAAATTGAGGAAATGGTAGCAAATATGTCCTTCCAATAATTATATAAGGTGGGACATGACCAAAACATATGGGTCAATGAAGCCACATCTGAATGACACCTGTCACATTGAGGGTTAATATGAGAGTAGAATCGAGCAAGCTTATCTTTAGACATATGAGCTCTATGTACAATTTTAAATTGTATTAAAGCATGTTTAGCACATATAGAAGAAGAATTAACCATTTGTAAATTTTCTTCCCATTTTTCTATTGATATATTATACTGAAGTTCTTTTTCCCATTCTTGTTTAATTCTACCTGATATTTCTGGTTGTATCTTCATAATCATATTATAAATAAAAGCCACTAATCCCTTCTGATAGGGATTTAAGGTAAAAATCATACCTAAAAAGTCCATTGAAGTTGAATTGGGGAAAGATGGTAGAATTTTATGTAAAAAATTTCTGATTTGTAGATATCTAAAAAAGTTAGATTTAGGTAACTCAAATTTGTTGGAAAGTTGGTCGAAAGACATCAAACTACCTTCAAAGAAGAGATCACGAAAGCATTTTATACCTTTCCTTTTCCATATGCTAAAAGCTCGATCTGTCAAACAAATCTGAAAAACAAATTAAGTAAAATAGGGCTATCAAGAACAAAGTTTTTCAGAGTAAAAAATTTACGAAATTGAAACCAAATTCATAATGTATGTTTGACAACAGGGTTGGATATCTGTGTATTGAATTTAACTAAATTGGCAGAAAGAGAAGAACCCAGAATGGAGAATAGAGAATATCCCTGTGCCTCATTGCATTCTAAATTTACCCACTGTGGGCACAATGGTAAATCCAAATCTGATTTCCAATAAATTAAGTTACGAATATTATTCGCCCAATAGTAAAGTCTAAAGTTAGGTAGAGCTAAACCACCATCTTTTCTAGATTTTTGTAATTGCCTTTTACTTAACCTAGGATTTTTATTTTGCCACACAAATGAAGAAATTTTTGAGTCAATGTTATCAAAAAAAGATTTAGGAATAAAAATTGGTAAAGCTTGAAATAAATATAAAAATTTCGGTAGAATCATCATTTTAATAGCATTAATCCGACCAACTAATGATAAGGATAAGGGAGACCATCTTGTAGTAAGTTGTTGAATTTGATGAAGCATAAGTAAAAAATTCAATGTAAATAAATCTTTATATTTCTTGGTAATTTTTATACCTAAATAGATAAAGTTATCATCAACAACTTTAAATGGTATCCTTTCATTCAATAAAGTTTGCACGTTTAAAGGGAATAAATCACTCTTATCCAAGTTTAGTTTATAACCAGAAAAACTACCAAATTGAGCCAACAAGGATAAAATAGCGGGAATAGACCTGTCAGGATCAGAAATATATAACAACAAGTCATCAGCATAAAGTGATAACTTGTATAATTTCTCTTAGCGGGTAATACCAAAAATATTAGTAGATTCACGAATAGCAATGGCTAAAGTTTCTAATGCAATATTAAACAATAAAGGACTTAAGGGACAACCTTGTCTCGTACCATGAGATAATTGAAAAAAAGAAGATCTGTAATTATTTGTAAGAACAGAAGCAACAGGTTTATGATATATTAGTTTAATCCATGATATAAAATTAGGACTAAAATTAAAACATCTCAAAGTGTTAAATAAGTATACCCATTCAACTCTATCAAAAGCTTTTTCAGCATCTAGTGAAATAACACATTCTGTAATTGTGGGTGATGAAGTATAAATTATATTAATCAATTTTCTAATATTAAAAAAGGAATACCGATTCCTAATAAAACCAGTTTGGTCTTCTGAAATAATCTGTGATAGTACCTTTTCTAACCTAATAGCTAAAATTTTTGTAAGAATCTTAGAGTCTACATTTAATAGTGATATAGGGTGATAAGATGCACATAAAGTGGGATCCTTATCTTTTTTAAGAATTAGAGAGATAGTAGCTTCATAAAAAGACTGAGGTAATCTCTTCTTAACAAATGCATCATTAAAAATTTCACATAACCAAGGGGAAAGCAAAGAAGAAAAAGTTTTAAAAAACTCTATAATATAACCATCAGGACCAGGAGCTTTCCCTGAATTCATTGATGAGATGGCCTCTCCTATTTCGGCCAAAGAGATAGGAGCATCAAACAAGCTACGATCTTCATCTGTCAGTTTGGGAATATTCAAATTGTTAAAAAAGTTATCCATCATGGACAGATCACCATCAAATTCTGATTGATATAAAGATATATAAAAATCTTGAAAAGTGTTATTGATTTCTTTATGATCAGTAGTCAGATTGCCGTCTTGTTTACGAATTTTAATAATTTGTCACTTAGTCGAGATAGCTTTTAATTGGTTAGCTAACAGTTTGCCAGTTCGATCACTATGGATATAAAATTGAGCCCTGGTCCTAATTAATTGATTCTCAATTGAAGAAGATAATAATAAGCTATGCTCCATTTGAAGCTCAACTCTCTTCTTATAAAGTTCTTTGGTAGGAGTCACGGAATAAATCTTATC
Source organism: Hypanus sabinus (assembly GCF_030144855.1). Lineage (NCBI taxonomy): Eukaryota > Metazoa > Chordata > Chondrichthyes > Myliobatiformes > Dasyatidae > Hypanus > Hypanus sabinus. The sequence goes on from NC_082713.1 coordinate 8,681,052, forward strand.
AATTTCTTTAATTTTATCCACTAATAAAGCAATATCTAAATATCTTTGTTTTCTTTTACTGACGGAATATGAGATAATTTGTCCATGGATAAAAGCCTTAAAAGAGTCCCGAAGTATTCCACTGTCAATCTCTTCTGTATAGTTTGTTGAGAAAAACAAGTCAATTTGCTGTTTTATGTAGATGATGAATTCTGGATCTTGAAGCAAAGTAGCGTTAAGTCTCCAAGATCTAGTATTATTAGAAAAATCCGAAATCTTGATAGATAACTTCAAAGGTGCATGATCCGAAATAGCAATAGAATCATATTTACAATCAATAACATTTGTTAATAAACAATGATCAATAAGGAAATAATCAATTCTAGAATAACTGTGATATACATGTGAAAAAAACGAAAATTCTTTATCTTTAGGGTTCAAAAACCGCCATATTTCAGTAATTCCCGAATCAACCATAAAAGAATTAATAAGTAAGGCTGATCTATTTGGAAGAATTCGAATAGGTTTAGATCTATCCATTGAAGGATTCAAACAACAATTGAAATCTCCACCCATTATCAACATATATTCATTTAGATTAGGAAGGGAAGTAAATAAACGTTTAAAAAATTCAGGGCAGTCAAAGTTTGGAGCATAAATATTAACTAGAACCACTTTTCGATTAAAAAGTGAACCAGTTATCAACAAAAATCTGCCCTGTGGATCAGAAATAATTTCATGATGTGTAAATGAAATTGAGGGGTCTATAAAAATAGACACACCCCTAATTTTGGCAATACAATTCGAGTGAAATTGTTGATCTTTCCAGAACCTAAAAAAGCGTTGATTATCCTCCCTCCTAATATGGGTCCCCTGTGCAAAAATAATATTAGCATTTAGTCTATGGAATACTTTAAATATTTTTTTTATGTTTAATCGGATGATTTAAACCATTAGTATTCCAGGAGATAAAGATAATAGACTTATCCATCATGCCAATATTAGTTGTGTATATCATAAAAGGTTAAAAAGACACATAACCCATAATTCAGGAAGAAGGAAAAATGATTCAGGAGCAGCCGGAGAACATGACACCTCAACAATATTAATAATTTAAAGTCGGCCCATAAACTAAAAGCAAAAAAATAAAAAGCAAAAGCATGAAAGAAGATCCCTCCCCCCTCCCCCAACCCCACGGAAAAAAGCCAAGCAGCAGGCGCACAAACTAACACTAATATTAGCCCCATTTTCAAGATGGCGACTTCATGAAAAGAAAGAAAAGAAAAACTATATAACACCCAGATATAAATACGGGTTTGTAAACAGAAAGAATATATATCAATCAAAATGAAAAAATAATATAAAAAAGCAAAAAATCATTAATAAAAAAAGGATAACCATTGAAGTTTGAAATAGTGTAATATGCCTTTAAAAAAAGATTCCATATTCAAATATAAGGAAATGACGTTTCAAAAACAAAGACTTATGGGAAGAAGAAACAACATTTTGAAAGGACCATATTACAAAATATAGATGTAAATTCACCAATCTTTTTTTTAAAAAAAAGGTTATCAAAATAGAATTAAAAAAGGGTTCAATAACCACTACAATATATATATATAAAAAAAAGGTTCAAAAACTCAAAACATTCGTCCCATTCTCAAATACAGGCAAATAAACGCTTACGGAAAGCAAAGTCTTATGGGAAGAAGAAACGACATCTTAAAAAATAAATCATTATTACAAAGTCTTAACATGTATATCTAATCCAGAGGGGAAAAAAACTTAATTAAGAAAAAAGACATTATAGTAAAGTTAAAAAAGCATCTATAAATCATGATAATAAAAAAAAACCAGGTCTACAGACCAAAATAAAAAGCTATACCGCAGCTTCATAAGTGAACTCTTTCATTCCCATTTCCCACTAGATTTTGAGAGTCATACAGCAGGGAAACAGGCCCTTTGGCTCTACTGTTCTATCCATATCAAAATGTCCAATCCATGCTTGTCCTATTTGCCATCGTCTGGCCCCAATCCTTCTAAAACGTTCCAATTCATGTACCTGTCTAACTGTCTTTTAAGAGTTGTTATTAAGCCTGTGTCAACCACCTCCTCTGGCAACTAATTCCACATACACATCATCCTTTGTGTATAACGGTTGCCCCTAAGGTCTTTTAAAAATCTTTTCCCTCTCACCAATCTATGCCGTCTTGTTCATGATACCCCAACTTGGGGAAGAAGGAGCATAAGACCATAAGACATAAGAGCAGAATTGGGCCGTACTCTCCTTCAAGTCTGCTCTCCCATCCCACCATGGCTGATTTATTATCCCTTTGAGCCTCACTCTCCTTTCTTCCCCCTGTAATCATTGACACCCTTCCTAATTAAGAAAATATTAACTTACTCTTTAAATATATTTATTGACTTGGCCTCCACAGCCATCTGTGGCAATGAATTCCACAAGTTTACTACCTGTGGTTAAAGAACTTCCTCCTCATCTCTGTATTAAATGAAAGTCCCTCTGTTCTGAGTCTATGCCCTCTGTTCTTGACTCCACCACTATAGGGAACATCTGCTCCACGTCCACTCTATCCAGTCCTTTCAATATTTGATGTTTCAATGAGACTCCTCCTCAATCCAGAGAACAATCCTCATACATCAACCCTTTCTTTCCTGGACTCTCCCCTATGCCAGCAATCTTTCCTTCGATAAGGAATCCAAAACCACTCACTATACTCCGTGTGGTCTGGGCAATGCCTTACAAAGCCTCAGCTTTATAAGTGCAATCAGTCTATTGACCCCCCACCTCATGATTTGATATACCTCTAGAAGATTATCTCTCAATCTCCTAAACCCATGAACTGCTTATTCCATTCCTATCAAGAAGGACGCAACACAGCACCCAGACCGGGACAAACAGACTCAGAAACAGTTACTTTGCCCAAGCAGTAAGACCGACCAATACCTCCACCCACTAAAATATCCCACATCCCCAACACCACTACTATAGAGTGGTACTACTACTAGAAGGGCTAAGATGGCCTGTTTCTGTGCTGTGCTTGTTATAAAATTTCCTGTCAGAGTCACCTTATGTACAGACCTTCCTATACCAAACATCACTTCATGTACATATAATCATTCTATTTATTTAAGCTACCTATGTATTTATATTTATTGTATTTTTTCAAAGAACTGTTACGTATCCGTGGGTATCTTGTGCCTGTCACATGACCATGATGTAATTGAGGCAATGCTGGGCATGATATAATGGTCTTGTGTTGGTGGAGTGACGTTATTTTCCCACCAGTGAGAGGTCATGTGATAGTTTTTTTTTCAGCAGGGTATAAAAGAGGAACCCCTCCCTGTGACGGGGGGCAGTTCATGGTTGAATTCGCCAGTGACTCCGTTTTGCTGCGCATTCGATGTTATGATGCAGTTTTGTTTTAAAGTGGAGTTTTACTTTCTGCCTTAAGTCAAAGGTTATTGCCGGCAGTTTTGCTACAATACTGCCAGTTCAGTCCAGTAGAGATGAAGATTTATCGAAGTTTGGGAAGCTGAGGGATCGAGGGAAGTTGATGTCGACGGTGAAACAGGATCGACCTTGTTTGATCCTCTTGCGGAAGGAATTAGTCATCTGTACCTATGTTAGTCCCTGCTGTAAGAGCAGAAAGGACTGGAGCAGTGAGTTTTGTCAAGGAAAGGTCAGTGCCTTTAATCCGTTTTATTTCCTTCTTCATAAATCCTTTGATCAAGGCATACTTTGGCTGGGATCAGCAGTAACGTCACAAAAGAGAATTTTTTACCTCAAGGAAAGTCTCTCCTAAGCAACTGTGTAAAACATTTGGACTTTCGCATTACTACTTTTAAGAACTGTTTTCACATTATCGCTTTAAGAACTGTTTGAGCTGCCGTATAGCAGCCGACTTCCAGTTAAGTTAGTCGTTTGTTTACTTTTGGGTTTTTTTAGCAGTGTTTAATAAATGTTTTATTTGTTATAAAAAACCTGTCTCAATTATATATTCATTGTTGCTGGATCAAATAAATTTGTTATCTAAGTACAGATACATCACCGTATATAACCCTGATATTGATTGTCTTGTGGGCATACACAATAAATTCATAAAATAATAACCTTTTCAGAGTCAATGAAACACTGCACCAAACTGAGTTTTCAACCAGAGTGCAGAAGACAACAAAATGCACATACAAAAAAGAAATTAATAGTAATAACAAATAAACAAGCAATAAATATTCTGTTCTTTAAGCTTATTATGTATTTCAATGTTGCATCAGATATGGAGTAACAGTCATTTCATTCTCCTTGATGAATGAAACAACCTTGAATCTTGAAGATCACTTCTCGGTCTCCTGTACTCTGAGAAATAGTGTCCTGGCCGGTCACAAATGAATTCCGCTTGCTCTCCAGTTATCTGGATTACCTTGGTGAGAGTTAATGGCTTGTGCATTTAGCTAAACTATTCTTTCAGGATGGCTTTGCATTGCAAGTCTGCCTGAGTTCCATTGCTAACAATTTCTTTCCTCTCCTGGACCCAGATCTGAATCAGATTAATGAAGATCATCTGGTGAATAAGAGAAGCTGCAATGCATAACCTTGCAGAACTGCTAACACCTTTTGTTGCTATGTAGAAAAGCCTTCTGTGTTTGATGAATGTACAGAGAGTATTTTTGGACAAAGGCTTTATTCCCTCGTGTATAACCATGTTTCCTTAAAACTGATGAGTCACACTGCCTGTATAGAATACAACACCTTCTAGCTCAATCCCAATAACCAACTATTAACATGCATTTCTCCTTTTGTGAAAAGAGGTTCAGTATTATAAAACGTTCAGATTCAGAATTATTTATTTATCATACGCACAAGGAAACAGCATTATCAACTAGCACAACCTGGGCAGCCTGCAAGTTTCTCTAAATGTCCTCGTGTCAGCACAGCATTCCCACAATGCTCAGCAGAACAAAACAGAACACAAGAACAGAACAGCAGTAGCAAAATAAACCCAATTTCTCCCTCTCATCTGCCCCCCCCCCCCCACCACACCTCTAGACCTCTAGGCCTCCAGTGGTCTCACAGACAATGAGCATCTGTCTTCTCCAATATACTTCAGACTTGAGACCAAGAGCTTCAGACATCAGGCTTCCAGATATCCTGTTGATCTTAAGGCTTTGATCTTCGGTATTGATCCTAGGATTAGTTCGAACTCCAGAGTATATCTTCAGACTAATGGCATTGTGATCGCTGGACCGAAGTGCTCCCCAACATATACCTCCGTCACCTGACCTATCTCATTTCCTAACAGGAGATCCAGCACTGCTCCTTCTCTAGTTGGTACCTCTATGTATTGCTGCAAAAAACTATCCTGCACACATTTTACAAACTCCAAACCATCCAGCCCTTTTATAGTATGGGCTTCCCAGTCTACGTGTGAAAAGTTAAGATCTCCCACAATCACAACCCTGTGTTTACTACAAATATCTGCTATCTCCTTGCAAATTTGCTCCTCCAATTCTTGCTCTCCATTAGGTGGTCTATAATACACCCCTATAAGTGTTACTACACCTTTCCCATTCTTCAGTTCCACCCAAATATCTTCCCTAGACGAGCCCTCTAATCCATCCTGCCAGAGCACCGCTGTAATATTTTCTCTGACAAGCAAGGCAGCACCTCTCCTACTTGTCCCTCCGATTCTATCACACCTGAAGCAATGAAATCCAGGAATATTTAGTCGCCAATCCTACCCCTCCTGCAACCATGTTTCACTAATAGCTACAACATCATATTTCCAGGTATCAATCCATGCTCTAAGCTCATCCACCTTTCTTACAATGCTCCTAGCATTAAATTAAAAGCATTTAAGAAATTCTCCACCTTTTACTCTCTGTTTATCCCTAACGGTGCAAACAATTTACTATCTTCTTTTTCTTCCTTCTCCCATTCATCTGTTCATACACTCTGGTTCCCCTCACCCCTTGTATCTAGTTTAAATCCATTGGAGCCTCTCTAGCAAACCCACCTGCAAGACTAATTGTCCCCCTCCAGTTCAGATGTAAACAGTCCCACCGTCACAGGTCCCACCTTCCCTGGAAAACTGCTCAATTATCTACAAATCTGAAGCACTCCCTCCTGCACCATGTCACCATGTCTTCAGCCACATGTTGATCCGCGCTATCTTACTATTTCTAAACCCACCTGCATGTGGCACTAGTAGCAATCCCGAGACTGCTATCCTGGAGGTCCTGTCCTTTAGCTTGGCACCTAGCTCCCTGAACTTACCTTTCAGGACCTCCTCACTCTTCCTGTCCACATCAGTGGTCCCTACATGGACCACGACATCCGGCTGGTCACCCTCCCTCTTGAGAATACTGAGAACTCAATCTGAGATATCTCGGACCCTGGCACCAGGGAGGCAACAGACCATCCGGAATTCTCGATCTCTTCCACAGAACCTCTTATCTGTCCCCCTAACTATCAAATCCCCTATCACTACTGCTCTCCTCTTTTCCCTCCTTCCCTTCTGAGCTGAGGGTCCAGTCTCGGTGCCAGAGACGAAACCACTGCAACTTGCCCCTGTTAGGTTATCCCCACCAACAGTATCCAAAACGGTATACTTATTATTGGTGGAAACAGTCACAGAGGTGCTCTGCTCATTCTGTCTATTCCCCTTCCCTCTCCTGACAGTCACCCAGCTACCTGTCTCCTGACTCTGAGGGGTGACTATCTCCCTGTAACTCCTGTCTATTTCTGCCTCTGCCTCCCGAATGATCCGAAGTTCATCCAGCTCCAGCTCCATTTCCCTAACTCGGTTTGTCAGGAGCTGCAGCTGGATGCACCTTTTACAAGTTTAGTCATCAGGGACAATTGTGCTCGCCCTGACTTCCCACATACTGCAAACGGAGCACTCAACTGCCCTAACTGCTGCCTCCATTACCTACTCCCAAGGTAATTAAATTAATTAAAGGAGCTTACCCGGCCTTACCTGAATAGGAGCAAGCTCGTCCTCAGCCTCTGCTCGCCGAAGCCTCTCGAGCCAAAGCCTTTCTACTCTGTATCCCGCTACTCCGTCGCCCGCTCCGTTAATCTGCTCGCTTTTCAAATGCTCCCGCTGCTTCACAGGCCGACTTGCACGTGCTTGCGCAGTTGTGCCCTGTTCAAACTGCCGCAGAAATGACATGTATGTACTCGACTGGCAAATTTTACTTCGAACTTTGAACTTTATGTTACGATATTTTTAAGATATTTGAATTAGAATCTAGAATTAGAATAAGAATTTATTTTATTTCTTACATCCATCTCATAACATAAGGGGTAAAAATCTTTATATATCGTCTCTGCCACTATGTACGAGAAACAAGGAAGGGCAATCCGATAGGAAGTCCAGGATCCAAGGCAGGGAGCAGGCTGAGGTCTCTGAGCTTCTTGTCGAGCCTGCGGGGAATTACGGTGTTGAATGTTGAACCGTAGTCCATGAAGAGCCTTCTAGCATATGTATCCTCCTTCTCCAGGTGAGTGAGGATGGTGTGTAGTGCGGTGGCTACATCGTCTGTTGATCGGTTGTGTCGGTAGCTAATTGTAAGGGGACAACTGTGGGTGGTAGCATGCTCCGGATGTAGTCCTTGGCGAGCCTCTCAAAGTACTTGCTTATGATTCAGGTGAGTGCAACAGGACGCCAATCATTCAGACAGCTACCTCGGTTTAGAATTCAGTTGAATTGACTTTATTTCTTATACCTTTCACATACATAAGGAATAAAAATCTTTATGTTATGTCTCTATCTAAATGTGCAATGTGCAATTTATAGTAATTTATAATAAATTGTATGTACAACAAGACAGTGAATATAACATAGAAATACAGTTGTGAAAGCATGAATTCATCATTCTGATGGCCTGTTGGAAGAAACTGTCTGGGAGCTGGCTGGTTCTGGCTTTTATGCCGTGATACTGTTTCCCGGATGGGAGCAGCTGGAACAGTTTTGGGTTGGGGTGACTCGGGTCCCCAATGATCTTTCGGGACCTTTTTACACACCTGCCTTTGTAACTGTCCTGAATAGTGGGAAGTTCACATTTACAGATGTGCTGGGCTGTCCACACCACTCTCTGCACAATGCACCACTTTCTTTGGCATGGGGGCAATAGTGGATGTTTTGAAGCAGGAAGGCACTGCACAGTGGGAGGGGGAGAGATTAAAACTGCCTGAAAACACACCAACCATGCACGCTTAGAGTTCTAGCCCTGGAATGCCGACTGGCCACGCTGCCTTGCAGCTGCTGACACATTGGAATAACCTATATACCTCAGCCTATAGTTATTTTGGTTTCTACTCCAGTCCTTTCCAGTCCTGATGATGGGTCTTGGTCCAAAGATGCAGTCTGGCCTGCTGATTACCTCCAGTAATTGTTTTAACAATACAGTGTGGAGTCAGCCTGTGTAGTCTTTTGAGTTATGCCATTCCAGAGACCCCACAACACCAATTAACCCTAACCTAACATGGGGCAACTTACAACCCCAATTAACCTAACTGGTATGTCTATGGACTGTGGGAGGAAACCGGAGAAAACCTGGACATTCCAAAGGAATTGTGTGTGCTACTCTAGACACCTACAGTGTCTCCTCTCACAAAGTTAAATCAAGCAATGTAGCAGGGCTTCACTTCCAGAGCTCAATGCCTTCAATGTTTGCTTTTACTGTCAAAACATATAGGAACCATCCCAAACACCCACAGGCCCTAATGATCATGTGATTTCATTATTTGAGGCTGATGTGTGATAAGCCTTGAAGAGTATGAACTCTCAAAAAGTATATGGCCCAGATGGGGTACCTGGCCAAATACTAAAGACCTGAGATGATCTACTGGCTGAAATGTTCACTGAGATCTTTAACCACTCATTTTGACAGTGTGTGGTACCAACCTGCTTCAAGCAGTTTTTAATTATACCGGTGCCTATGAAGAACATAGTTGCTTGCCTCAAAGATTGTCAACCAGTACCACTGAACATCCACAGTGATGAAGTGTTTTGAGAAGTAGGTGGTTAAACATATCAACTCCTGCTTGAGAAGCAACTTGGATCTGCTTAACTTTCCTTACAGGAGCAGCAGGTCCACAGCAGATGCCATTTCATTGGCTCTTCACTCAACCCTGGAACGTCTGAACAGCAAAGATGGATACGTTAGGATACTCTCTGTAGTCTACAGCTCAGCATTCCATATCATCATCCCTCAAAACTAATCAGTGAGCTCCTTGGCCTCAATACATCCTTGTATAATTGGATTCTCGATTTCCTCACTTGCTTCAGATTGGCAATGACTACTGCTCCACAATCTCTATCAGCACCACAGGTGCACCACAGAGCTGTGTACTTAGCCCCCTGCTCTACTTGGTTTACACTTATGATTGTGTGGCTAAGCACAGCTCCAATGCCATATTCAAGTTTGCTGATGACAGCACTGCCATAGGCAGAATCAAAGGTGGTGACGAATTAGCATATAGGAAGGAGAATGTAAAACTCGCTCCGTGATGCCACAACAACAACCCCTCACTCAATGTCAGCAAGACCAAGGAGTTGAATATTGACTTCAGGAGAAAAAAATCAGAGGTCCATGAGCCAGTTCTCATTGAAGGATCAGAGGCAGAGAGGATTAACAACTTTAAATTTCTAGGTGTTACTATTTTGGAGGTGCAAAGGGACTTAGGGATCCTCATGCAAAACTACCGGAAGGTTAATTCAAAATCTTCTATACATGTGTAGCGGAGAGTCTGGCTACATCACAGCCTGGTATGGAAGCAACAAGATCCTTGAATGGAGAATCTTGCAAAAGAAGTGGATACCCCCCAGTCCATCAGAGGAAAAGCCCTCCCAACCATTGAGCACATCTGCATGAAACACTATCACAGGAAAACTGCATCCATCATCAGTGAACTCCACCACCCAGGACATGCTCTCTTATCATTGCTGTCATCATCAAAAAGGTACAGGAGCCTCAGGTCTCACACCACCAGATTCAGGAACAGTTATTACCCCTGAACCATTGCGCTCTTGAACCAAAGGGGATAACTTCATTGAACATCCCTTTCCCCGTCATTAAAATGTTCCCACAACCTATGGACTCACTTCCGAGGACTCCCCATCTCATGTTCTCGATATTAATTGATAATTTATTATTATTATTATTATTATTATTATTATTATTACATTCCTTCTGTATTTGTACAGTTGGTTGCCTTTTGCACAATGGTTAAATGCCATGATGGTGCGGTCTTTCATTGGTTCTGTTATGGTTATTATTCTATGGATTTATTGGGTAAGCCTGCAAGAAAATGAACCTGAGGGTTGTATTCGATGACATACATGTACTCTGATAATAAATTTACTTTGAACTTTGAAGTTTTTTTACTACTGTAACTGTAAAAAAAACAGATGGTGTTTGATTTGACACCAACCAGAGTAAAAGCAGCCAGCATCATCACCGACATGTACAGCCCACAACAATGGTGTTGTCAGCAAACTTGATATGGAGTTGGAGCTGTACTTAGCCATGCAATCATAGGTGTAAGGACAGTAGAGCAGGGAGCTAAGTACGCATCTCTGAGGTGCACCTGTTCTGATGGAGATCGTGGAGGAGATGTTTTTGCCAATCTAAACTGACTGGAAGTGAAGAAATCCAGAATCCAATTTCACAAGGGAATGTTGAAGCATAGATCTTGGAGTCTACTGATGATTTTTGAGGGAATGATGGTGTTAATGCTGAGCTGTAATCGATAAAGAGCATCCTGATATAATATAGAACATCATCTTCATTATTTATTAATATTTATTTATATCTGCATTTGCACAGTTTGTTTATTGTTTACAGTTTACTGTTACAGTTCTATAGATTTACTAAGTATGCCCGCAGAAAAGAATCTCAGGGATGTATGTAGTGACACGTATGTACTCTGATAGTAAATCTTCCTTTGAACTTTGAAACACCGACTTATTCCTCACTGTGAACAATCCCTCTTAGATTGCTGGGACAAACTGTGATTCATCTCCCAGGTGCATTGTAATTATTCGCCATAACTCTGATGCACTGTTTCCCCAGCTGAAGATCACTGACAGCAAAATGATCAAAGGAAGACTACCTCACGAAGGTAGCATATATCATGAAGTACTCCCAGCACCCAGGGCAAGCCCTCTTCTCAGTCTTGCTGTCTGGGAGGAGGTGCAGGAGCCTGATGACACATAGTCAACATTTTGGGAGCATCATCTTCTCCTCCACCATCAGATTTCTGAATGGACTATGAACCCCTGAATACCTTAATTTTTGCTCTCTTTTTGCAAAACTAAGTTTTTTTTGATATTTCTTATTTAACTCACAGTATTACTTAATGTATTGCACTTTACTGCTGCCACAAAACAAATATCATGACATGGTCAGTGATAATAAACCTGATTCTGATTCACACCCCTCTCAAAGCTACATCTCAAACAACCTTGCAACCTTGTGCCTTGGTAGCACAACGGCAAGCATGATGCTGTTACAGCTCGGGACATCAATTCCAGTGTCCTCTATACGTTCTTCCCGTGAGTGCGTGGGTTTCCTCTGGGTGCTCCAGTTTCCACCTGCAATCCAAAGATGTACTGGATAGTAGGTTAATTGTTCATTGTAGGCTGTGCCGTGACTAGGCTAGCGTTAAATTGGTGGACCGTGGTGCGACTCAGCTCGGTGGGCTGGAAGGGCCTGTTCTGCACTGTATATCCAAATAGAACAAAATAAAGTATTCCATTCCTTCAGAGAACTGTATTCAGACAGTGGAATACAACACATTTCGGAATTAACCTGTGATGCTCATTACATTGTGTCGCCTCCAACCTGATGGCATGAATTAGGTTAGGCACAGGAGTACGTTCTGTCATAAGGGGACAGGAGACTGGACCCAAGTGCAGGATGCAGGCAGTGAAGTACTAACGACAGGACGGGAACAACTAAATGATAGACAAGATGTGGTGACGGTGGTGTGTTTGAGGGACGTGATTCTGGGGTTCTGAGAGAGTTTTAGAGTTCAGGCAGGCAAGGCAGATCCCGGAGTTCAGGCAAACTCCCTTAATATCATAAGATTAAAAGGTCTGACATATGCACAGCTACTCAATTCCATGGTGGCAGAATTAGTTTCTTGGCCCTCTCCACTTTTTGAAATTCTTCCTTCCAATCAGCGCTTATATAGTTTTGGCGCCAATCATAAGAATAATGTAGTGGTATGTTTACCACAGAGTCTCAGAATCACAGAGCAATGCAACACAGAAATAGGTTCTTTGGCCCATCTAGTCTGTGCAGACCCAGTTTTCCGCCTTGTCACATTTACCTGCGCCCAGATCACGGACTTCCATAGCTCTCTCATCTAGGTACCAATCTAAACATCTTTTAAATGTTACAATCGAACCTGCATCTGCCACCTCCTATAGCACCTCGTACAGACTCGCAAAATCCTTGAGAGAAGAAATTTACCTTCAGATTCTCCTTAAAAATTTCACCTTGACTTATGACCTCCAGTCTGAAGCCTCACCCAACCTGAGGGGGCAAAGCTTGCATCCATTCACTCTATCTATACCAACTCTATAATTCTGTATAATTTGATAAAATCTTCCCCCACTCTCATTATTTCCAGTGAATATCGACTGTTAATGATTTTTTTTACATTTTTTTTGACAAGGACAATTTTGACATGGCTGTCTGTAAGAATGAACCGCATTCATTGCTCAGGGACAGCCCGTACTGTACTCTGCCTTTGAGTTTGTTATTCTCATAATAGCGCAATTTTATATTGTCCTGACTAATTACCTTATTCTCCTGATTGCCCAGTCACTAGAGGAAAACCTGACAAAAGGAATTTAATGTGGGGAAGTGTAAGGTCATAAACTTTAGTAAGAAGAATCAAAAAGCAAATTATTATCCAAATGCAGGGAGATTACAAATCAGCAAAGTTATATTGTGGAGATAAATGGCTAGAATTTAAGAATACAAAGCAAGGGAATATGAGTATCTCTGACTCCATTCTGCACTCTGGGTTCAAGGACTGAACATCAAAGGCCTGGAGGCAGACTGCCCTGGGCCTGGAGGCTTTTCAATCAGAATGAGTGAGGTTGAGGGTGAGATGGAGCTCGTTCTGATGTTGTGGTTTTGTTTACTTGAGGTTGCCTGTGGTGTTCTGCTGAACTCTGTGGGCATGTTATATTCTGAATCAGAATCAAGTTCAATACCATCAGCATATGTCATGAAATCTATTGTTATGCTGCAGCAGTACATTACAAGACATGATATTAAAAAACATCTTATATTGTAAATGACAGTAGTGTATATAAATATGAAAAGCTAAAGTAAATTATTAATGCAAAAAGTTAAAAAGTAGTGAGGTAGTGTTCACGGGCCCAATGTACATTCAGTGGGTGTGCCTTCAAACTTCTGTACCTCATCCTGGGTGATAGTGGTCCTTAAAGATGGGCGCCGCCTATTTGAGGCATCACTCCTTAAAGATGTCCTGGATGCTAGGGAGACTAGTGCCCATGATGCCAACATTCCGCAGCTTATTTCAATCCTGTTCCATGCAAACCCCCCCCACTAACCCCACTCCAGATGGTGATGCGGCACATTAGAATGCTAGGTACTTTCAATGCTGCTGGAATTCATGGCAATACTTGTGCAGAAGGAGCATCTGAGGTAGAATTGAGGACTTGAAGCTTACGTCGGTGAGAAAACTGGGAGCAATTCACTATTTATCCTGTCTCAAACTGTGGCAGAACCTGCAAATCCAACATTGGCCTCTTCACCAACCTTACACCCACACAATGGCTGACTTTCAAAGAAGGGAAAGAATGAGGGAGAGTGAAAGACCTTTCCCTTTCAGCTTTAATTAATGAACTTCATGAGGAGTTAGTGTAGATTTAGTCTGTCCACCAAAGATGTTTGCAAATTTAAATTGATTTTTGGTGGAAAACATTCTGACAAAGCAGTGGATGTTGTCAGATGCTGTATATCAATACCTTTGCCAAGGACCAGCATAGGTGGTTGGTCAGGAAGGTTCAGGCTGAGGTAGTAGATTGGAGTTGACAAGGCTTTGTTGAAGAAGTGAGAAAAAGTGTGTAGATAGTTGCTCGCTGACTGGAGGCAAGTGACTAGTGGTGTGCCACTGGGATCTGCATTGGGTCCATTGTTTGTCATTTACTTTAGCAACCTGGATGATAATGTGATTAACTGAATCAGCAGATTTGCAGATGACATTAAGACCAGTGGTGGGGTGGAGAGCAAGGAAAGCTATCAAAGCTAGCAGTGGGATCTGGAGGAGCTGGAATATGGGCTGAAAAATGGTGATGGAATTTCATGCAGACAAGAATGAAGTGTTGCATGTTAGAGGACAAACCAGGGTAGGACTTACACGGTAAGTAGTAGGGCACTGAGGAGTACTGTGGAACAGGGGGATCAGGGAATAAAGATCCATAATTTCCTGAAAGAGGGTGAAATATGAAGTATGTAAGGGCAACATGAGAAGGAACAATGGTGAGAGTGTGGACCAAACTTCTGGTGAAAGTGGTGGATGCTTGAATAGGTACACGAATGGGAGGGGTATGGCGGGCTATGATCTGGGTGCAACCTGATGGGACTAGTCAGATTAATAGTATGGCACAGACTAGATGGGCCAAAGCCTGTTTCTCTGCTGTAGTGTTTGGTGACTTCTTAGATTGGTTTCATCACGGTATGTTTTGGAGTTTCAAATGCACAGACTCTACAGAGCAAGAGGATCCACTGCAAGAGGATTGTAGGCTCAATTCAGTCGTGGGCACAACTTTCCTCACTCTCAAGGACACCTTCAAGAGACAGTTATTCAAGAAGGCAGCATCAATCACTAAGGACATTCAGCATCCAGGACATGCCCTCTTCTCATTGCTACCATCAGGGAGGAGGAACTTCAGTTTGAAGGCTCCCAGTCAACAATTCAGAAAAAGCTTTCTTTTTCCTTCACCACCAGATTTTCAAATAATCCATGAAGCCATGTTAACTACCTCATTATGCCTTTTATTGTGCACTATTTCTTTATTTTGTAAATTGCAGTAGTTTTATGTTTTTGCACTGTAACTGCTGCCACAAAACAACAAATTAGATATTATGCAATGCAGTGAAAACAAACTTGATTCTGATTTTGTTTCATTTCAGATATGAATTGAACATAAAAACACAAGAGAAAACAAATGTAGGAGGTGACCAGCCTCTCCTCATGGAGGAGGTGCAGAAGCCTGACTCAACATTTCAGCAATACCTTCCCCCTCCGCCATCTGATTTCTGATTGGACAATGAGCCCATAAACACTACCTCAGTATTTCTTTCCCCTCTCATTTTGCACTACTTATTTAATTTATTTTTTAAATATATGCTTACCATTGCAATTTCTACATTTTATTATTATGTATTGCAATGTACTACTACATAATAGCAAATTCCACGACATACACTGATGGTCTTAAACCTGATTCCGATCAACATTACAGAAGCAAGTTGTATCTGTTCCTCTGGTGCAGGTATCAAAGGGTACATACAGGAATATTTGAATTTCACTCAGAAGGTGATAAGAGTGTGGATCGAGCTGCCAGCACAAGTGGTGCATGCAAGCTCAATTTCAATGCTTAAGAGAAGTTTGGATAGGTACTTGGATGACAGGGATATGCAGGGCTATGGTTCTGGTGCAGGTCAATGGAAGTCAGCAGTTCAAATGTGTCATCATGGATTAGATAGGCTGAAGGGCTGTACCTTTCTGTGACTCTATGAAACAGAGAACGTAGAACAAAACAGCACATTACTGACCCTTTGTCCTACAATTTTGTGCTGATCCTGTAACCTACTTGAAGATCAGTCTAACCCTCCTCTCTCACATAGTGCTCTAGTTTTCTTTCATACTTGTGCCAATTAAAAAGACCATTGAATATCCCCAGTGTATTTGTCTCTACCATCACTGCTGGCAGTGTGTTCCAAGGCACCCACCACTCTCTGTGTAAAATCCCTGCCTCTGACATTCCCACCATACTTTGTTCCCAAAACCTTAAAGTTATGCTCCATTGTGTTAGCCATTTTTGTCCTGGGAAGAAGTTGTTTACTGTCTGCTTGGTCTATGCTTCTTACCATTTTGTACATCTCTATCAAATCACTTCCTTCCTCCTTTGCTCACTCAACCTAACCTCACAATACATGATTTCTAATCCAATCAGCATCCTGGTAAGTCTCCTCTGCAGCCTCTCTAAGGCTGTCTCATCCTTCATAAAATTAGGTGACCAGAATTGAACACAATGCTTTAAGTGTGATCTAACCAGAGTTTTTTTAAAAAGCTGTGGCTCTTGAACTCAATTAACTTAGCAACTTCAATGTCTTCAAAACTTATTAAAACACATCGCCACTGGTTAACATAACAGCTGAGGTTCTGCTGTATCAAAAGTATAGCGGGGAGAATAATTGCAATGATCTTGTAAGTCATTGATGAATTTCATTCAAAGGAAATGTGAATTTGAAATTTAAATGTACTTTGGTACTTCAACTGAACAGGCCATCTGAAACTCTGCAAAGCAGGAGGGTCATCACTTCCATTGTGCTTTGTGACTTTTGTCTCAATCTGCTCTGCAAGCACATTTCAAGTTCAAGTCAAGTTCAGTTTATTGTCATCCAAACATATTTTATTTATTTAGAGATACAGTGTGGAACAGGCCCTTCTGGCCCTTTGAGACACACCACCCAGCAACCCCCAAACAACCTCAATTTAATATTAACCCAATCACTAGACATTTAAAATTAGTAACTAGTAACCTAGTAACCTGTACATCTTTGGACTGTGGGAGGGAACTGGAGCACCTGGAGAAAACCCAAGCACTCTATGGGAAGGATGTATAGCTCCTTACAGAGAACAGCGGGATTAAACTCTGAACTCTGATGCACAAGCTGTAATAATATTGTGTTAACCACTGTGCAATTGTGGCACCCGAGTTCATGTATATGGCCAAAATGAAACAATGTTCTTGGGACAAAGATGCACAACACAGCACATATAACTCACATACATAACTCATAAAGTGATATTACCACTAGTAAATGAATCAATAATAAGGTGCATATATGATACAAGTTAAAACGTAAACAGTGTAACACTATTGACACTTGGTACGCGGTGAGACTTGGTTAGTGACAGGGAGTTCAGTCACCTGGGAGGAGAAGCTCTTTTCCATCGTAAAAGTCCTCGTCCTAATGTTATGGTACCTGCTGCCTGGTGGTAGTGGGTCAAAGAGATTGCTGGACAGCAGGAAGGGATGCATGGATTTCATCTTCCTTTGGAATTTCCGTAACTGGTAACATGTTGATAAATTTTGAAGGACAGTGAGCCCCTCACAGGCGATGATGACAAGCATCAGAAACACCCAAGAATGAGAGAAACTACCTGTTGAGGTATTCAGTGAGTTTCTTTACAGAACAAGTGGAGAGAAGTGGCATCAGACCACAAGACCCTTCAGAAGATAGTAAAACTGCCGAGAGGATCACTGGGGAATCCCTCCTCCCATTTATGACATTTACTGGGAGCATGTAGACGAAGGGATGGAAGCATTGTTAAGGATCCCTCCCACCATATCCTTGAGAGATTACCATCAGAAAGGAGGTAAGGGAGAATCCAGACTAGAACTGCCAGACTGGGTAACAGCTTCTTCCCTCAGGCTGTGAGTCGAATGAATACCTTATCACCACTGAGGTCTCATCACTAGGGATTTACTGCTTAACTGTGCTGTGCACTAAATGCAATTTTAAATTACATTTTGATAACTTATTTATGGCAATATTTTGATATATGTTTTTTGGTGCACGGTGGTCCAGAGGAATGTTGTTTCATTTGATTGTGTTTATGCACAGTATTGTACAAAAGGCTTAGGCAGAGATAAAGTATAAAACCAGGATGCTTAAGACTTTTGTACAGCACTGTACATATTTAAAACACGGGAGAAAATGGGAGCTATCAGAGGAGAATATACAAATTTGTTATTGACAGCAGCAGAAATTGAACAATAATTATTTTTGTAGAATGATAAGGTAGACAATAGAGCATTGTAATTGGCTCAGAATAATGATGCACTTTATAGTTGGTTTATAGAGAGAATGTGGAGAGGCTGTTTCCTAGAGTGGAGGAGTCTAGGACGAAAGGGCACAGCCTCTGAATAAAGGGACATCCATTTAGAACAGAGATGATGAGGAATTTTTTAGCCAAAGAGAGGTGAATCTGTGGAATTCATTGCCACAATTGGCCATGGAGACCAAATCATTAAAGCGGAGATTGATAAGCTCTTGATTATTCAGGGTATCAAAGGCTGCAGGGAGAAGACAGCAGAATGGGGTTGAAAAGGTCGATAAATCAGCTGTGATGGAATGGCAGAATATTTTTGATGGACCATGTGACCTGATACTGCTTCTATGCCTTATGGTCTTATGGCTTATTAAGACTCTGACTTGTGTTATGGACATTGTAAAAATGGTATTTGGTTATGGTAATGTGTTGAGATTATGGTAGTATTGATTAAAGATAGTTGCTATAGTGATCTGGGATCCCACCCATTCCAGGCATTCTGTATTCTCCCCACAATTCCAGGAGACAAGATGGAAAGATTTGCATCAGGCACAAGTGTAAAGGAGTACAAAATAGTTGTCATTCCAGATCTGGTGCAGCACAAAAAAAAAAGGCACACAAGATAAAGAACCCAATAACTAAACACAATATGAGGGGTGATTGATAAGTTTGTGGCCTAAGGTAGAAGGAGTCAATTTTAGAAAACCTAGCACATTTATTTTTCAACATAGTCCCCTCCTACATTTACACACTTAGTCTAGCGGTCGTGGAGCACGCGGATCCCTTCTTTGTAGAAGTGGTCCATAGCAGGGTGATTGATAAGTTCATGGCCTAAGGTAGAAAGAAATGAGTTATACAGCTCTCGTTACATGCATATGCAGTTCAACTCTTTGAATGAAAATACAGAAAGTTTGAAGTTAATAACTCATCTCCTTCAACCTTACGCCACAAACTTATCAATCACCCATGCTGTGGACCACTTCTGGAGGTCCTAAACACCAACTTCTACAAAGAAGGGATCCGTACGCTCCACGACTGCTGGACTAAGTGTGTAAATGTAGGAAAAATAAATGTGTGTAGGTTTTTTAAAATTGACTCCTTCTACCTTAGGCCACAAACTCATCAATCACCCTTCAAATATAAATACACAAGATAGCTTAAATCCATAGATTGATTGTATGTCCATAAAGTGAAGCTAAGCACTGGAGTGTCTGAACATAAGGTGACTGACAGGAAGTGATAAAGTAGTGGTGATTGGGGATGTGGAGGGGTGGGTTTGTGGGTGGAGATGTTGATCAGCCTTACTGCTTGGGGAAAGTAACTGTTTTTGAGTCTGGTGGCCCTGGTGTGGATGCTACATTCCCTCCTCCCTGAGGGGGTGGGCCAAATGGTACATAAGTGTATGAATTGAACTGTAAACTTCGAAGCCCTAAGAGGTAATAGTGATGTGGTAGCCACTATGCTACCATGGCACTCTATCTGAAGATACGTTAACAATAATAAAGCAATTTACAATTATGGGAATGCGGAATAACAATCTGCTGAAAATGTTGACAATTCCTTTCCTCTCACTGATGCTGCTCTCCTCCTGCAGGTTATTTAACGTTTTAAAATTTAAGTCCAACCCATTTTGTTCTGTGGTTTAACCTCAGTCACTTCCTAGGAGTGACCATGGTTGACAAATCAATTCCCAGGGAATAATGTCTTCTTTACCAGTAAGCAATTGACTACCAATTGTGAACCGGCTGAAGTGTGAAATGGGCTGTGGATAAATGATGCATCATTTGTTCGCCAGCTGCAGAAATGAATCACCCCTCTTCCATGTTCAATTTGCAGGAGCATTATCCTCTGAGTACAGTGCATGGTCCGTAGTTCAAGATCAAATGTAGACACATCCTCACACTGAACTTACACCTTGTCACATCTTCCCTCTCTGAATGACATTGAAGATTGTGTGGCATTGATTTGCAACTTCAAAAAAAAAACAACACACACAAAATGCTGGAGGATCTCAGCAGGTCAGGCAGCATCTATGGAAATGAGTAGATAGATGATGTTTTGGACTGAGACCTTTAATCAGGACTGAGAAGGAAGGGGGAAGATGGTAGAATAAAAATGTTGGTGGAGGGGAAGGAGGATAACTGGAAGGTGATAGGTGAAGACAGGTGAGTGGGAAAGGTCAAGGGATGGAAAAGAAGGAACTTGATAGGAGAGGAGAGTGAACCACAGGAGAAAGGAATGAGAGTGGGAGCCCAGGGGGAATTTATAGGCAGCTGAGAAGAAAGGATTGTTTAGCTTATGCCTTTGCCAACATCAGCTCCTCGATTAATGCCACTAAAACTGATAATTCGATGGTTTTTTTCTGTGTATAGATAAACTGCCCTTTATTGCAATTTAGATTATGCTTATAAAACATTTTAATCTTAAAGTAATTAAAAGTGTCAATGATCTAAAGATTAGCCTTATTCATCACATGTACATTGAAAAGTCCAAAAATATAGTGAGATGTGTCGGTTCTGTGCTGTCTGTAAGGAGTTTGTATGTTCTCCTTGTGGGTTTCCTCTGGGTGCTTTAAAACATTACGCTAGCCATTGCATCACATGCCAACCTGCTGCCCATTGTGCTTTGGGTAAGTGGAGATGTTCCTCACACCCTTGATATCACTCAGCATATCTACCAGGTGTACACAGCAGAGTTGAAAATTAGGGTGTCGCATATGTTCCAGCAAGCTGTGCCATGTATCTGAGTTACTTAAACCTATGTTCCTCTAGTCTGACCTTCTGTCCGTCTCTAGCTTCATTTACCCCCAACAGTACCTCTCCTTCTCCCCCACCTGTCTCTATCTGCCTGTCACTCATTATTGCTCTTCAGTCCACCAATCACTTACTCCTCTCTTTACCGGCCGTTTCCCTCTCTACACTTTCTGCTGAAGCAGGATGGTGATCTGAAACATCGACAGCTCCTTGTCCTCTACAGATGCTGTATGACCTTCTGAGTTCATTCTACAGTTTGTTGCTCCAGATTCCAGCAACTGCCATCTCAGATGCTTCACTCATTCATAGTGAGGCTAAAGCTAATTTTGTCATACAGCTTCCTCCCTCCCCTCTGGCTTTCTATACATCATTATCATTATGTGTTGTGTCATATGACATGGGCAATCATGGTCTTGACCACAATGTTCTTGGCAAATTTTTCTACAGAAGTGGTTTACCATTGCCGCCTTCTGTGCAGTGTCTTTAGAAGGGGTGTGACTCCAGCCACTCTTCAGAGATTGTCTCCTGGTGCCAATGGTTGCATAACCAGGACTTGTGATATGCTCCAGCTGCTCATACGACCATCCACCACCTGCTCCCCTGGCTTCATGTGACCCTGATTGGGGGGCTAAGCAGGTGCCACACCTTACTCAAGAGTAACTTGCAGGCAAGCAGAGGGAAGGAGCGCCCTACACCCCCTTTGGCAAAGACACATCACCATCTTGCCACTCCTTTTATAGTTTTTGTATAATGATTAGTGTAACATTACTACAGAACCAGCGATTGCCAACCAGGTTTCAATGCCCGCTACTACCTCTAAGGATTTTGTATGTTCTCCCTGTGACCATATGGGTTTTCTCCAGTTACTTTGG
The DNA here is from genome assembly GCF_030144855.1 of Hypanus sabinus. NCBI lineage: Eukaryota > Metazoa > Chordata > Chondrichthyes > Myliobatiformes > Dasyatidae > Hypanus > Hypanus sabinus. The sequence goes on from NC_082713.1 coordinate 8,702,789, forward strand.
TTTCCTCCCACATTTCAGAAAATATGGATTAAGGTTCGTGAGTTGTGGGGTCACTTGCAGGCTGTCTGCAGCACAGCTTTGGACTGTGTTGGTTGTGGATGCAAACAAATAAAGTTAATCGTTAATACAAGTGATTCTGTAGATGCTGCAAATGCAGAAGAATGCACACAAAATGCTGGAGGAACTCTGCAGGTTGGGAAATGAATAAACAGTTGATGTTTCAACCAAGATCCTTCTTCAGGACTGAAATTGAAGGGGGAAAATGGCAGAATAAAATGTGGAGGGAAGGGAAGGAGGATACCTAGAAGGTGACAGGTGAAAGTAGATAGGAAGGAAAGATAAAGGGCTGGAAAGGAAGGAATTTGATAGGAGAGGAGAGTGGACCATAGGATAAAGAAAAAGAGGAGAGGTACTGGGGGAGTCAATAGGCAGGTGAGAAGAAGAAAGAGGCCAGAGAGGCAAATAGAAGAAGGAGGGTGCAGAGGGATTTTTTTTTACCAGAAGGAGAAATTAATGTTCACGCCATCAGGTTGGAAGCTACCCAGATGGAATATAAGATGTTACTCCTCTACCCTGAGGCTGTCTTCACCTTGGCACAACAAGAGGTTGTGGACTGACATGTCAGAACGGGAAAGGGAACGGGACTGAAAATGCTCGGTCACTGCGAAGTTCCACCTGTGGTGGCTAGAACAGAGTGTGTTCAACATGGCAATCCCCCAATTTCAAGTGACTGGAATGTCATTCTGAGAAGCAGTAACCTGGGTGAGTCTAATTTTAGCCATTCGGGAGAAAGGCGGACAGGCCAATTTGCAAAAAAAAACTCTTGGTTTCCTTCTTATTAAATTACAGCCACATCCACTCGGCGTTAATTACCTTCAAGTTTAAATATTAATTCTTGTTGTGCCTCTATAATACAGAGAGAAACTCGATGAGTGTCCTTCTGAAATTTGATGCCATTAAACATTGTGGGTGACATCCTAGCTGTTTAGCATTTAATTAATTACCCTGGGTGAATATGCATTTTTAATTGGTGTGTGTAGTAAATTTCACACGACCATGTCTATAGCTTTTGTAACCTGTCAACATTAAAGTTTACACCATTGACAGATCTAATGAATAATGGTTGGGATATCAGATTTTCAGAAAGTTAATTCTATGTCCACCTGCATCTTCATTAAATTAAAACATCCATAATTAATGCAGGAGCCAATTACTATCCCATGTGTAAAACGTAAACTCATCTCACCTGAAAGTACAAAATCACTTACCTGATCATCAACATGCTGCTATTCTTTGTCCACCACAACAGCCTGGATCTCAGCACCACCATTTCAATGTGACTTCCTATCCACACACCAGCATGCCTGCATATAGCCTCCTCTACTGCCACAGTGATGCCAAATGCAGGATGGAGGAACAACCTTTCATATTGCATTTGGGTAATCCCCAACATGATGGCAGGAACTTTGATTTCTCCAACTTCCGGTAACCACATTCCTCTGTTTCTTCTGCACCACACTTCCCCTTTTTACTTTCTCTCATGCTGGGTGGCCCTCTGCTTCTACTCCTATTCTCTACCCTCAAGGACTGTCCATCACCTTCCTCCGGTGCACCTCCTCCTTCCCTTTTTTTCTCCACATAGTCCACTCTATCAGATAGTCTCTTACGAGATTCTTTCTTCCTCAGCCCTTTACATCTTCCACCTATCACCTTCCAGATTCTTACTTCATCTCCTCTCCCCTTCCTTCATCCACCTTCCCCCTGAGCTGGCTTCACCTATCACTACCAGTGTGTACACTTCCTCCATTCCTCTACCTTCTTACTCCGGCTTCTGCCCCCTTTCCTTTTTCAACCTGATGAAGGGTCTTGGCCTGAAATATCAACTGTATATTCATTTCCATAGATGCAGCCTGACCAGCTGAGATCCTCCACCATTTTGCACGTGTTGTTCTGTATTTCCAGCTTGTGCAGAATCTATTGTGTCTTTGTTATAAAAGTGTTTTTTTTTTAATTTCTTGAAAAATACTTCACAGGAACTTTGATTCCATTAGTATATGTTCCAAGTAAATAACTGCTATTTTGACATAAGACTTGGCAGTCTTATGATATGTTTACGTTCTTCTCATAAGGTTTGTGCGGGCACAAGCACCGTAAGATTATAAACTAGCCAAGTTTCACATCATATAGATAAGTGCCGGATTAACTCCTATGCAGTTTTAGTTGACCCTTGAAAATGCCAATACTTTTCTTGGAATTGTGCCTTGGGATTTGATCTCCTTGCCAGACAGGATTGGCGTGGCCTTCACCAGTCAGGAGTTTGAGTATAAGAGTTAAAAACATAACAGTTTAACTTTATTTGTCATATGTACATCAAAACACTTGTGTCAGGGATACACTGGGAGCAGCCCCAAGAGTTGCCTCAATTCTATCACCAACATGACATTCACACAGCTTACGTTTCTGAACCAAAGTTCAAAGTAAATTTCTTATCATACTAAACATATTTCACCATGTATAACTCAGAGACTCATTTTCTTGTCAGCATACCCAATAAATCTATAGAATAAGAACCATAACAGATTCAATGAAAGACCACCCAGCTAGGGTCAACCATACTTCCTGCATTGAGATGTTATATTTCAGTTGAACAAGTCACTGGTGAGGCCAAAATTGGAACACTGTGTACAGTTTCTGTTGCCCAATTATAGACAAGAAATGGTTCATTGGGAAAGAATGTAAAGAGCATGGACAAAGCTGGTGCCAGGAAGTAAAGTTGTTGGTGAGTTTTCTTTGTCATGGCATCTATGTGGTTATTCCAGGACAGGCTATTGGTATAGCTTATTCCTAGGAGCATGAAGCTCTCTACCCTCCAGACATTGAATTAAGCAATGGCCATCTAGAACTGAGATGAGGACAAATTCCCTCAACTGGAATCAGAATCAGGTCTAATATCACTGGCATATGTTGTGAAATTCGTTGTTTTGCAACAGTACATTGCAATACATAATAATAACAAAATAAACTACAGTAAGAAATAAATATAAAAATTAAACTGAGTTGTGCATAAAGAGAGCAAATAAAAAGAAAAAAAAGTAGAGAGGTAGTGTTCATAAGATCATTGTCCATTCAGAAGTCTGATGGCAGAGGGGAAGAAGCTGTTCCTGAAACATTAAGATTCCTTTACCTACACCCTGATGGTAGCATTGAGCAGATGACATGTTTTCGATGCTGAGCGTTGTAAGTGTTGGGAATTTTCCAACCAGATTCCTCTGGATGCTGACTTTGGGTATAGTTGAAGCTGAGATCGATGAGGAATCAGGAGTTGAGGTGATTCTTCAGGTAGATAGACAAGATGTAGGTTCAATTGTCATCTGATTGAAAATGATGTGATAGGTTTCAGATGCTTCAATGCCAATTCCTGCCTCTGTTTCTTATATTCAAATGAAATCATCAGAAGAACATAATACAAAAAAAAATTATCACTCATGCCCTATGTTATTTTGTCAGAGTGTGGTGTCTGATAGGATTTCACATTTGCATTTCATATGTTGATAAAGGTAAAATCTGACATAAAGCACACATTATGTGTTACGTTTTGTAACTCTAAAGCATAAGGTTAATTTCAATAAAAAGATGGGAAACCAGGAGAATGTGTCTTTGTTTTATTTTTACTTTAAGCAATGCACACATGAATGGCGTGGTGTGTGATGGCATATGCCATGTATGTACTATTACATATTAGAATTAGAAGTAGAATTGGAATTTCATTTATTACATCCACCTCACAACATGAGGGAGTAAAGATCTTTATGTTGGATCTCTGTCGCTATGTACAAGCAATAAGGAAGGGAAATGTGGGAGGATATTGGCCAAATACTGAGACTGCATGCATAATTGTTTTGTATACACAAATGTACAGTCAGATTTGTAATCAGATCAATGTGCATTAATAAATCTGATGACCTGGTGAAAGAAGCCATATAACCCATAATGAATTATATAAACAATAAAGAATGCTTAATCAAACAATATATTTACAACATTACCGAGGTGCCACTGAAATATTAAATACACAATATTATGTGCATGTCTTATTTTATTTGTATGTGTAAATGAATGGCCCCCATCATTACCACTTTATCATTTTCTGTCAGTCACCTTATGTACAGACACTCCTGTGTCAAGCATCTCTATATGGACACACAATCAAACTATGTATATAAGCTATTTTATGTATTTATATTTATTGTGCTGTTTTCAGTCATTTATAATTTATCTTATTGTGCTTTCTCGTGCTGCAACGGATCCAGTGCATCAATTATTTTGTTCTCCTTTCCACTTGTAGATCCTCATAGAGTGATCAGCAGTGGAGAGAGCGAGCAATTTTAAGTTCCTGTGTGTCAATATCTCCAAGGAGCCATCCTGGGCCCAACATATCTATGCTGTAAAGAAGGTAAGTCAGCGGCTATATTTCATCTTGACTTTGAGGAGGTTTGGCTTGTTACATAAAACACTCTGAAACTTCTACAGATTTTCCATGGAGAGAGCTTTCTGATAGGCTGCATCATTTGGCATGGGGGGAGGCGACTGCATGGAATTGAAAGAAGCTAAAGTATGTATTAGCCTCCATAGTATCCAAAATATCTTTAAGGAACAGTGCTTCAGAAAGATAGTGTCCATTATTAAGGACCCCCTCACCCTTCACCTCTTCTCATTGTTACTGTCAGGAAGGAGGTACAGAAACCTAAAGGTACACACAGCAATTCAGGAACAGCTTCTTCCCTCTGCTGTCCAATTTCTAAATGGGCATTGGGACTTCACTGTTTTTATTTCTGTTTTGCACTACTATTCTTACAGTACTGGTCTACACACACACACACACACACACACACACACACACACACACACACACACACACACACACACACACACACACACACACATATATTGCATTGAACTGCTGCTGCTTCTAAGTCAACAGATTTCACAAGACCAGCCACTGATATTAAACCTGATTCTGATTGTGTACTGGAAATGACATTCAACACACTTCAATTATATGTTGGCAAATTGCTATGGCAGAGGATTTATTAAAAAGAAAATAAAAAGGAAGGGTTGAGCGAAAGCTTACTCTTTGAATGACATTAACATTCCAGAATCAGAATCGGATCAGGTTTGAGATATTTAATGAAATTTGATGATAAGCCTCAACAAAGCAGTGTGACATACAAAAAAGAACACAAATTACAACAAGAAATATATATATAATAAATAGATTTTTTAGTGCAAAAAAGGGCACACATTTAATTTGAGGGGGGTTTACTTCAAATTAGGAGTAAGGGACGAGGTTTTAACAGAGTGGTGGGTGCTTGGAGTATTGAGTGTGTGTTGTCAGGCATTTGTACCTCCTCCCTGATGATAGCAATGAGAAGAGGACGTCCAGGGTGATAGTGGTCCTTTATGATGGATGCCAACTATTTGAGGCATCTCCTTTTGAGGATGAGCTGGATGTTGGGGATGCTAATGCCCATGATGGAGTTGACTGATTGCACATATGGAGACAGAGACCTCAACATCAGTTAAGAGAGAACTGCCTCTAAAGAAGCAGAATATAATTGGAAGTGATTAACATCTGCTGTCAAATTGAAGCTACTCTGGTATGATGAGTCTGACTGACTTCTATTGTGCTGTCATTCATATTAAGTGTGAAAACTGGCAATGCAGGAAGAGTGATATAGTCATGATATATATTGCATTATTACGGAGCCCTTAAACTAAGGTGCTTTTCATCAAATGAAATATTGCAACTTTCCCCCAGAGTATTGACTTAATTTAAGGTATTTGAATCATTCCCCAAAGGTATCAGTTATAAAGAATATCTTGAAGGAATATCTTGAAATTATTACCTTCAGCCACTAGGCTCCTTAACCAGCATGGATAACTTCACTCACCTCAACGTTGTAATGATCACGGAGTACACTTTCAAAGACTCTACAATTACAAAAAAATAAACACAGCAGCACCTCTAATTCTTTAGAAGTCTGTGAAGATCCAGCATGATATCTAGAACTTTGACAAACTTCTATAGGTGCGTAGTGGAGATTATATTGACTGGTTCTATCACAGCCTGGTATGGAAACACGTGCCCTTAACTTTAAAAACCTCCAAAAAACAATGGATACTACTTAGTCTATATGGATAAAGCACCCCGCACCACTGAGCACACCTACAAATAGCACTATCACAGGAAAGCAGCATCCATCATCTGGGACCCCCACCACTCAGGACATGCTCTCCTCTCATTGGTGCCATCTGGAAGAAGGTATAGGAGCCTCAGGATCTAAACCGTCAGGAGCCAGGAATAGTTTATTACCCCTCAACCATCAGGCTCTTGAACCAGATGGGACATCTTCATTCAACTTGACTAACCCCGTAACCTATGGCATCATTTTCAGGGACACTTCATCTCATGTTCTTTATATTTATTGCTACTTTATTTACTATTACTTTTTTGTTAATTTGAATATGCAATTTGTTGTCTTTTGCACATTGCTTGCTTGTCCATCCAGTTGGGTGCAGTCTTTCATTAACTCTAGAAACATAGAAAACCTACAGCACAATACAAGCCCTTCGGCCCACAAAGTTGTGCCGAACATGTTCCTACCTCAGACATTATTAGGCTTACTTATAGCCCTCTATTTTACTAAGCTCCTTGTACCTATCCAAAAGTCTCGTAAAAGACCCTATTATATCCGCCTGCACCACCGTTGCCGGCAGCTCATTCCACGCACTCACCACTCTCTGAGTAAAAAATTTACCCCTGACATCTCCTCTGTACCTTCTCCCCAGCACCTTAAACCTCTGTCCTCTTGTGGTAACCATTTCAGCCCTGGGAAAAAGCCTCTGACTATCCATACGATCAATGCCTCTTATTATCTTATACACCTCTATCAAGTCACCTCTCATCCTCCATCGCTCCAAGGAGAAAAGGCCGAGTTCACTCAATCTATTCTCATAAGGCATGCTCCCCAATCCAGCCAACATCTTTCTAAATCTCCTCTGCACCCTTTCTATGGCTTCCACATCCTTTCTGTAGTGAGGTGACTGGAACTGAGCACAATATTCCAAGTGGGGTCTGATCAGGGTCCAATATAGCTGCAACATTACCTCTCAGCCCCTAAATTCAATTCCACGATAGATGAAGACCAATACACCGTATGCCTTCTTAACCACAGAGTCAACCTGTGCAGCTGCTTTGAGCATCCTATAGACTTGGACCCCAAGATCCCTCTGTTCCTCCACGCTGCCAAGAGTCTTACCATTAATACTATATTCCGCCATCATATTTGACCTACCAAAATGAACCACTTCACACTTATCTGGGTTGAACTCCATCTGCCATTTCCTAGCCCAGTTTTGCATCCTATCAATATCCCGCTGTAACCTCTGACAGTCCTCCACACTATCCACAACATGCCCAACAATTGTGTCATCAGCAAACTTACTAACCCATCCCTCCACTTCCTCATCCAGGTCATTTATAAAAATCATGAAGAGTAAGGGTCCCAGAACAGATCCCTGAGGTACTCCACTGGTGACTGACCTCCATCCAGAATATTACCCATCTACAATCACTTTTTGCCTTCTGTTGGAAAGCCAGTTCTGGATCCACAAAGCAATGACCCCTTGAATTCCATGCCTCTTTACTTTCTCAATAAGCCTTGCATGGGGTACCTTATCAAATGCTTTGCTGAAATCCATATACACTAACACCTACTGCTCTTCCTTCATCAATGTGTTTAGTCACATCCTCAAAAAAGTTCAGTCAGGCTCGTAAGGCACGACCTGCCCTTGACAAAGTCATTCTGACTACTCCTAATCATATTATGCCTCTCCAAATCTTCATAAATCCTGCCTGTCAGTATCTTCTCCATCAACTTATCAACCACTGAGATAAGACTCACTGGTCTATAATTTCCTGGGCTATATTGACTCCCTTTCTTGAATAAAGGAACAACGTCCACAACCCTCCAATCCTCCGGAACCTCTCCCGTCCCTATTGGTGACGCAAAGATCATTGCCAGAGGCTCAGCAATCTCCTCCCTTGCCTTCCACAGTAGCCTGGGGTACATTTTCTCCAGTTCCGGTGACTTATCCAACTCAATGCTTTCCAAAAGATCCAGCACATCCTCTTTCTTAATATCTACATGCTCAAGCTTTTCAGTCTGCTGCAAGTCATCACTACAATCACCAAGATCCTTTTCCGTAGTGAATACTGAAGTAAAGTATTCATTAAGTACCTGTGCTATTTCCTCACTTTCCTACTGTCACACGATATAGGTCCTATTCTTTCATGTCTTATCCTCTTGCTCTTCACTGACTTGTAGAATGCCTTGCGCTTTTCCTTAATTCTGCCTGCCAAGGCCTTCTCATGGCCCCTTCTGGCTCTCCTAATTTCCTTCTTAAGCTCCTTCCTTCCTTCTATTATATTTCTTGGTTTTACTGAGTATTTACTCGGATTTTTTTTTCAAGAAAATAAATCTCAGGATTCGATGTGGTGACATATACGTACCTCGATAATAAATTTACTTTGAACATTTGAATATTTGAAATGCCTGATGAAACATAAAATCTGCTAATATTGTCCAACTTGGTAACTTTAACACATTTCTCTTGCACTAGTAATATTAAATGAATGTCAGTCTTGTTTCTCTGGTGGGGTTTCAGTGACGCTCAGAAACTGGCAACACAACACAAAGTCACTCCCACCATGCTCTGTTACTTTTCAATTTAAAATATTGTCAATTCCATGATGACCTGAGCTTTTCAGTTAGCCTTCTATACAATCTCTCTCATCAACAAAATACAACAAAAACAATCTTTTATCTTCTCGTCATGCATGATAGCAAAATATTACCCATACAAGCATATCTACCATCACACAAACACCAAATCACAGGCTCACAGTCGAGCTATGACATCACAGAGTTACACACATGGCCAGACTCACAAACAAATATAAACATTCAAGTAGAGTTTTTAAATTTAGAGACACAGTGCTGAACAGGCCCTTCCGGCCCAAAGAACGACATCACCCAACAATCAACCTTCTTAACCCTAGCCTAATCACAGAACTTTTTACATTGACTAATTAAATTGCTAACTGGTACATCTTTGGAGTGTGGGAGGAAACAGGAGGAAATTTTGTGTGTGTTGGTTAGACTTATACCCTCTAGTTTGGGACACCACCCCACCCCCCCAACTCTAGCCTGGGACAATAGACTCTGACTATCTATCCTATCAATGCCCATCATAATTCGATTGCTCTGCAGTAGGAAAAATCCAGCCTAATGAGTCTCCTCTTGTAAAATGAAGGCCTGCATTCTGGGCAAAATCTAGTGAATCTCAAAAACACAAGATGTTCTTCGGTTGCTGAAAAATCCAATGTAATACACACAAAATGCTGGAGGAACTCAGCAGATCAGGCAGCATCTATGGAGATGAATACACAGTCATTGTCGTGGGCCTAGACCCTTCACTAGGACTGGAAAAGAAGGGGGAAGATGCCAGAATAAAAGGTGGGGGGAGGGAAAAGAAGACAAGCTAGAAGTGGATAGGTAGCTAGGTGGGTGGGAAAGTTAAAGGGCTGAAGAGGAAAGGATCTGTTAGGATAGGAGAGTACATTACAGGAGAAAAGGAAAGAGGAGGGACACCAGTTGGAGGTGATAGGCAGGTGAGGAGCCAGAGTGGGTAACAGAAGAGGAAAACATTACCGGAAGGATTTCATGGATCTCTTCTGCTCCCTTGCCATTGTTACCGCTTCTGTGTTTTTGTGTGGTGACTGGAACTGCACACAGGAGTCCAGGTACAGCCTGACAGATGCTTTGTACAGCTGTGGTCTGAAATCTCACCTCTTTTTCACTAGTCCATTCATTCACCATCTTGGTTAACTACTTTGTCATTTTTTGGGGGGCTATGAACTTGCTTCCCAATGTTTCTATACATGACCTCTCCAAGGTTGCTGTTACTTTCTATTTGTGCCTTGCAAGGCTGGTACTGTGGCACAGGTGGTTGACCCACAGCCTCACAGCCAGAGACGCAGTCAGATCCTGACCTTTGGTGTAGTCTGTGTGGCATTTGTGTGTTCTCCCTGTGACCACATGGATTTCTCCTGGGTAGTCCAGCTTCTGCCCACATCCCAAAGGCATTAAGACAGATAGGTTAAATAGCCACTGTAAATCGAATCAAGTATGTAATTGGAGTGGGTGGGGGAAGTTGATGAGAATCTGGGGAGAAAAAAATGGGCTTCCTGAAGGTTTTCATAGCTGGGGGTGGTAGTACACAAGCTCCCCCAACCTATGAAATAATCCTTATGGAGTACATCTCAATGAGCCCCAGACAACCAAGTCCAGCTCCTGACCTTCATGTGTGGCTTAGCTACTAAGCCCAGCAGAACCGTTTCTACTGACAAGAGAAGGAGCAAAGGCAGGTTACTGTTGCTTAAAACCAGTCACTTTGAGCTGATAGGGCATGACAGCCAAGATTGGCAGCTCATTTAGGAGAAGGAAAACTCTGATCGCAAACCTCCGCTAACTTGTGGCTATATTCACTCATGGAAAAGGTTTTGGGTGTAACTCCAAGGGGAAGACTTTAAAGGTGGGGTCCCTAAGTCAGCCCTACATTGAGTTCAGTGCTGATTGGTAACTCCTGAAATTCCTCTGGTGTCAACAATATCGGTCTTTCTGTTGCTTTGGATTCATCAGCTGGGTGGAGAATGGGCGCCTGCTACATGGGAAATGGCTTGCTCTCTGTATCTTTCTGCCTTGACTTACATACTCTTCAGATACCTGGGACGCAACATCCGTGGTCAACCCTGACTAACGGAAGGCCTCTAAAATGAGATTAGTGCAGGGGTTAGTGTAAATAGGTGGCTTATGGTCAACAAGGAATTGATGGGCCAAAGGGCCTGTTCAGTGCTGTGGTGCTCTATGATTCTCTACCAAGTATTTGGGTTGTCAACCCTGTATGAGTCCTGATACAGTCACAGAGTCATGGAGCATAGAAACAGGCCTTTGGCCTATCTAATCTTGGTACATGGATCTTGGAAAAATGGTGGGCGAAATAGGAGGGAAGAATTAGATTGATCATAGAATGGGTTAAAAGATCAGCACTACATTGTGGGCTGAATGGCCTGCACTGAGCTGTACTGTTCTATATCCCATATTCGATGTTTTATTTTATTGATTTTTTTAAAAAGTTAGGGACACAGGACAATAACAGACCCTTTGGGCCCAACAAGCCTGCACTATCCAATTACACATGTGACCAATTAAGCTACTAACGTGAATGACTTTGAAATGGGGGAGGAAACTAGAGCACTTGGAGAAAATCCATGTGGTCATGGAGAGAACATTCAAACTCCTATCAGACCCGAGTTATTGGCAGAGTAAATGTTAGTGGCTACGCTACCATGTCACCTTATCTTCTGTGTTCTATGGGTTCTATGTTTTATGTTCTCTGTTCTGTGCTCTCTGTTCTATGCTCCCTGTTGATATTGAAGAGGTTATTGGCCTGGAACCAGGCCTCGAGATCTTTCACCTCCTCCATGTAGGCTCCGTTTGCTCTAGGCAAAGGAACCAGGTTGAAAGTTTTGTTAGCTACAATGTGAGGACTTCGGTGTGTAGACATACCTCGTCAGAACTGTGTGAGACAGCCAATTAATGATGCTCTGTGTGATCACCCTCCAGACCTCCAGATGATATTTCTGTGAGTGTACACCATCAAAGGATTAAATGTTAAAATGTGCACCATAGAATAAATGACCAAAATCAAATTCAGATCACTGCTGCTGGCTAATCAGAGTATTATGGATTTAAAGCATGTGGTTAATTTGTAAATTAATAGCTTAGATTACTTAATAAAACTGAAAATTAGCCTAAATTGTCAGGTTTTAACTTTATCCAGTTTGGAATGTGTTCAGGCCCATTGCAGTCAAAAGTACAAATTAATTTATAGATATTTTCACAAACTAGTAACCAGCAAGTGAGATGATCTCAATAATCGACACCGAACATTATTGTAAACTCCCAGTTAACAGTCACCTTCATTTCACAGCAGCTAGAAGTACTTCCATGTTTCAGAAATCACAGAACATTCAGCATAGAACATGGAGTTTAGAACAGTATTTATAAGTACTGGGTCTTCACTCCACAAAGTTGTGCTGACCTTTTACCTAAGCTCAACCTCACCCTTCCCTCCTGGAGAGCCCTCCATCTGTCTTACACCCACTGTCTACCTAAGAGTCTCTTAAATGTCCCTAATGTACCTGCTTCTCCGACCGTTCCTGGGAAGCATGTTCTATGCACCCGCCACCCTCTGTATAAATAAACTATCTCTGACTTCCCTTCCTATACTTTCCTTCAATCACATTAAAACTACAGTTATTTCCCTTGGTTTTAGCAATTTCTGCCTTGGGGAAAAAAATCTCTGGTATCCACTCAATCTATGCCTCTTTTCATCTTGTACACCTCCATCAAGTCACCTCCCATCCTTCTTCACACCAAAGAAAAAAACCTTGGCTTGCTCAACTTGCCTTCATAAGACCTGCTCTCTAATCCAGGCAGCATCCTGGTAAATCTCCTCTGCACCCTCTCTAAAGCTTCCACATCGTTCCTATAATGAGGCAACAAGAACTAAAAAAACTACTCCAAATATGGTGTAACCAGGTCCTTACAGAGCTACACCATTACCTCGCAGCAAGCAAACAGTGCCAGTAATTGTCAGCAGGTCAGGCAGTAACATGCAGAGGGAAATTAGCCAATATCTCAGGTCATTGGCCTGTCATCTGAATTGTTTGGATGACCTGAAACAGTTTATGGTTCGGGTGATTGGTGTCCCCAATAACCTTCCAGGACTTTTTTTTACGTACCTGTTGCTGTAAATGCCCTCAGTGGAGGGAAGTTCACATCCACAGACGCGCTGGGATGTCTGTACCACTCTCAGCAGTGCTCAGTGATCAAGGTTGGTGCAGTTCCCATACCAGGTGGTGATACAGGCAGTCAGGATGCTCTCAATAGTGCTCCTGTAGAAGGCATTAAGGATTTGGGGGCTCATGCTGAACTCCTTCAGTCACCTGAGGTAGATTGGACACTGTTGTGTTTTTTTTGCCACACAGTCGATGTGTACAGTCCAGGTGAGATCATCGGTGATGTGTATACCAAGGAACTTGAAACTACTCACCCTCTCAACTGCAGACACATTGATGTTGATCGGGGTGAGCCTGTCTCCAGTCCTCTCGCAATCCACAATCAGCCGTTTTGTTTTTTGGATATTGAGGGGGAGGTTGTCATCTTGGCATCACTGTGTCAGGGTGTTAACCTCTCCTCTGTAGGCTGTCCCATCACTGCTAGAAATAAGGCCGATCAATTTTATGTCATCTGCAAGTTTGATCAGCACATTGGATCTGTGTGTGGTAGAACAGTATTGGGTATAAAGAGAATAGAGAAGGGAACACAGGACACAATCCTAGTCAGCATCTGTGCTGAGGGTCAGAGGGGCAGAGGTGAGGGAACCCATCCTTACCATCTATCGGCAATCTGATAGGAAGTCTAGGATTCAGCTGCACAAGGCGGGGTGCAGACCTAGGACTCTGAGCCTGTTAAGCTTGGAGGGAATTATGCTGTTGAATGCTGAACTGTAGTCCAAGAACATCATTCTAACGTATACATCCCTCTTCTCTAGGTGAGTGAGGACGGTGTGTCCTGCAGTGACAATGGTGTCATCGGTAGACCAATATGCCCATGATGTTGCTGCAGATAAGATTTTATTGCCCTTATGTAGACATGTAATTGTGCAGATGGTAATAAACGTAACTTTGACAGTGTTTCCAAAGTGGGAAAGCTTAGAGGGAACTGGCACCATCAACCAAACCCAAGGCACAGGCACGGCGAAAGCTGGAATTGAAATACACTCAGTGGCTACCTTATTAGGTACACCTGCACACCTGCTCTTTAATTAAAATATCTAATCAGCCAATCATGTGGCAGCATCTCAATGCATAAAAGCATTCCGATGTGGTCAAGAGGTTCATTTGTTGTCCAGACCAGGCATCAGAATGAGGAAGAAATAGGATCTAAGTGACTTTGACTGTGGAATGAATGTTAGGGCCAGACAGGATGGTTTAAGTATCTCAGGAACTGCTGATCTCCTTGGCTTTTCACACACAACGTTCTCTGGAGTTTACAGACAAGGGTGAAAAGAAAACAAAAACATCCAGTGACTGACAGCTGTGTGGGTGAAAATGGCTTGTTGATAACAGAGGTTGGGGAGAATGGCCAGATTGGTTCAAGCTGACAGGAAGGTGACAGTAACTAAATAACCACACATTACAACAGTGGTGTGCAGGAGAGCATCTCTGAATGCACAACACGTCGAACCTTGAAGCGGATGGGCTACAGCAACAGAAGACCATGGACATACACTCAGTAGACTCTTTACTGGCTACAGCAGGCACCAAGTAAAGCAGCCACTGAGTGCATGTTGGAAGAAACACGGAGTCAAAAATCAGCTCGTAACTCAATCCAGCTAGACTGGTTACTTATTGAGCTTCTAAAGGTCACTCGTTCATCACTCAGGAGATGATGGGACCCGAGACTCTGCAAAATTCCCTAGAGGGCACAGAGATGACATGCTCTTGAGTAGGAAAGCATCATCAGAGAGGTTAGAACAATGCTCTGCATTTTATGCACTCACTCTAAATGTGCTAAAAAACAAACAAATCATCAACGTATCTCTGTTCAACTCTTGGCATAAATTGGATTCAGGTGAGGGAGTCTGGGGTAAGTATATTCACATCCTTGCTGCTTTCAGCTTCAGTGTAATGAACACAGTGTATGAGATAGCACACGTCTCTCTCACATCACTCAGATTTCCCAGTTATCACCCTGCACTCTCAGACCCAGCAGAATTATAAAGGCAGGTATGAGAAACTTCTCTCCAGACAAGTCTGCTCAATGAAAAAAATCTTAAACTCATTTTGCACCACACTTGGCCTATGTGCAGGTAATTAGGTGTAAACGTTCAGAACAGAGGGGAGATCAAAAGCCTGAGAGTCAGTATAGATTAAGAGGGATGGGTCAACCTGAAATCCAACAAGGTAACACACAAAAAACTAGAGGAGCTCAGAAGGTCAGGCAGCATCTATGGAAAGAAATAAGCATTCAACACTTCTGGACAAGATACTTCATCAGGACTAGAAAGCAAATTGACAAAAAGGGTGGAGCAAAGTCAAGATGGCACTAAACAGCCCTTCGCTTCAGAACCATTTCAATTTCTATCTTTCATATCTCTTTTTTTTCCTCTTTCAAGATTCTTTTGAAGACCCTGACTTGGAGTTACACTCTGACTTGGTTCTTTGCGGGAGTGGAACCCCCCTCGCAGGGCTTCATAACCAGCCGCATTTGATATTCCAAGGACATGGCCAGGAAGATTAGCGTGCCTTCAGGGTTCCGGATTCTCATGGCTCTGGGGACATGTTGATTCTAGGCTGTTGTCTCTGACTAAGTCGTCGCGGGAGAACACGGAACATCGGGAGCAGCGGGTTAGCTGAGTGTCCAGAAATCTGCACGTTTCTGGGGCCGAATCTCTGGGCGCAGAGCTTGGAGAAAAGCGACACAACAGGCTTTTAACATCATAAATCAGTGAGTTGTTTGTTAAGTCTCCCTTCTCGCTGTGACACTGGTCACCTCTTTTTCCCTTATTAGGGAGAGAGAGAGAGAGAGAGAGAGAGAGAGAGAGAGCCTATGGTATGTCGAAGTACTGGGTAAACGACTGGCCTTTGGGGTACTGCAAGTCTGTGTCTGTGATATTACTCATGCTTGAGTGCTCAGTGGAAAGCATTGATGCTTTTTGCTGGTGGGGTGGGAGCTGTCATTGCCTGACCACTGCTTGTGCATGGGAAGGCAGAGCTAGGTGGGGCTTTGGGGTTCTAACATTTACTTATTATTCATTCTTTGAGGCATTCTTCTGTTTTCGTGGAAGTTTAGCAAGGAAAAGAATTCCAGGATGTATATTGTATACATTTCTCGGACATTAAAACTACCTGTTGAAACCTATTGAGAAGCCAAAATAATGATTTGCTGCTCCACTGCAAAGTCTCAGCTTAGACTTCTTTACCTCACCTCCCTCACTTTTTTATTCCGGCTTCTAGTTTTGTGCCACGTTGTATGCTGTAAGATCAATGAGTTGTGTTCTATCTGTGAATACACCTTGTGGCATTTTTGCTTATATATCTAGCAAGTTTTGTCCAAAAAAATACTGTTAAATGTACATCGAATATATAACTATTGTGAAAGGATGAAGAACTATTTATCAAATTTCAAAGTTCAAGATATATTTATTATCAAAGTACATACTATATATGTCACATATACAACCCCTAGATTCACTTCTTGTGGAAATACTCAATAAATCCATAATAGAGTTAATAACCAGAATAAAATCAACGAAAGACCACACTAACTTGGGCATTCGACCAGTGTGCAAAAGACAACAAACTGCAAATACAAAAAAAGAGTAACAATAATAATGAACTTTAAGTAATAATTATGAATTACATGAGACGACAAGTCCTTGAAAGTGAGTCTATAGGTTATGGGAACAGTTCAGTGATGGAGCAAGTGAAGTTGTCTTAAGTCGTCTCACTGCTTCAAGAGCCGGTTGGTTGATGGTTAAAAACTGTTCGTGAATCTGGTGGTGTGAGTCCTGAGGCTCCTGTTCCTCCTTCCTGATGGCAGTAGAGAGAAGAGAGCATGGCCTAGGCAGTGGGGGTTCCTCATGATGGATACTGCTTTCCTGCAGCAACTCCATGTAAATGTGCTCAATGATAGGGAAGGCTTTACCTGTGATGGACTGGTCTGTGTCCACTACTTTTGTAGTATTTTCCATTTAAGGGCATTGTTGTTCCCATACCAGGCTGTACTACATCCGGTAAACGTACTTTCAACCACACTTCTATAGAAGTTTGTCAACATTTTAGATATCATGCTGAATCTTTGCAAACTCCTAAGGGAGTAGATGCACTTCATAATTGCACTTCCAAGCTGAGCCCAGGACAAGTCCTTCATTGAGGAATTTAAAATTGCTGACCCTCTATACCTCTAATACTCTGACGAAGACTGGCACATGGACCTTTGGTTTCCACCTCCTAGTCAATAATCAGCTCCTTCGTCTTGCTGAGTTTGAGTGAGAGATTGTTGTTGTAGCACATCTCAGCCAGATTTTCAATCTCCCTCCTGTAGGCTGATTTTCCCTACAACAATGATGTCATCAGTAAACTTGAAAACGGCATTGGAGCTGTGCTTATATCTATACTTGATGGTACGTAGGCTGGTGAAAGTGGGCATTGGCCAGTTTGAACCACCTGTTTTTCGAGCCGTTGTGTCCACCGCATTGGAGCTTCTATAGCTTACAAGAATGTACAATTATACTAAGATCAGTGCCTCAGTGCCTCCACTGGGGTACTCCCCAAGTTAAGAAAGTTGCACTGAGGAATAAGGTCAGCCAATATTCTCAAAGCACTGAAAGGCCAATTCTTTTCTTTAACCTCCTGCTATCACTGCTGTTAGCTTAAAGCAGCAATAACTCACAAGGATTCACAACGACCACCATCTTGGAAGTTCCAGTAGAAATAGAACAATGTAGTAAAAGGAAGTCTGAAACACCTGCTCTAAATATACAATCATTAGGAAAATATATGCTGCCTTCAAAAGTAAGCTACAGTGAAGATGATGTGTCTCAGCTTTTGACATAGGGCACTGTTACGTACCCCGTACCCGTAACAGGTTAAAAAGGAACAGCAGAAATGGACACACCTGGAGTCTGAGTCTTCTGTTATAAACACTATTTTATTAGTAACTACATGATAAAGTAATATAAAACAAGATAAGGCAAACAGGTTAGCAGAGTATATGCATATATAAGTGAGTAAATAAAATTCCCTCAAACTTCTTCCAGCTCAGGTGGTGAAAAGATACGGTCTTACGATGGTACGTAAGAAAAGTCAGTTCAATGCACGAGGTTGCAGTTGTTGGTAAGACAGAGAGAGAGAGAGAGAGAGAGATTTGTAATCCAAAGGCATATCCAAAGGCAATTACATCGATATTCCAAAATAACAATAACAGTAGGTTTTATCTCTGAAGTTGTTCCACTCCACACACGAAGTATCACCGACAGTGATCTTCAACGAATATCCTTTCAACACAAGTGGTACCACACCCAAATTCAGCTGTGGGTCATCCCAAAGTGATGGCCACAGGATACTCAAACAGAATCCATGTATGGATTATCACCAACAGTAGCTTATCACTTCACTGAGGTACCATCTTCAAGTGGTAAAACTACCAACCTAGGCCAGGATTATCACACACATGTAGATTCCACAAGGTTACCTCAAACCCACAACTGCGATAGCCACTTATCCAGTTCCACGACATACGAAATAACTCCTACAGTGATTTGCCACAGGGGTGCCTTTCTTCAGTGAACTACCACACCCAAACAAGGGTAACACACAAGTGGTATTCACAAAGGTAGTCCCCTCACCAGAGAACCCACTCCTGTGGATTAACTACATAACAGTCACATGTTCGTATTCAAATGGAACTCAGACGTATCCTTACGGGGTGCTTAGAGAGAGAGTCCAAACAATGACCTCTTTGTCACTTGTTTTCTTCTGTTTCAAACCCTCCTCTCCCCTCTTCTCTTTCTTTTAAAGTCACCAAATGTGACCACAAAAAGGAGACTGTCTTCTCTGGTAAAGTTATCAACCCAGGCAAGGGTTGGACACTCTGATAACTTCCCACCGGTCACACCTTTTCCCACTGCGAGAGCCACTGATCGATTCTCCCGATCGATCCTCCAAAGCCCACCTTTTTGTGGGCACAACAAAGCTCATGCAGTGTCCGAAACTATGTGTGCCTGTCTAACAACCAGCTGACCTTGTATTTATCCAAGCATGCTGAACACCAGCCGTCCATCAAATAATGCTGCCCGCGGTCACCATGGCGACCCACGAGCTGCTCGTTGTCTCTCTCTGTAAGAACTCACAAACAGGCAGTGTCCTTGTATGTTCAAAACAAGCTTTAGAGTTCGTATAAACACCATCTCAAGGTAGGCTTCGTCTCTCTCTCTCTCTCTCTCTCTCTCTCTCTCTCTCTCTGTAACAAATTAAACAGTGTTTAAAAGCCAGTCTCATTCTCCTGATATTTTAAAGTGATAGTCCACAGAAAATATGACCCCTAGGGGTACATAACAGTGCCCTTTAGATGTTAAGTTCCCAACCTGTGGATTGGGTCGATTAAAACTCAAAGATATAAAGTAAACTCCAAAATAATTGTTCAATCTTCTAAGCCTGTTGCCAAGTCCTACTGGAGACTGTGAGTCACTGTTACCTCTAAGCTGTGTGTGTCAGCATCTGTGCAGTAAGTGAAATGCTCTCATCACATAGCCTTTGATGTGGTACAGCTCAAGCTTTCTCTGATGTAATGCTAATATAATTTTGAAATTATGCTAATAGTTTTATGAGTATAATCCATATATTTTCCAAATAATAAAAGTACTACAATTCTTACTTTGAAACATCCTAGAGCTTCAACATATTTACTTTATCACTGTTTCAAGTTCAAACACTGTGACAAATTGTAACAATAAACACAGAATAGATGTCAGTAGCTCATTATTAATATACTGCCTGCCTGCTAAATGTCAATGCCATCAACGAGAAAAGGTTTATGAAATGTGAAAGATTTTCCTTGTTGCACTGTGATTCATTATATTCTTCAAATAGTAAATAAAATCAAAAGTATGTGATTTTTCAATTTTTATTTAAATATTCATAGAAAGAATGTTACAAAAAAAACCTGAAGCATCATGCCGTTTCCATGCTGCATAAAAATTTCCTGCTCAGGATATGGTTGGTCTGTGTAGCTGCAAAAAATGTTAGAGGGAACTTTACTAATAGTATTGAGATGTCTGTACAGAGCCAAAAAGGAAAAAAAAAACCCCTGAGTTTTGATTTTGGTTGCAAGAGTTGTACAAGATAGAAACCGATAGAAGTACTATACCTCAAGGCTCAGGCAGTGTCAAAGGAAAAAGAATCAAACTTGATGTCTCAGGTCCTGGTTTAAAAATGAGAAGAGATGTGTTTAAATCTGAAGAGAATAGGGCAGGGGTAGAAAGAACAGAGAATTGCCTATAATAAGGTGAAAAGCAATGTTGCCAAGATGATTACTTGAAAATTCCAGGCACTTGTCAATTTGAACCTCTATCCCACTCTTGTTTTGACCTCTCTGTGTTCAGCCTCTTATATTGCTTCAGTGATGCCCAGCATCAACTTGAGAAGCAACGTCTGATTTTTTGTCTCAGCACATTATCGTCCCCTGGATTTTATTGGAGTTTAATACAAAACTCATGGCTATACCTGACCGTTGCAACATGATTCTTTTCTTCAACTGCTCAAGTTCAATTTCAAGTTCAAATTTAATTATCATCAAACCATACACATGTACACAGCTAAACTAAACAATGCTCCTCCAGGGCCAAGGTGTATAATACACTTCATACCATCACATACAGCACATGTATTTACAGTAAGACATAGAGTCACAAAATTGTGTCATGACCTGACGATTAATGGTACATGGGATGTTGTTTCAGAGCCATATTTCTGTAAGAACAAGCATGCAGCAATTTCTCATTTTGTGCTGGGTCAGATACAGACAAAGGCAAATCAGCTTATTTTGTGTTAGGTCAGCCATAAACAAAAGCAATCCAGCTTGTCTTCCTGGAAGCAAACATGATGGAAGCCCCAGCCTGAAGTGGCCAACTCCCAAACAGCATAGATTCCAGTGCCTCTGTTGCATGTCTGTTCTCTTCACACCACCCTCCTCCCTCGGGTGGCTGGAATAGATGACACCGTGGTACAAGGACTGATCTGTGCAACAACGAAAGCAACGCAGTTCCCCCACTGTCAGTGTCATCAATAAACCAATGGACCAGACTTTCAGTATTTTCTGTTACCAATTTCCAGCAGGATCATGGAAGACATTTGTCTTCCATGAAGTTGTACCATTTGTTGGACCCCGAGAGGCAGCTGTGACCAAGTGACCAAACTGAGAGCTTTCAAAGTTATTTTTACCTTAAGACCATTGGTCTGAACAGTACTATTGACAATCCCTTCATCCTCTCCACCCTCCTCTTATTCCATTTCCTCATTTTGTTATTTTTTCACCTTTGATAGACATAGAACAGTACAGTATAGTGCAGGCTATTTGGGCCATGATGTTGAGTCAACTTTTTAAATTATTTTAAGATCAGTCTAACTCTTTCTCCTACATCAGCATCCATCGTTCTATCATCCATGTGCCTATCTTAGGATTCGTTGAATATTTCTTGTCTGGAAATGTCGACTTTTCTTTCCTACTGAAGCCACATGACCAGCCAGGTGAGTCCACTATTTTTGTCTGTTTTAGGTTTCCAGACCTTGCATTTGTTTTGTTCCAATTGAGTAAACTAAATAATGGTGATCTTATCTGGATGCATCACAGCTTGCTGTGGTAACTGCTCTGCCCATGACCACAAGAAACTCAGAAATCTATGGACTCAGCTTAGAATATTACAGAAAACAGCCTTCCCTCCATGGACTACATTTCTCACTGCCTCAGGAAAACAGGCAATTTACCCTGGGCATTCTCTCTTCTCCTCCCTCCCATTAAGGAGATGATGCAAATTCCTGAAAGCACATACCATCAGGCTCAAGAAGAACTTCTATCCTTCTCATACAACCCCATTGAATGCTCCTCTCATACAATAAGATGGAGCTTTTACCTCACAAATGACCTCATGTAGGCCATCCACCTTATTTATTGCCTGAACTTCACTTTCTCTGTAACTGTTACCCTTTATTCAGCATTCTTTTGTTATTTCTCTTGTATGACCCCAATGCACTACTGTAATGAATTGTTCTGTATGGAAAGCATACAAAAGAAATGTTTTCACTGTACATTAGTATATGCAGCAAGAATAAAGCAGGAGAATGGGGTTGGGAGGGACAATAAAACAGTCACAATGGAATGGTGGAGCAGACTTGATGGGCTAAATGACCTCATTCCACTCCTATAGAAAAAAAAGAAAGCCAAGTTACCAATGCACAAATGTGCCTTACCATTGTCGAACAGGCTACTTCACTGGCAAGTACAACAATACTCTCAGTTCATTGATCAGAATTGTTAGCACTACTTCTAAGACCAAAAGGCACAGGAGGGGATTGAGAGCATCCAGCCCAGTGAGTCTGCTCCACCGTTGTATCATGGCTGATTTATTATCCCTCTCCACTCAGTTCTGCTGCCTTCTCCCCATAACCTTTGACACTATCACTAATCAAGCACCTACCAACTTCTGCTTTAAATACACTCAGTTATTATGGCTGATCTGCTGAGAGCTGTACAGGGTCACAGTACAGGCACTTCAGCCCACAATGTTGTGCTGAACCCTTAACCAACTTCAAGATCAATCTAACCCCTCCCTCCAACATACCCCTCCATTTTTCTTTCATCCATGTGCCTATCTGAGAGTCTCTTAAATGTCCCTAATGTATCTGCCTCTACCACCTCTCCTGGCGGTGCATTCCACACACCCACTTATCTCTATGTAAAAGCTTGCCTTTATCGTCCTATCCGATACTTTCCCCCAATCACTTTAAAATTATGCTCCTTTGATTTAGCTATTTCACACTGGGATAATGTCTTTGGCTATCCACTTTATATTTGCCTCTCATCATATTGCACACCTCTATGTATTTACCTCTCAACCTCCTTTGTCCAAAGAGAACTTCTGCTCATAAAGCATCATCATCAAGGAGGTGTCGCAGGGTCCAGCTCAAACCATGTCATCATTTGTGGATGAAATGAATGTGGTTTGCCCTATCAAGGGCAATGATGAGGCAGAGTATAGAGAGGAAGTGAGCGGCAGGCGGACCGGTGTGAAAAGAACAACCTAAGCTTGAATGTGGAAAAAACAAAAGAAAACCATTGTGGACTTCAGGAAGGTGCAGACAAACCATTGTGCTCTGCAAATACATTGCTACTCCGTAGAGAGAGATAAGTGCACCAAGTTCCTGGGAGTTCACATCATGGATAATCTCACCTGGTCCCCTGATATCACCTTCCTGAACAAGGCAGCATGGCAGCATCCACACCTCCTAAGGAGATTGAGGCAGGCAAGGCCTCCCCCCCCCCCCCCCACCTCACCTTAACTGCATTTTACCGGAGCACTATTGAGAGCATCCTGGTATGGGAGCAGTCGAGCATTGAATGAGAAGTCCCTACAAAGGACTGTGAGAACAGCTGAGAGGATTATAGGTGTCTCCCTACCATCCTGCATCCGCAGGACCATTGGTATTATTAAGGATTCCACACACCCACCCAGTATTCTGTTTGACTTTCTGTCAGGAGATTAGGATGCATAAAAAGAACATTTAGGATGGGAAACAATTTCTTCCCCCAAGCCATCAAGCTTCTGAACTCCTGGCTGCCTCATATTCAAAGTGTCAGTGGTTAATCTGTTCCGTACCTTACAATGTTCAATATTAATGCACTTTAGCTGGTTATTAATGTGTGATTCATCTGTCAGTTTTATCCTTACCTTCATAAGTTATCATATGTTATGTGTGTTGTGTGTAGTACTGTGCTTTACACCATTTTTCAGAGAAATTCTGTCTCATTTCTATAGACTTTCTATGGTTTTATACATTATATGTACATAGTTAAATGAAAATAAATTTGAGTTGACTTGACTTGATCTGATTAAAGTTCTCCTTCCCTTTGCTAGCCTGTGGGTTACCCTTGGGCAAGGTATAGCACCTGCTTAGCCTCCCTGATCAAGGTTACATGAAGCCATGGGAGCAGGTGGTGGATGATCATATAAGCAACTGGTACATATCACAAGTCCTGCTGATGCAACAGTTGACACCAAGCAGACAATTTCTGAAGAATATTGATAATGGCTGGGGCACTGCCCAGAAGAAGGCAATGGCAAACCACTTCTGTAGAAAAATTTGCCAACAGCAATCATAGTCATGAGACCATGATCACCCTCACGTGATATGACACTACACATAATGATGATGATAGTATGGCAACCAGAAATGAATACAGTAATCCAAATGTAGGCTAACCAGTTTTGTAGAGCTGCAGCATTATGTTGTGAACCTTGAACACAACCCCACCAGTCTCTCACACATTTAGATGATATACACCAACCTACCTGGATATAGCAAGTACCATCCGCATTCAGTGGGCTGGCTGTATCTTCTCTCTGGGGGTGGGGCAAATTTGAAGCTACATTGACATCATTTAACAGGTACGCAGAGGCCTATTATACAGCTCAGCGGGGAAGTGCAGTTGTGCTCTGTAATAGCTGGTAGACATGATAACTGCTATTTTATGCTTGCTAGAGAGGCAAAGAAAATTTGCATTTCAGTTCCATTGCAGACATTCTTGAGGAACATTTAAAAGTAAAAATAAAGATGAAGAGGATGTTCTGTACAGTACAAAATTAATTGGAATTCATACTTTTCACTTTTTTTCCTTGGCATCATTGGAAGCCTTTGAACACATTTAGTCATGTTGGATCTCTGTTTAATTTTTGACCCTTAGTGTTCTTCCAGGTGTCAAGAATGGTGAGCCATATTAATTCCAAGATTACAGTTTAATTTAGAGTACATACAAACATAAAAATACTCAGCAAATTAAATAAAGAGCTAAGAAACTATGCTAAGAGGGGAATAAATGCTAAAACAAAAGAATAAAATTGGCACTTCTGATAATCTATAATTTTATAGATAAGCTAAAATATATTCCTTAGATAAGAATGAGTTAGTCAATACACGTCATAATTAAATCAATTACATCATGTGAGGAATGTATTAATACTTAGCCAATGAAATATGCTAAAGGTGATTAACCATCAGTTTCACTGCTATACTGCTTTCAACAAGTGAGAGTGGAAAATACAAGAGTTTGTTAAAAGTACAAGTCTTATAAAAAGTGTTATTAGAAAAGCAGTGATTTCCAACAGTCGGTTCTGGCTCTGAGACCATCCTCACCAATATCACGTTCCACTTGCTTACATGTAACTGATTCTCTCCTGTCAACATCCTCTTTGCTCTCATAGAATATAAAAATTGACAGCACAGTACATAACTTTTGGCCCTCGATGTGCCAACCTTTAAACCTACGCTAAGTTCGATTTTAGAGAGGTGGGATGGAGATACATCTCTACCAAAGAAGGTGTAAGGCGCTCCTTCCCTCTGCTAGCCTGCAGGTCACCCTTGAGCAAGGTGTAACACCTGCTTAGCTTCCTGACCAGGGCCACGTGAAGTCAAGGGAGCAGGTGGTGGATGGTTGTATGAGCAACTGGTACATATCACAAGTCCTGGTTATGTGACACTGATGCGAAACAGGCAGACAATCTCTGAACAGTATTGATAATGGTCTCCTGTCTTGTAAAGATGCTGCCCAGAGGAAGGTAATGGCAAACGAATTCTGTAGAAAAAAATTGCGAAGACCAATTACGGTCATGCGAAGACCAAGATCGCCTATATCATATGACACGGCACAAAATGAACAAATGAAGATCAATCTGAACCTTGCCTCTTGCATAGCTCTTTGCATTTCTGCATCATCTATCTACCCCTCTGTTGGTTGTCCATCATGTCTAAGGATGACAGGAAACATGTATGGGAGAGTTTGAAGAGCAATAATTGTTCCTGGACATGGCAGTCTGGGTCCTATGGCTCCTGTACCTCCTCCCTGATGGCAGCAGTGAGAAGAGGGAAAGTTGGAGATGATCTGAGGATTTTAGGGAAAGATCACTACAGGCATGTAATTCAACTGGGTTTAAACCAGGAGTTCCCAACCTGGGGTCCCTGGACACCTGAGTTAATGATAAGGATTTATGTAGTAAAAAAGGTTGGGAATCCCTGGTTCCCAACACAGAGATATTTTTTGGCACACTTGTAACATAAGAACTCAAGCAATAAAATAGGTCATCTGGCCATCAAACTTACTTCGGTATTCAATAAGGATTGTGACTGATCTGGCTGTGGACTCAGCTCCACCAATCTGCCTTTTCCCTAGAATCCTTAAATCCCTTGCTATACAAAAATCTATCCAACTGTGTCTTAATTATATTTAATAAGCTAGCTTCTGCTGCTTCCCTGGGCAGTGAATTCCATAATAACAGGTAACACAATAACATGCAATTGAACAGTCTAATAAACTGTAGCCAGGGTTACGGTACAGGCCTGTGACCTTTCACCTATAAAGGTCAAGGAAGCAGGAACATGATAATACCATCATCTGTAAAAACCCCTCAAAATTAGGCACCACCCAGATTTGATCTAAAAAGAGCACCGTTACATGAAGGCAGCATCCATCATGAAGGAACTGCCACCATCCAGCCCATGCTCTCGTCTCGCTGCTGCCATCTGGAAGGTGGTATAGGGGCCACAGGTCCCACACCACCAAGTTCAGGAACAGTTGTTATCCTTCAACTGTCAGGCTCTTGAACCAAAGGGGATAGCTTCACTCACCTCTGAGCTGATTCTACAAGCTATGGTCACAATTTCAAGGACGATACAACTCATGTTTGCAGCATTATTTATTTAATTGTCTGTTGATCTAGTTCTTTATTATTTATATATTTGCATAGATTGTCTTGTTTTACACATTGGTTGCTTGCCAGTCTTCGTGCATGTATTTCCATTGATACTACCGTGAATGTCTACAAGAAAACTGAATTTTGGGATGTATATGGTGACATAAATGTTTTTTTTTTGTTAATTATTTTTCTTAGGATGTTGATTTGAAAATAATATATTTATACTCTCTGTTCCAGGCTCCAAACCATCAGCTTCCCTCCCAAACAAACCATGCCAATCACTTCAGTACAAGACTGCAGTGGTTCGAGAAAGCATCTCCCCAGCACCTTCTCGGGAGGCTTTCAGGTGGGAAAAATGCACTGACTTTGAAGCTGTTAGTCATATCCCATGAATGAATCAAACAATATCAAAGAAATCTGTCTGGCGTGCTTGCTCTATGTTGGAAACCAGTGTGAGTTTGAAAAGAGTCAAATCTCTTGAGGACATTTCTTTGAAGCAATGTCTTCTTTTATTTGCTTGTCTACAATACTTTTCACAACTTTAGGGCATTGCAAAACACTTTACCCACTGAGGTAGTGCTTTGAAGTCCTATGGATTTGTGAGAGAATACATGGAGAAAGTAGAAAGATAGAGAAAAAGATATGTGAAGATACTTAGCTGTTACACAAATACTGGTTGAGAATCTGAATCTGGTTTATTATCATTGACATATGATGTAAACTTTGTTGTTTTCTAGCAGTAGTACAGTGTAATACATAAAATGTACTATAAGTTACAATAAGAAAATATTGAAAAATAAATTGTGCAAAGACAGAGCAAACTAGTGAAGTATTGTTCATGGGTTCATGGACCCCTGGCTAGCTCGTAGAAATGCAAAGAAGGTCTTGAGGCATCAAAGTTTGAAGATGTCCTCGATGCTGGGGAGGCTAGTGCCCAAGATAGGCTGAGTTTCCAATCCTCTGCAGTTTTTTTCTGATCCCTTGCAGTGGGTCCTCCATCACAGCAGAGGTGCAGTCAGAATGCTCTCCTCAGTGCACATCTGTAGAAATTTGCTTGAGTCTCTGGTTCAGGTGGGTTGTAATTAATTAAATGAGATAATCACACTTCATGAAGGATGAAAATTAACCTGGGTTATGTGGAGAGATGAGACATCTGTGACTGAGATCATTATCAACGAGCTGGTCACTAAGCTGAAGAGATGAGACGAGCTGTGACTGATAACAATATCATCATGCAGGTAACTAAATTGGAAAGACTGCAAAAATGTACAAGAATGTTCCCAAATCTCAAATGCCTGTGTCACAAGGGAGGATGGGCAGGTTTGGACTTCATTCTTTGGAATGTAGGAAATTAAGAGATGATCTATACAGGTATATGGAATCATGAGGGACACAGATAGGGTAAGCACATACAATCTCCCTTTCCTAGGAAAAGTGAACAAAAAACTAGAGCTACTTAGGTTTGTGAGAGGGAAGAGTTTAAAATGGTTATGGAGAGGCATCCTTTTTTTATTTTCTTTTGAGATACACACCAAAATAGACCTTTCCAACCCTTAAAGCTTCACTGCCCAGCAACTCACCTATTTAACCCTAGCCTAATCACGGGACAATTTACAATGACAAATTAACTGACTAACTGGTACATCTTTGGACTTCGGGAGGAAACCAGAGCACTGGGAGGTAACACATGCACATTCCATGTGGAGGACGTACAAACTCCTTACAGAGGACTCTAGAATTGATCTCCGAATTCTGATTCCCTGAAGTGTAATAGAGGTCACACTACTACGCTATGGTGTTATGTAAAAGGTGGTGCATATATACAATCAGTTGCCAAAGGAAATGTTTGAAGAACTTATAATAACAGTTTTTAAAAATTTTGAAGCAACATTTTAATGTTCTCTGCATCTGTACAGAGAAATGGACAATCAACATATCACGTCGAGATTCTTCATCTGGGTTGCAAAGATGTTTATTTTGCACAGTGTGATCTGATCTGAAACATGGTACCTGGAAATTAAAACAGCTGTGACAGTAACATTAAAAAACTTAATTCAAAATATATTAAAATAAAAAATATATAACTGTTAGGCCATGGAGAAAATGCATGCAAGGAGATTCAAATTATATCCATTGAGACTACACTGGGTATATCAGGGGTGTGTACAGAACCCTCTTCTCTACTCTCTCTTCAGCTGTGACTGCACTCCTGCTCAGGCAACAAACCCAAGCATCAAATTTGCAAACTGAGATTGGTTAATCACAAACACTAATGAATCTGCACGTAGAGAGGAGGTGCTGAAACTGTCTGATTGGTGCACATGCTTCTCTGCACACTAACATTGAAACACATGGTTATTTCAGTTACTGTTGCCTTTCTGTCAACCTATCACTCAACAGCAAGTGGACAAAAGAAATGGTAATTGATTTCAAACAACTCCCTCTACTCATAAATGGTGAGGGAGTCGAAAGGGTCAAAAACACCGTTTTTGGGGATGGACATCACTGTGGAGTTCACTTGGTTTGTCAACTTTACCTCAATAGTCAGGAGGCGCAACAGAGACTATACTACCTGAGGCGCTTAAGGAGACGACATACGGAACAACAGTGTGGTACTCTAGCTGCAGCTGGACAGATCACAAAGCACTCTAGTGGGTGATTAGGATGGCTCAGCACATCACTGGGACTCAACTACCAGACCTGGAGAAAATCTACAACTCTAGATACCTATGATGTGTCGTAACATAATTGAAGACCCATCCCATTCCATCCCATCCCGAACATGGTCTGTTCAATCCGTTCCCATCTGGTAGGAGATACAGAAATATCTTCATCCAGACAGTAAGACTGATAAACAGCTTCTTCCTGAGGGTAGTTGTGCAGCTCAATAAGTCTACACCCTGGCTTGCCAATGGCCTTCAAGTGTTACAGACTTGCAAAGTCACTTGCTGCACGTAAATAAGGGATTTTTTTTTTTTAATTAAGCCACTAAGCATGCATTGTAAATATCTCTTTTGCATAGACCCAAGGAGCACTGCAGTTATGTTGTCTTGACCAATGACATCAAAGGTCTATTGCATTCTATTCTATTCTTACTCTCTGCAGTAAGGCTCCATGTTTGATTGGAGTTAGGACGAATGGCATGCCATTTCTCTTGAGAGAGGTGTGTCTTAGAGTTTTACAGTTTAGGCACAGAACTATACATAGCATGCAGTACAGAAGTAACAAAATCATCCAAATTATTTTGTCAGTTATATCTAATTTTCTGCCAGAATTTTTTTCAGATCACAAGCCTTCATCCAAATGTAGTTGGAGAATGAGAAGATAGCAATTCTCAAGGGGGAAAAAAATACACCTGTAGTGAACAATTACAATTCCTACACTTAGTGGCCACTTTATTACATATCACCTGTACCTAATAAAGTGTCCACTGGTTACGGTCTTCTGCCGTTGTAGCCCATCCACTTCAAGGTTTGACATGCTGTGTATTTAGAGATGCTTTGCTGCACACCAATGTCGAAACTCATGGTTATTTGAGTTACTGTTGCCTTTCTGTTAACTTGAACCAGTGTGGTCATTCTCTGACCACTCTCACTAACAGGGCAGTTTCACATTTTCATTCACAGAATTGCTGTTCACGGGATGTTTCTTTTCTTGTGTGTGTTTTTTGCACCATTTTCTGTAAACTCTAGAGGCTTGTGTGTGAAAATTGCAAGAGATCAGCAGTTTCTGAGATACTCAAACAATCCCATTTAGCACCAACAATCACTCCACGGTCAGTCACTTATATCACATTTCTTCTGCATTCTGGTGTTTGGTCTGAATAAAACTGAATCTCTTGACTACGTCTGCATGCTTTTACACGTTAAGTTGCTGTCACATGATTGGCTGATTAGATATTTGCATTAATGAGCAAGTGTACAGGTGTACCTAACAAGGTGACCCTTCAGTGTCTTTCTGGTGATGAATGATCAAGGGTGTAATCAGAAATTTACAGAGTTTGAGGTCCATTCTCCTTCCTGAATTTAACCCAGTTAAGATGCAAATCATTGTTAATAAATGTGTCCATGTTTAAAATAATAATGGAGAATAAATTCTTAAATGAATTGTTTATAACTGGTTGAATACTGATTTCTCCAATATCTGGTAATTTTTCATAACCTTCCCTCTTCAATTCCCCACTCTTGCCTCTTACCCCTTCTCCTCAGCTGCCCATCTGGTACCCCTCCTCCTTCCCTTTCTTCTATGGTCCACACTCCTCTCTTATTCGATTCCTTCTTTTCCCATCCATTACATTTTCCACCTATCACTTCCCAGCTTCTTACTTCATCCCACTTCCCTCACCCACCTGGCTTCTCCTGTCATCTTCTAGCTTACCCTCGCCCCACTTTCAAATTCAGTCACCTTCCTTCTTCCTTTCTAGTCCTGAAGAAGAGTCTCAGCCTAAAACATCAACTGCTTATTCATTTCCATTGATGCCACCTGATCTGGTGAGCTCCCCCAGAAATATATGCATTGCTCTGGAAGTAAAAAATGCTCACTTTAATGTGCTGTGAGATGTGAATATAATTTATTTCAAAAAGTCCCAGTGCAAAATGTTAAATAAAAATGCTAAAATATATATGGTTGGATAAAAAAATCATTACTGCCATCACCATTAAAGATGATTCATTTTTCCTCATTGAATTTCAAAACGAATGTTTACTGTTGACATATATTATAAGCCTTTGCATGACAAGTTAAATTTTGGAGATGATAGATAAAAGCTTAATAGCTTCAGATTTAAAATGTGGTTAAATCTCAATCATTTTTGAATTGTCCCTGAGCTTCACGGAGTCAGCCAGCACAAGAGTCAATGATATGCAGTAGTGTAGGGTCATTCAATGGAAGGATGGAATCTGAATCTCTGTCTCTTTTCATGCCTAACCACATCCATCAATTCATAGCAAACTTGGATTCATGCATTACAGAAAGAGGCTAGTGTATTTCACCATCATGCTGTCAAGTAGGGAAACACCAAATCTCTTGAATGGAAAATCTTACAGTAAGTATATGGCCCAGACAATCACAGATAATCCCTCCCTGCCATTGAGCACATCTATATGAAATGCTGTCGTAGGAAAACAACACCCATCATTAAGACACCCCTACCACCCAGGACTAGCTCTTTTCTCACTGTTACCATCAGGAAAAAGGTACAGGAGCCTCAAGACTCCACCAGATTCAAGAACAGTCACTATCCCTCAACCATCAGGCTTTTGAACCAAAGGAAATAACTTAATTCAGCTTCACTTGCCCCATCACTGAAATAATAATAATTCTTCTTCTTCTTCTTCTTCTTCTTCTTATTATTATTATATCTTTCTTTTAGTATTTGCAGAGTTTGTTTTCTTCTGATCGCTGGTCAAACACGCAAGATAGGTGGTCTTCCATTGACTCTGTTATGGTTAATATTCTATAGACTTATTGAGAATGCCCACAAGAAAATGACACTTGGCGTTGTATATCGTGACAAATATATACTTTGGTAATAAACTTACTTTGAACTTTTGAACTTTGAAGTAGCCAAACTGCAGAGAGTTGTAGACACGACTGAGCACCTCATAGAAACCAGCCTCCCCTCCATTACTCTGTCTACACTTCTTGCTGAAAATCTCCAATGTCCTGTCCTGGTACAGCCACATAGATAGCTCACCAACACCTCTACTTCCTCAGAAAGTTTTAAAAAGTTGACATGTCCCCTTGGACGCTCTCCGAGATTTATAGATGCATCATAGAAAACATCCTATCTGGCAGCATAACAGCTTGGCAGGGGAATTGCTTTGCCCATGACTGAAAGAAATTACAGAGTTGTGGACAATGCTCAGCACATCATGGAAACCAGTCTCCCTTCTGTGGACCCTGTCTACACTTCTTGCTGCCTCAGTAACATACATCATAATCAAATTTACCGTTCTTCTCCCCTCTCCTATCCTGTAGAAGATACAAAAGCCTGAAAGCACATACCACCAGGCTCAAGGGCAACTTGTAGCCTAGTTATTAGACAATTGAATGGCTTCCTATCACAATAATTTTGACAAGTAATCTCAAAATCTACCTTAGAACTTATTTTCCACTTGTACTGAACTTTCTCTATAAATGTATCACTTTATTCTGCATTTTATTATTGTTTTACCTTGTACTGCCTCAATGCAATTTTATAAAAAATTTATCTATGGGAAAGCACTTTGAATCCACATTTTAAAGGTGCTATATAAATAAAGTTATTATTATTATTCTGAATCAAATGGTCGTTGAAATGTGTCTGGTGTGGTAGTGCAGATTTACCCAATTTCCCTTGGGATCAATAAAGTCTATCTGTCTGTAGTGGGTAGTGCTTGTTGCTCTCTCAGCTTCCACCACTGGCTAGCAGTCTTGTGAAAAGAAGAGCTGAATGCATAAACTGTTCCTTGCCAGTACAGAGCCTCTCCAACAACAAACATCATGTAGTGCCTCCTTGATGGTGACACACAAACTGAATTCCTTTCAGGCTCAGGCTGAAGTACAGAGAGTGGTTTGTGGGTGGCAAGCACTGGTGGTGGTGGATGCAGACACAATATAGTCTCTTAAGAGCCTCTTAGGTAGTTACATGGAACTTAGAAAAATAGAGCTATGTGCTAGGGAAACTCTAGGCAGTCTTTCGAGTAGGTTACATGGTTGGCATGACATAGTGGGCCGAAGGGCCGGTAACGTGCTGTGAATTTCAATGTTCTATGTTTTTTGTTCTACAGAGGGCAGAGAGGACATCTGGCCCCTGCCCATGTGGCACAAGGGCCCACCACATGCAGACCCTCCCCAGTGCTTGTGAACCAGACCCCGCTGCCTCAGGAGAGATGAGGGCTACAGTAGTAACCCAGACAAAAATCCAGAGTGCAGTCCCTAATGCAGCTGGACATCACTGAACATCCTTCTGGCAGTCCCCGCAGCCAAGCTAATGCCAAACATATTGCTTCACTGTTCTTTGGACTACACCGGTGAGGCTGAGAGGGAGATCTTGATCATCGGACATTCCAGGATCTCCATAGCTTCTGCCCAGGCTTGTGTCCTGCAGAGGTCACTCCTGTACCTCTGTTTGCTGTGATGTACACCGGAATGACCCACAGCACAACCCTTTGAGACAGATGGATGCCATCATCATTATTATTTGGGTGGCAGGGTGGAGGTAGGTCTCTACCAGAGGAAGTGTAAGGCTCTATTTCCGACTCCTTCTCTATCACTTATAGGTCACCGACAGTAGCTCAGCAGAGTCCTCTGCCTTTCTCGTTGTTTCCAAGTGTAGACCATCTGCTTGATGTATCCTTCTTTTCCCAGGGATGCCGCCTTTAGATGTTCTGTTGATATTTCTGGAGCTCTGCTTCTTTTTTTTTTAAACAGGGTGGTATTGCTAGTCCCAAGCCTAGCTCTCCTCCTTTTGCAGCTGGGCTTAGGTTGTCCATAGCGGAGTTTATCACTGAAGTATGCCACAAAATCCTGACGATGCCCTGATGAAGGGTCTCGGCCCGAAAAGTCGACAGTGCTTCTCCTTATAGATGCTGCCTGGCCTGTTGCGTTCCACCAGCATTTTGTGTGTTTTGTATGCCATGAAATTTGTTGTTTTCTGACAGAAGCACAGTGAAATGCAAAAGAAAATACTCTTTGTCTCTTCTTCCCTCTTGCTGCTCCCAAGGAAAGGTCTTTGCATTCCAGTGATCTCTCTCTCTCTCCCCTGATGCTGTCGAAGGATGGTGCTGGAGCAAGATTCAATAACCACGGTTTGTAGCTTTGGACTCTAATTCGGTTTTATGATGAGTTCTGGTTCTGATCGTTTTTTTTTGTTGCTACTTTTGGATGATTTTTGAATGGAAGTGGCTTGCAGTGGCTTGAGATGCAATTAAATATATAATTAAATATGTTTTTTGATTTTGTGTTTTCGCTCATCTTTTGTTGCTGTTTGCATGTAGGGATGGAGGGCAGTGTTTGATGGTCTGATAGTTTTCTTTGAACAGGTTCGTTCCATAGTTTTTGCTTTGTGGCTGCCTGTGGGGAAGATGAATTTCAGGGTTGTATGCTGCATACATGCCTTAATAATAACTGTAGTTTGAACCTTTCAATCCTTCTGGTAAAAAAAATCCCTCCACTTCCCCTGTCCACTCTGGCCTCCTATCCATTCTCACCTGACTTACACCTCGCCTTGGGTTCCTCTTCCCCCCCCCCCCACCCCCTTTCTCCTATGGTCCACTGTCCTCTCCTATCAGATTCCTTACTCTCCACTCCTTTACCTTTACCACCTACCTGGCTTCAGCTATCACCTTCAGGCAATTCACCTTCCCCACCGCCCACCTGTTCCCCCTTCTCTTCAGCACAGAAGAACGTCTCGGCTCAAAATGTTGACTATTTATTTCTATAGATGCTGCCTATCTGCTGAATTCCTCCAACATTGCATGCATTCTCCCTATAAATGCATCACTTTTTTTATACAGCACTATCATATCATATTTCTGCCTCTCATACTCCAAGGAGTAAAGTCCTGGCTTGCCCAACCTCTGCCTATAACTGAAGTCCACATTCTCATAAATCATCTCTGCATTCTTTTCAGCTTAATGACATCTTTCCTATAACTGGATAAACAAAACTGTACATAATACTCTAGATGCAATCTCTTCAATGTTATGGGGTGCTGAGGAACCTTTATGATATGAAAGAATTATATATTGTACATTGGCTTATTATTGTCACAATACTAGGAGTACAGGGTAAAACTCTACTACCCAGCAGATCATTTTGAAACATTTGTATGTTGAGTTGGTACAAGGGTACAGCAATAACAAAGTTCAAAACATAATGTTTTAGTTATAGAGAAGGTACGTTGTAAGTAGACAATAACATGCAAGGTTGCAAAGAGATAAATTGCGAACTCAAGGGCCTATTTTACTTACAAGTGTTCCTTTCAATATTCTTATAACAGCAATGCTTTCAGCCTTTTGTATCTTCTGTGCAAGGAGGAGATAATGTCCAGGGCAAGTGGAATCTTTAATGATGTTGACTGGCCTACAGAGGCAGTGAGTAGTGTAGACAATCTGGGGAGGGGGTGGGAGGCTGGTCCTGGTGATGTGCTGAGCTGTGTCCACAATCTTCTGCAGAATAGTTGTACCAAGAAGTGGTGCATGATGATATTGGGTTCATGCAGGAAAATGTCAGCAAGGTAAACTATCAGTCATGACTAAATGACTGAAAAGCCTTCTCCTCCTCCTATTTAGGGGTGGCATGGTAGCATAGCAGTTATCATAGTGGTACTACAGTGCCAGCAACCCAGGTTTAATTCTGCCACTGTATGTCCTCTGTGTGGCAGCTTGCATTTCCTTCTGCTACTCCAGTTTCCTCCCACCATCCAAAGACATGCTGGTTGTTAGGTTAATTGGTCATTGGAAACTGAGCCATGATTAGGCTACGGTTAAGTCAGGGGATTGCTGAACAGTGCGGCTCGAAGAGTCAAAATAGACTTTTCTGCACTGTATCTCAATAAATGCATACATAGATAAATAGATAGATAGATAGATAGATAGATAGATAGATAGATAGATAGATAGATAAATAGATAAATAAATGAATGAATGAATGAATGAATGAATGAATGAATGAATGAATGAATGAATGAATGAATGAATGGATAAATAAATAAACAGAGTCTTGGGACAGCACACACAAAAAACGCTGGAGGAACTCAGCAGGCCAGGCAGCATCTATGGAAAAAAGTACAGTCAGCATTCTGAATGCTTTGGTTCCTTTGGCAGAACCGCACAGGTTTGTTTGGCTTATAGGGTGAATTGATATGCTGTATCTCTAAATAAAAAAAATTAAAATTCTTATGGAGTTCTTCAAAGTTATCTACAAGCTCCTATCGACTTTGATAATGGGAGCACCATTGCACTAATCTGGGCAATGAAACACCAGTGCTTTGAGGAATGTAAATGGTATTTTTCACATCATGAGCTGCTCGTTGTGAATTTGAACAGCATTAATAAATGACACGATTATTCAAAGGCACCGGCATTTTTATCTTTGCCATTTGTCTAAGCTCTAAATACCAATAATTGCATGAGATATCAATCTCTATCCAAATATCATTGCAAAGCATATGGCAGACTTTGTAGCCTTGAAACATGTTGTCACCTGCATCACAAGGGTGCTTGTAATACAACATCATCTGTCGATGGTTTATCAGCCAGTCTGATGAACGATGAGTGGAAGAGAGTGGTGTAATTAACCGATGTGCATTTTCCATGTTATGCCAAAATGAAAAATCTCAGTTGCACTACACAATGTTAAGCCAAGTACTGAGATTGCAAAGATACCACTGATCAATCAAACAGCAAAACCCACATCCAAAGTGAAATCTAAATATAGATTTCTGGGGGCAACAAATCATAGACACAGAAGATTCTGCAGATCATAAACACGTGAAATTCTGCAGATGATGGAAATCCAAAACAACGCACATAAAATGTTGGAGGAACTCAGCAGGTCAGGCAGCATCTATGAAAATGAATGAGCAGTTGATGTTTTAGGATGAGATTCTTCATCAGGACTGGAAAAGAAGGGGGGAAATACCGGAATGAGAAGGTAGGGAAGGGGGAGGAGGACAAGCCAGAAGGCGATAGGTGAAGACAGCTGGGTGGAGGAGGGGACGATGAAGTAAGAAGCTGGAAGGTAACAGGTGGAAAAGGTAAAGGGCTGGAGCAGAAGGAATCTGATAAGAGAGCGAAGTGATCATGGGAGAAAGGGAAGGTTTCCAGGGGCAGTCTGTTTAATCACACACATTTTCATACAACACTTGCAGTAAATGTTATCTACATTAGAGGACGACCATGTGTCTAACCAAGCTCAGAGTTTTTCAAGGAAGTTACCCAGAAAATGGATGAAGACTAGGCAGTGGATGCTGTCTAAAATACTTTAGCAAGTCTTTTGTCAAGGTCCTGCATGTGAGGTTGGTCAAGAAGGTTCAGTCACATGGCATTCAAGATGAGGTAGTAAATTGGATTGGCTTTATGGGAAAAACCAGAGAATGATTGCAGACAGTTTCCTCCCTGACTGGAGACCTGTGTCTAGTGGTGTGCCACAGGGATAGGTACTGGTTCATTTGTTGTTTGTCATCTATATTAGCAATCTGGATGATAATGTGGTTAACTGGATCAGATGACACTAAGACTGGAGGTGGGGTGCACAGCAAGGAAAGCTATCAAAGCTTGCAGTGGGATCTGGAGGAGCTGCAGAATGGGCTGACCAACGGCAAATGGAATTTGATGCATAGACGTGCAAGGTGTTGCACCAGTAGGGCCATGCAAGGTCGGTCTTACACGGTGAATAGTGGAACACCGAGGAATGTGGTAGAGTAAAGAAAACTGGGAATACATGTCCATAATTCATTGAAAACTCTGGCACAAGTAGATAGGGTCATAAAGAAAGCTTTTTGCTCATTGGCCTTTCTTAATCAATGTATTGAGTACAGTTCAAAGTTCAAATCAAAGTAAAGTTTTTAATCAGAGACACATGTCACCACATACAGGAGATGGGATGTATGTTGAAGTTGTATAAGATGTTGGTGAGGCCTAATTTGGGGTATTGTGTGTAATTTTGGTCACCTATCTACAGGAAAGATGTAAATTAAGTTGAAAGAGCTCAGAGAAAACTTACAAGGCTACTGCCAGGACTGGAGGACCTCAATTATAAGGAAAGATTGAATAGGTTAGGACTTTATTCCCTAGAATCTAGAAGATTGAGGGGAGATTTAACAGAGGTATAAACAATTATGAAGGGTACAAATAGGATGAATGTAAGTGGGCCTTTTCCACTGAGGTTCGTTGGGACTACAACCAGAGCTCATGGGTTAAGGGTGAAAGTGAAAAGTTTAAGGGAAACATGAGGAAAAACTTCTTCACTCAGAGGGTCCTGAGTGTGTGAAATCAGCTGCCAACATGACGTGCAAGCGAGCTTGATTTCAACATTTAAGAGAAGTTTGGTAGGTAAATGGAAGTAAGTGGTATGAAAGGTTATGGTCTGGGTGCACTTTAAGGGGCCTAGGCAGTGTAAATAGTTTGGTCAGTCTAGATGGAACGAAGGGCCTTTTTCTGCGCTGTCCATGAGGCTATAACTCAAGGAAATTAAGAAATATTAAGATAATTTCTGCTGAATGTAATAAAAGAATTTGAATGGCTGTCACAATTAATCCAATTTATGTCTGTTACATATTGTCTACATATTCTATGTTATTTTTCTCCTGAGACAGACTTTATGCCAACATTATTTTATCAGCAACTAAAGCTACATAAAGTCAAAAAGCTAAAATGAAAGGTGCTACGTCTGAGTGTTCAAAGCATTCTCGAAAAGATGGATGAATAAATTGTAGAAATGTAGATAAATGAGTTGATCCAATAACCATTATTATGTCCAATGATGGGAACTAAATGTTCCAGGGCAGTTGATGTACAAAAGACAGGCGATGAGGAAAAATGATGCAGCTGAAGCTGAAAAAAATTGTAAAAGTAGTGAAGTAAAAAAGGCCTAGAAATTCAGGGAATGGATTAAAGATTAAAAAGCTACGAAACATTATCATTTATATCAACAACAACAAAGGCTGTGGTTGCTCTGACATCAGCTCGCAAGTGTTAGCTTGTTTCCAGAACCACCATAGCATGTCCACAACTCACTTACCCTAACCTGTATGCCTTTGGAATGTGGGAGGAAAGCGGGGCATTGGGAAGGCAATCCATGTGGTCACGGCGATCCTACCCCTGTGGGTTCCCTTTAAATATTTCACCTTTCACCCTCAACTTATGACCCCTAGTTCTAGTCTCTTAAGCCTAATTGCAAAAGACCTGCCTAATCCATCCTCGCTGTACTCCTCACTATTTTGCGTGCCTCCATGAAATCTC
Organism: Hypanus sabinus; assembly: GCF_030144855.1. Classification (NCBI taxonomy): domain Eukaryota; kingdom Metazoa; phylum Chordata; class Chondrichthyes; order Myliobatiformes; family Dasyatidae; genus Hypanus; species Hypanus sabinus. Next base: position 8,742,451 of record NC_082713.1, read on the forward strand.
CCCTTATTTTCCAATGATCCAGGGAACAATAAAATCCTAACCTATACAGCCTCTCCCTGTAACTCAGGTCCTAAAGTCCGGACAACATTCTTGCAAATTTGCTCTGCACTCTTTGAAACTTATTGATCTCATTTCTGTAGTGAGGTGACCAGAACTGCACACAATGCTCAAAATTTGGACTCACTGAAGTCTAGTACAACCTGAACATTACATCTCAACTTCAGTACTCAATATTCTGATTTTGTTTATCAGTCTTTGTTTATGTAGGTTTTTTTTTAAAAATAAAAATTTGTTGTATTTCTTCTTTTTATTATAAAATGCCTGCAAGGAAAATGAATGTCAAGGTGGAATATGGTACCGTGTAGGCACTTAAATAATACATTGATTTTCACTTTGAAATACGAATTTCGAAAATGAGGATTGTTTCTCATATCTCAGGAATCATCTCTGAAACAAGGTGTATCGATGATGAAATTAATCACCGCCTTAGATGTGTCACCAAAGCAATCCCATCCCATCAGCCATTGCAACCCCCTCTGGGGAACATCCTGTATTTTCCACGTCATCCTCATCAGTTACCTCAGAATGTTCAAATTTAGAGTGAAAGTGAGTCATCCTCTATCTGAAAGAACAGCCAAAGAAAGTTCAAAGTAAATTTATTATTGCTGTGTTGAGGTCTCTGTTGGTTAGAGCTGACCATGAATATTGCATCCTAGCTGTCCAGATATGCAGGCCTGGGCAGTACGATATGGAGAGCAAGCTTGCCCTCTCCACATGACTGATGAACCCAAAGGATCAGCACAGGCCGATACAGTTGGGTTCCAGCAGCACTCAGGAGTTGCCTGTCAATATTAAACTCAATGTAGGACTGCCTTAGGGACTCCAGTGCTAGATTTTTCCCTCTGGGTGTATTCCTGATTTCTTTCCTATGAACAGAGTTTTAAGATCAGAGTTTTCCTCTCCTAGATGAGCTGCCATCCATGGCTGATGAGCCTCATCTGCCCAAAGCAATGGGTTTTATTCTGCCTTTGCCCCTTCTCTTGTCAGTAGATACAGTTCAGCAAGGTTTAATAGCTAAGCTACACATGAAGGCCAGGAGCTGGATGTGGTTGTTAGAGGCTATTTGTGGTACACACCATTGAGGACATTTAAGAGATAGTGCATGTTTATCCCCATTTCCACCCCCGGCTATAACAACCTTAAGGAACTGAATTTGTTATCAAAGTGTATATATTTCACTCTGTACTCACCTGAGAATCATCTTCTTGCAGGCATTCATGCTACAAAAAGGAATATAATAGAATCAATGAAACACTACACTCAAACAGAAGTTGACAAGCAACCAAAATGCAAAGGAAGACGCTGCAAATACAAAAAAAAAATCCAATAAATCAAATATTAAATAAATAATACCAAAAACATGGGTTGTAGTGTATAGGTTGTGGAATCAGTTCAGTGTAGCTATCCACGCTGGTTCAGGAAACTGATGGTTATAGGGTAAGAGCTGTTCCTAAATGTGGTGGTGTGGAGCCTAAACCTTGTGTACCTCCTTCCTGATGGCAGTGTCATGGTTCTGGTCGGCTGTTCCCCTTTAACACTCCTTTCTCCCTGATCATGCCCCAATTTCAGTTACTTGCTGCTAGTTATCCAATTAACATACATCTGGCTTTCAATCAGGGAATGGGAAATAAAAGCAAGGACGACCCTATCACAGGTTGCCAGTTTGTTGGTCAATCCTTGTGTGATACTTTGCTCCCTATTCTGATTGGAATCGGCAATTCTAAGTTCCACCCTAGTTCTAGAGAATCGCTGTGAAGCCTGTCTCTTTGTCAAGATCCCCCTGGTTTTCTGCTCTACGTTCAAGTCTATGATAGCCTCTCCAACTGAGTCGAAGTGCCAGTGTCCTGCACTTGGGTTCTCCGCCGTTGCCCCTTGTAACAGGCAGTCATGAGAAGAGAGCTTGTGTCCTTGTTGGCAGCACTCAAGACATTTATATTGGATTTTATTCTCCTGAAACAGTTTCTAAACCAATATTATTGTATTTGTGATTAAGGCCACATGAAGTCAGTATTATTAAAAAGTTAGAATTAAAGATGTCTCATCCAAATTGATTGAAACATTTATAAAAAGATGCAAATGGAAATAAATGAATTGATCAACAAACTGATGGAGACTAAATGTCCCAGAGTATTTTTCTTCAAATTGTAGAGATGCAGAGTAGAAACAGGCCAACTCCATTCTGTCCATCTTTACACTACTACTTTTCTCAGCTATAGCTTTCATTCTCTCAACTTCACTCCCTCCTCTCCCCAGATTCTATCACTCACCACTCACCACACATCAAGGACTATTTCTATTAGACCACTACTTGATAGATGTGTTTTAAATGAAGGGAGGGACAGCCAGAGATATTTTCCCAGGGCTGCAATGGTGAATACCAGAAGGCAGTATTTTAGGGTGTTTGGAGGTAGGAATTTCACACAGAGAATGGTGGATTTATTGTATATAATGGCAGGGGTGATGGTAGAGGCAAATACATTAGAGCAATTTAAGAAACTCTCAGATAGGAATGTGCATGAAAGAAAAATGGAGGACTATGTAGGAGGGTAAGGTTAGATTGATCTTGGGGTATATTAAGAGGTCAGCACTACATCTGGGACAAAGAGCCGAGACTGTGCTATACTGTTGTCTGCCTTATGTCTGTGAGATATGCTTAATGAATAATCATGCAGTAAAGGATGTTCTTAACAATCAAACTCAGATAGTTAGTCTAGGCAAATACACATCAGCCTCTGATCCTAAATGCAGGGGCACTGCAGGGATATGTACTGCAGCCACTTCTTTCACCCATGACTTACCTGTTCCACCAACTCCATCATCAAACTTGCAGACAACACTACAGTGATTGGATTAATTACAAATAACAGCAAAATAGCATTCAGAGAAGAGGTGCAGAAACTCTCTGAATGGTGCAATAACCATAGCCTTTCACTCAATTTCAAAGGAAGCAAGGAATTGATTACTGATTTCAGGAAAACACTATCAACAAGTTCCACTACTCAGAAATGGTGAAACAGTGGAAAAGGTCTGAAGGTATAAGTTCTTGAAAATGAACACCGAGGAAATCTTTTGGACCACCATCACCTCAGTAGTCAGGATGACTCAGTAATACTATATTAGAAGTTCAAGGAGAGCAAATCTGCCCCAGGAGCTGCTGGTAAATCTCTATCAATGTGTAATTGAAAGCATACTGACCTACTGCATGACTACCTACAACAAGGTTGACCAAAAGCACTTCAACGAATGATCAGGACTGCACAGAACATCACTGGGACATAGCTGCAGATTGAGGAACCATCTACAACTCACAATGTCTATGGCAGGCTTGTAAAATTATGATGGGCTCATCCGACCAGAGTAATCACCAGTCAATCTCCTAACATCCAGCAGAAGATAGAAACATCTCTGCATGGACATTCAGACAGAAAAACAACGTTTAGGAGTCGGGTGTTTGATACATCTTTTCAATTTGAGCAAACTTGGTGACCGTTTATTCAATATTTTCATATGATCTAATTCTTTTTGCTTTTTCAGTTAATTTTTTTCTTCTGTGAAGTTTTAGATTTGACCAGAAGGGTTTTTTCCTTTCCTTTTGTTTAAACTGTATCCTCAAAATGGACTGCCCAGTCCCTTTTTTTTGTGTTTTAGGTTAGTTTAGTGTCTTTTTCCTCAATAACAGAATTTTTGAGTCTATGAACTGTTAAGAGATGTGGTTCTTTTTTCTTTATATTAGCTCAATACTATCTATGATTTTGACAGTGTATATCTCTGTCTTTGTTTGTACTTTTATTGAAATATGTATTTGAGGTAACCTCTCCTCTGCTTGGTATTTATCTTTATTCTTTTAAATCAATAAAAAAAGATTGCAAAAGGAGAAAAAACAACTTTTTCCTCAGGACTGTCGTGCAACTCATCAATGCACCCCCACCACTACAAACCCATAGTCCATTGGCATTATGGAAAATCTCTATGCACAATAAATAGACATAATTCTTAATGCTAATTTATATTTAATACTGTATTTTATAACATGGGTATGTGAAACATTTGAATAGGTCAGCCACTCTTAATTTTTGAGTGGTTTGTTTTTAATTGTTGTTACTTAGATGTCACTCTAAATAATTCAGACATTTAGCCATTATGTTTTCAGTATTTATTTATTTCTTTGTTGCAGTACAATGCAGAATAGGTCCTCTGTGTCATAATGGGGGTATTGGGAGTAGACCCAAAAGCAAGACGCAGACACTGATCTACCAGGAACAGGACTAGGCATGAGAAGGAAGCAAAGGGAGAGAGGGAGAAAGGACACTGGACACGACACAGGCCTCAGACGAAACAAGGAATCCAGGCCTGGGCTAGGACTTGACTTAGGACAGCAGAACCAGGACATGGAACTGGGAACTAGGAGTCTGAGCTTGGACTCCTAGCCAGAGACTGGACAAGGACCCAGAACCTGGGTCTTGACTCGGGCTCGGACTCCAGAACCAGGCAAGACATGGCTACAGGACGAGGAGAGGCACAGGACAGGACAAGAGACTCCTGGATGGGACAAAGGAACCCTAGCACAGGATGAGGGAATCCCAGCACCAGGATGGGTAATGTACCCCTGTTTTGGGTGAGGCACATGGACGTGACAGGAACACAGAGCCTTGGTCAAGGACAGGAACATGGAACACCAAGTCAGGACCCCTCCTTGGGTACAGGACATAGGGCTGGACTCATAACACAGAACACAGAGCTGGGACCCCTCCTCAGATACAGGGCATATGGCCAGGACTCATTTTACAGAATACTGGACACAGAGAGGCAGTTCCCAACACTAGGAAGCTGCAAAATAGCCAGACCTACCTAGTGAAGGCATGGACACAGAGAGGCAGCTCCCTACACTAGGTAGCAGCAAAACTAGGGAGGGAGGTTTGGACAGGAATAATCCAGTAGCCAAAGGCTGAATCCTGAAGCTATTTATGAGGCCAGCCCAAACACGAATCAGCTGCCTCAACGGAAATGGGGGAAATCCAGAAAACCTGGAATAAGGAACATGGACTGGACCGTGAACCAGAATGCAGATTTCACGGACCGGACCATGACACTCTGGACCTTCAAGCCGCATAGCTCATCAATCCTCCAATCTAATCCTAACCTAATCATAGGCAATTTACAATAACCAATTAACCTACCAACCAGCACGTCTTTGGACTGTGGGAGGAAACCCAGGTGGTCATGGAGAGAACATACAAACTCCTTACAATTAGAACTGTAAAGTGTTGTGCTAACCACTATGCTACCATGATGCCTGATTGAAATGCCGGTATGCTGTTTCGAACTGTGTAGAGAAGCACTGCGATCTCATCCTCAGCAATGACAATAAATGTTCTAACTACCTAAAATGATTCTCCAAGGAAGAGTAATCAGAACATGAAATTAGATTGAGAGCTATGTTGTCAAGTTTGAAAATAAAATCAGGATATATCTAAGGTTTGTGAGTATTGTGAGCAGCCTTGAACCCTTTGTCTAAGAAAAAATGTGCTGGTATTGGAAAGGGTCCAGAGGAGGTTCACAAAAACGATGCCAGGTATGAAAAGGTCTATGTATCTGAAGGGTTTGCCTATAGATATTGCATCCCAGCTGGGACTCCACACAGGAGTTTAGAAGAATGAGAGGGCATGCCCTTTTCTCACTGTTACCATCAAGAATGAGGTACAGAAGCCTGAAGGCACAAACTCAGTAATTCAGGAACAGCTTCTTTCCCTCTGCCATCTGATTGCCATCCATTAAACCCTTTTTTAAAAAAATATGTAGTATTTCTGTTTCTCTGGGTTTTTTTGAATGATTTTTAATCAATCCAATATATGTACACTGTATAAAGTATACTGAGTGAGATTTATTTATTTATTTATTATCATTATTAATTTTCTCCTCTATATTATGTATTGTATTGAACCATTGTTGCTAAGTTAACAAATTTCATGTCACATGCTGGTGATAATAAACCTGATTCTGATCCAGAACATTATTGTTCTTGACAAATTTTTCAAAAAGAACTGTTTTGCCATTGCCTTCTTCTGGGTGACGTCTTTTCAAGATGGGAGTCCTCAGCCATTATCAATACTCTTCAGAGATTGCTTGGCATTAGTGGTCGTATAACCAGGACTTGTGATATGCACCGGCTGCTCACACAACATCCACCACTGCTCCTATACCTTGCCCAAGGGTGACCTGCTGACTCACAGAGGGAGGGAGTGCCTTACACTTCCTTTGCTAGGGACATATCCCCACCCTGCCACTTGCCCAAAAGAAAAGCCATAACAATTGGTAAACAGTATTAAAGTTTTTTTTTTAGAAATCATAATTGTGAACAAATACGGTATATATTTTCTTGGTGAATAAAATCTCTCAATGGAAATATAGTGCAGCTATTGTTAAGTAGAAAAAGAAAGTCTGGTATTAGATTTGAAAGTGAATCTTATAATGCTGCATAAATACCATTTAGCCTTGGGCATATCAGATATTTCTAATATGTTAGAGACAATAAGTTAAATTGTAAGAACTTTTCAACACGCAAATGAAAAGATTACATGGGCATTGGAATTGTAGAAATAGGAGCAACTGAGTTGAGAAATATTTTCAAGGCTCCTTGATGATGGATGCTGCTGTCTTGTGGCAGTGTTCCTTGTACATGTGCTCCATGGTGCGGAGGGCTTTACTTATGATGGACGGAGCTGTATCCAGTACATTTTGTAGGCTTTTCCATTCCTTGGCATTGATGTTTCCGTAACAGGTCTCAATGCAAGCAGTCAGGATACTCTCCACCACCCATCTATAGAAAGATGGATGACATTAAGGTTCATTCACGGGAAATGGATTGCTATAGGTGTTCACTGATATTTACTCACCATATCAATTATATCAATGACAATGATGAGGGCACCAAGTTCAGATTGGTGGGTAATATAAAGCTTGACTATTTGTTCATTTACACTTATATATATTTATACACACACACACACACACACACACATATAAATATATACAGTATATAGAAATATACAAAATTATGAGGGGTATAGAAGATCAGGTAATTGTAAGTTTTTTCTTCTGAGGTTTGATGCATCTGGAGCAGGAGGTTATGGTCTAAGGATGAAAGGTGAAATATCTAAGAGGAACCTGAAGGGAAATATCTTCACTCAGGGTGCTGACTGGTTGGAGCAAGCTACCAGAATTTGGGTTCAACTGCAGCCTTTAAGAGATGTGTAGATAGTTAAGTCGATGGGAAGAGTGTGGAGGGCTGTGGTCCATAATGTGACTAGGCAGAATAGCAGTTCAGCATAGATTAGATGGGCTGAAAGGTACGATATCACCTGCTTATGGTGTGAAATTGTTGTTATGTGGTTGCAGTACATTGTAATATATAATGATAATATCTATAATTTACAGTAAATATATATAAACAATAAATTGAGTAAGTAGTGGAAAAGGGAGGAAAGAAGTAGTGAGGGTCATTGTCCATTGAGAAATCTGATGGCAGAGGGGAAGAATCTGTTCCTGAAACATTGAGCGTGTGAATCTGTGCCTTGACATGCCCTTGGTTCTCCACTGAACATTGCAGAACTGCCTTCCTGGCCATTGGATCTACTGTACATATTATCTGCCCTGTCCACTGGAGCTGACTCTTATGCTAGGAGAGGCATGCCCCTATCCCACTGGGTTAGACTACCCTCACTGCACTGCTAATGCGAAAGAACAAATTTCATGACATGTCAGAAATAATAAACCTGATACTGACATCAGGGAGGCCTTGAGAGACTGACTGCCACCTGCATCCAAACATTTTGCTTTTATAATACTGCCAGTTAAGAGTAACATTCCAAATTCCTATCTTGTCTCCGGAGGAATCAGTTAGTCCCTGTTCATTAAACTGCCTGAAAGTCTCAGGTCTTTTAACGAGATTTATAGAAGGTATTTCAATCTTTCAATTTCTTCCTTCTTTCAGGACCCCAAGTAATTATTCCAGATGAGGCAACACTTTGCCTGCAAATTTGCTCAGACCATCTATTGTATCCAGTGCTCCCAATACAGCCTCTTCTACTTTGGTGAGACCCATTGTAAATTGGGGCACCACTTTATCGAACACCTTCATTGAAGAATGTCAGGGAAGTGAAGTTTGTACAGTGAAAATTATGACTGAGAAGGTGCTCAGGAAGATCTGAGAGTGGATTAATCTCCTGGACCTGATGGAATGCACCCTTGAGTTCTGAAGGAAGGAGCTGGAGAGACTGTGGAGGCATTAATAATGATCTTTCAAGAATTGATAGATCCTGGCATCGTACCGGATGACTGGAAAATCGCAGATGTTACTCTGCTATTTAAGAAGAGTGTGATGCAGCAGAAAGGAAACTATAGACCTGTTAGCCTGATACCAGTAGTTAGGAATTGTTGGAATCGATTGTTAGGGATGAGATTACTGAGTACCTGCAGGCACATGACAAGATAGGCCAAAACCAGCATGGTTTACTGAAAGGAAAATCCTGCTTGGCAAACCTACTGCAATTCTTTGAGGAAATTACAAGCAGGGTAGACAAAGGAGATGCAGTAGATGTGGTGTACTTGGATTTTCAGAAGACCTTTGACAAGGTGCCGCACATGAGACTGCTTAGCAAGTTAAGAGCCCAAGGAATTACAGGGAAGTTACTAGCATGAGTGCAGTGTTGGTTGATTGGCAGTAAACAGAGAGTGGGAGTAAAGGATCCTATTCTGGCTGGTTGCTGGTTACCAGTGAAATTCCACAGGGATCAGTGTTGGGACTACTGCTTTTTATGATGTATGCCAATGATTTGAACTATGGTATTAATAGATTTGTGGCTAAGTTTGCTGATAATACAAAGATAGGTGGAGGGTCAGGTAGTGTTGAGGAAACAGAGAGCCTTTAGAGAGACATAGTGTAGGGGAACGGACAAAGAAGTGGCAAATGAAATACAATGTTGGAAAGTGTATGGTCATGCACTTTAGTTGAAGAAATATATGGGCAGACTATTATTTAGATGGGGAGAGATTTCAAAATACAGAGATGCAAAGGGACTTGGGAGTCCTTAATTCCCTATCTTGCTCCTAATTTTCTTTGATTATGCCATGGTCCCAATCATTAATTTCCCAAATTGGTTCCAATTCTCTTTAATGATGGAAAACCTGGTTTCCATCAAAGTATAAGAACCCCTATGACACAGCCACTAGCTACTAGTTTGTTGGTCCTCATTGCTCAGAACTGGATGTTCTGGGGACTGATGACTGATGACTGATGACAGAACTGGATGTTCTAAGTTTAGCTTGAGCTCTGACTCAATCTCTGTGCTGGTGTCCTGCACCTGGGTTTGCTCTGGTTGCTCATTGCAACATTCTTGTGCAAGATACCTTAAAGGTTATATTTTATACCTCCAGAAATGAATGCCAACATTGCATTCACCTTCTTCACAACCAAATCAACCTGGATGTAAGAGCAGCGTGGTATAGTTGATGCTCAATAAGGCACTCGTGAGACCACATTTGGAGTATTGTGTGCAGTTTTGTGTCCCTTGTTAGTAAGGATATATTGAGATTGTAGAAGATTCAGAGAAGATTCATGAAGATGATTCCAGGAATGAAAGGGTTGCTGTATGAGGAATGTCTAGCGGCTCCTGGACTATATTCCCTGGAGTTTAGGAGAATGAGGTGGGATCTCATAGAAACATTGCCATATCTAATCTGTTCAGGCCTTTTAACATTCAGCAAAGTTATTTCCATGGTAGGGGATTCTAGGACAAGAGGGCATGGCTTCAGAATTGAAGGATGTTCTTTCAGAACTGAGATGCAGAGAAATTACTTTAGTCAGAGGATGGTAAATCTGTGGAATTTGTTGCCACGAGTGGATGTGGAGGCCAAGCCATTGGGTGTATTTAAGGCAGAGATAGGATCTTGCTCAGTCAGAGCATCAAAGGATATGGGGTGAAAGCAGGGGAGTGGGGACAACTGGAAGAACTGGATCAGCCCATGATTGAGTGGCAGAGCAGACTTGATGGGCTGAATGGCCTACTCCTACTCCCATGTCTTGTGGTCCACTCTATTCTGCCAAAAGTTGAAATTCATGATGGTCAAACACTTTAATTCTGATTCCTATTCCTCTTCTGACATCAGAATCAGCTTTATGTTGAGAAATTTATTGTCTTCTTCCCTCTTCTCTACCTGTAAATCACCTCCTCCTGGTGCCCCTTCTCCTTCCCTTTCTCCTATGTTCCACTCCTCTCCTATGAGATTCCTTCTTCTCCAGTCCTTTACCTTCCCACCCACCTGGCTATCACATTCTCCTCTTTTCTCCCCCCACCCCCCACCATTTTTTCAGGAATCTTGCCCTTCCTTCCAGTCCTGATGGAGAGTCTTGGCCTGGAATGTCGGCAGTTTATTAATTTTCATGGATGCTGCCTGACCTGTTGAGTTCCTTTAACATTTTGTGTGTTGTTTAAGATTTACAGAAGCTATTTCAAGCTTTCGCTTCCTTGCTGCAATTGTAATTCCAGCTAAATTCCTATTGGTAATGGCCTAGTGCTTCATTTGTTTCAGGGCTTTCAATGAATTTATTCAAAGAGTTAGCAACCCTCAACAACCTATGCAATAGTATGCGTAAGTAAGAAGGAGGATGACATTCACATCAGAGAGAGACAGTATCCGATGGAGAGGGTGAGAGCAGAGTGAGGCAGACACTCAGGTGATTTGCAGACGCCAAGATCAAGAGTCAATGGCCGAATGAGAAGTTTGGGATTTGATTGAATTAAGAAAGAGGCAGTTGGCAAGAAATCTGAGTGTGAGCATGTCTGTGCATGAGTATGTATGTGTGTGGTGTGAGTTGCTGGGTTTATGTGTGCATGTAGGTATGCAAGTATTGACTGTATGCACTGATCTTTCCCATCAAGAATAAGTTAATCTGTTGTTGGTGACTGTTGGATGAGTGAATATCTGAATGTCCTCGGATATGGAACTAATACTTTGTTCATAAGAACAAAAGATATAGGAACACACTTAGACCATTCAGCCCATCAACTCTGCTCCACCATTCAATCATGGCTGAATTTGTTTCCCTACCCCATTGACCTCCTTACCAGTCAGAAGTCCATCAATTAACTTAACTTCACCTTAGGTACACCCATTGACTAGGCTTCTACACCCCTCTAGGGCAACAAATTCCACAAATTCGACATCCTCTGACTAATGAGCTTCCTTCTCATTGCAGTTTTAAAGGGATGTCCTTTCATTCTGAGGCTGCGCCCTAGGATTCTAGACACTCCTACAGATGGAAACAGTATTTCTACATCCACTCTCTCCCAACTGGTCTGTATCTAGCAGGTTTTAATAAGATCCTTTCACATCCTTGTGAACCCCATCGAGTACAGGCCCAGAGATATCAAATTCATATGCCCCAGCCTGAGTCCTTGTGGTAGTTGTGGTCAAGGAGAATTTTTCACCTCACCTTTGGTGAAATGATAGTCTACATCTCAGAAGAAGACCACCTAATCCAAGGGTTCCCAACCTCCAACCTTGTAGATGCCATGGAGCAATTCCATTAAGCAAGGGGTTCATGGTCCCCAGGTGGAAACCCCTGATCTAACCAATCTGAGCTACTTTAATGCCAGGAAATGGCACAGTTATCTGACAAGGTTTGATTGGCAAGGAGGGAGAAGGGAAAGCTAACTCAAAATAAAACATATTATAATGTTCTATGTTCTATATTAGAGGAGGGTTTTTTTTATTCAGGGAGTGATTGGTGCGTGGAATGCACTGCCTGAGTCACTGGTGGAGGCAGATACACTAGGGAAACTTAAGAGACTACTAGACAGGTATATGGAGGAAATTAAGGTGGAAGGTTATATTGGAGGCAGGTTTTAAGGGTCGGCACAACATTGTGGGCCGAAGGCCTGTACTGTGCTGTATTGTTCTATGTTCTATTATGTTCGCCGAAAAAATTCTTAGAGTATGGTCTTATACCTACCATGCCATGTTCCACAAAGGAGCTTAAATCCAGGTATTTGTACCTCTTACACTATAGAACACAGGACAGGCCTTCTGGCCCACAAAGTTGTGCCAATTTTTAACCTACTCTAAAATTAATCTATCCTTTCCCTTCCACATAGTCCTCATTTTTTCTGTCATCCATGTGTCTGCCTAGTGTATTTGCCTCTGTCACCACACCTGGCAGGCATACCACACACACCACTCTCTGTGTAAAAAACATACTTCTATCATTCTCCCTATACTTTCCTCCAATTACCTTAAAATTATGTCCCCTTGTATTAGCCATTGATGTGGCTGTCCAAGTAACAGTCTGCTAGGGAGCCATCCCATAATAGATAGTGATGTCTATTGGATAGGTTATTATTATGCCCTAAAACTGCAGTAATGAGAAACATTGCAATAAGAAACACATTTAAAGCTGATGTAAATATTAAAAAAAGAATAGCAATGAGTGCTGAAAATCTGAAGAAGAAACAACTGAAAACACTGAGCTGGTCAGGCAAAATCAGTGGAGAAAGAAGCAGTTGCAGATCCAAGGCAGCTTTGCTTGCTGGCTCAGGAAGGTATTCTTAAGATAACTTTCATTGGGAGCCAAAAAATATGAGAAATTATTCATGCAAATTCAAATGAAAATCAGGTTTATTATCACCAGAGGTCATGGGTTAAGAGTGAAGGTGAAATGTTTTAGGGGAATATGAGGGGAAACTTCTTCACTCAGAGGTGGTGAGAGTGTGGAATGAGCTGCCAGAACAAGTGGTGGTTGTGATTTTGATTTCAATGTTTAATGGTAGCGTGGATGGTATCACATCACTTGCATCAATGACTATTACAGTCTAAAGATGTGTTGGGGCAGCCTTCAAGTGTTGCTATGCTTTTGGCACCAAAGTATCATGTCCGCAACTTACTAACCCCCTTTCTAAGCACTGTATCTCCGCAATGTGGGAGGAAACCAGAGCACACAGTGGAAACCCATACAGTCACAAGTAGAATGTATAATCTCTGCGTGGGGTATGTTCATGGACTATTTTGATATCTGATGGCAGAGGGGAAGACACTATTCCTAAACCATTGAGTATGGCTGTTCAGGCAGCTCTACACTTTTAGAAATTTGTAAAGATTTGGCATGTCATCTAAAACTTCGAAAAGCTCTGTAGTTACACAGTGGATAGTATCGCGACCGGGAACATCACAATTTGGCATGGAAACACCAATGTACTTGAATGAAAAAGCCTACAAGGTGTAGGGGTACAGCCCAGACCATCGTAGGTAAAGCCCTCCCCCCCCCCACCACTGAGCTCGTGAGCAGGGTACAGCATCCATCATTAGGGACCTCCCCATCTAGGCCATGCTCTTTTCTCACTGTTTCCTTCAGGATGGAGGTTCAGGAGCCTCAGCACTCACATTACCAGGTTCAGAAACAGTTATTGCCCCTCAACTATCAGACTCTTGAACCAGAGGGGGATGACATCACTCAAGTTTACTCACCCCAACACTGAACTGTTTTCACAAAGTATGGATTCACTTTCAAAGACTCAATAGCTCATGTTCCCAGTATTTATTGCTTACTTATTATTATTGTTTTGATTTTTTTCTCTTTTTGTATGGCACAGTTGCTTGTCCAGCTTCGTTTTTCATTGATTCTATTGTGTTTACTGTGAATGCCTACAAGAAAATGAATCTTTGGTGGTGGCAGCTATGAATTTTGATAATAAATTTACTTTGAACTTTGAATTTTGAACCTCCTTCTCAATGGTAGCATTGAGAAGAGGGCATGTCCAGTATGGTAAGGGTCTTTAATGATAGATATCGCTTTTTGAGATAATTTTTGAAGATCCAATATACATATTCATTCATTTCAATACCAGATAAGGAAAAATGTCAACTTCAAAAGTCTTCCATGCTTTAATTAAAGAAGGATGCAGAAATGTTACTTGTTAACAAGTTCGTTTGGCACCCTGTTTATTCTGCCTCAAGGCAATAGCTCTGCAGCTTCTTACTGAGATGTGTGCTAATCTTTGCAAAATAGATTATTTTCCTGGCAGTAATTTTCACTCAAAGTAGATGTTACTGCTGAAAGAATACTCTGTCTCTGGCTGAAAATACATTTGTCTGCAGAACAGCAACCTGCCACTTACCATGACAAGATCAACTGGTCCAGGGTGGATTGTGTGTTCAGGACTGACTCAGTTGTGATGCCAGCAAGTATATTAGCTGGGATATTTCAACTGAGATACAAAGGCGCTGATTGAGAATCTCAGGCACCCACTGAGTTGGAACGGATACGTAGTTGATGAATATCTCTCCCACTGTGCGCTGCTCGTGGGATGACTGTAAAATGGACGAGGAGGTTGCTCACCACTTTGCAGGCTATGGGTTTGCAAAGAGGCAGTGGAGAAAATTATAATGGCCTGTGTCGCTGTTTCTGTGTGACAAGGGAATCTCTGATCTCTGATCTGTTGACTGTTCACAGGGGCACACATTGAGATAGGCATCAAGTGCTGTTGGCACATCATTGGCTTGGTCTGCCTAAAACCTTCCAGCACATCAAGATGTCCATGGAGGAATTTTATTATTTATTACTTACTTCTAGAGACAGCATGATAACAGGCTTTTTCAGACCAATGAGCTCGCAATGCCAAATTACACCCATGTGACCACCACTGTTGACTGGCAGATTCTGGGCTGCAGGAGTACGTGCTGAGGGATGCACTGAAACTTGGTGCAGCCACGGCAAGGGCTCAGCGAGGTAGGATCACAGTATAGGGTTCTTCTGCTACTGGATAGGGAGGGACTGGAATGGCTGAGGAAGCCCCTTAATTATTGTAGTAGCGTACCACCACATTTCATAACATAAACCTGATTCTAATTCACTGCTGCCATTTATGTTTATGTTATGAAATGTGTTGCTATGCAGCATTGTAATACATAGTAAAATTCTGTAAGTATACAGTATATAAAAAGTTAAATTAAATAAATAGTGCAAAAAGAAAGAAAAAAAGAGGTGGTGTTCATGGATTTTAAGGACTTTAATAGAATACTACTTTATGCTTTGACTATAAATGTTAGAATGAAAAGATTCTGCATGGCTTATTCTTGGAAACAATTTTTATTATGAATACAGTTTATTTTGATAAATAGGTGGTTGATGATTGTCACTGTAGGAGCAAACAGAAAGGCCATGCTGATCTGACGTTCGAATGGGTAGCTTTATTAAAAAATCTGATGTGTACCAGGAGACCATCTAAATCTGATCTACCCGAGCATGAATTTGGTACTGGCTTTGCGTTCTCAGTTAATAAGATCACAGAGAAACTACGTATTGGTAACAGAATTGTGGTAACAGAATGTCCAGATAACAGATTAAAATCCCATTTTTTTATGACAATGAGTGCATGCTATTGGGTGACAAATGACACATTGTTCATAATAGAAACTGTTCTATATAATTCACAGACACCGACATTGAATAGTTGTGTTCACCTTAAGGGCCAGTGTCTGACGCGATGACGTCAGTGTAAGGCGACTGCTTTTGTGTTGTTCATAATGGAAGCAAAGGGCAGCAGCTTTTGTTAAGCACATTCTTGATGCACCAGCAATAACTCTCGGAGACATGGGTTAAGGTAGGCTTTTATTGGCTGGAAGAAAGCACAAGCAGCAAGTGACCATCACACAACATACTGGAGACTGAGGAAGGGTCTGTGCCTCCAATCGCCTTTATACCGGGGTCCGTGGGAGGAGCCACAGGAGCAGACAGCGGGGGGGGGGGGTGTCTAGACAGGTATATGTAGTTCACCACAATACTGTAAAACAACTCTTGCATGCTTTATTCACAAAATCCTACACTATAACTTAACTCATGAAGCTCCTGAAACTTGGGTATTGTCACTGCTGCATTCCATGACTCTGGCTCTCAGTTTTATCTGCGGTTCCCTGTTACCACATTAGCACACTCACCATTTGTTTACGAGTGACTAGACCTCTATTCTTTCCCCTATACGATGTATACAGTATGTTGCCATACACTACATTGAGATTCATTTATCCTGAAAAGGTTTACAGGAAAAATAAAGAAATGCAATAGAATATATGAAAAAGCTTTACTTAAACAAAAGCAAGCAAACAAAAGAAGCAAAAATAAATTTTACAAAATATTACTAAGATGAGTTGTAAAGTGTCCCTGAAAGTGATCTGTAGGTCATAGAATCAGTTAAGAGTTGAGGTGAGTGAAGTTACCCACGCCAGTTTGGGAGCCTAATGTTGTTGGATAATAACTGTTCCTGAACCTGGCGGTATGTGATCTATGGCTTCTGTACCCCCTTCCTAATGGTAATAATGAGAAGAGGGAATGGCCTGGATGGTGGGGGTCCTTGATGATGGATGCTGTTTTCTTGTGGCAGTGCCCTGTGTAAATACAAGCAGAGAGAAGGACTCCATGAGATCAGCCTTCAGTGTTGAACTTAGCCTATTTACTACTTATTAATCCCTGCTATTGTTTTTCCTACACAGTCACCATGAACCATATACCTTGCACCAAGCGCTGTGCACAGTGCACCATTCAGCATGCACCATGAACTCCGTAAGATATTGTGAACTTCAAGCTGTACAGTTTCCTACTCTTTCTCATTTGCAAAGAGAAACATTTCTGTTTTACCAATGGGTCCAAAACTGAAAAGTAATTTTTTCTTCAAGGAAGTGAGGTAGCATAGCAGTTAGCACGCCAGTGACTCGGGTTCAATTCCTGCTGCTGACTGTAAGGAGTTTGTATGCCCTCCCTGTGAGGGCGTGGGTTTCCTCTGGTGGCTCTAGTTTCATCACATATTCCAAAAATGTACACGTTAGTAGGGTTTGTACGGAGGGGCCACTGCACAGGATCAGAAAAAGCTGCAGAAAGTTGCATATTCAGCAAGCTCCATCATGGACACTAGACTCCCTGGCATCAAGGACACCTTTAAAAGACGATGACAGCATCTGTCATTAAGAATCATCATCAGCTAGGACAAGCCCTCTTCTCACTGCTACCATTAAGGAGAAGGTACAGAACCCCGAAGGGACACACTCAATATCTTAGGAACAGCTTCTTCCCCTCCACCATCAGATTACTGAATAGACAATGAACCTACACACACTACCTGACTATTTTTTTCTTTCTTTTGCTCTCTTTTTGTACTACTTATTTATTTTAGTTAAAAAATAAATATTTCTGACAGTAATTTATAGTTTTTTTCTATTAATTATTGCAATATGGATGGATGGTTGTGGTCCGTCATGTCTGACGATGGCAGGAAACCTATGCAGGAGACTGTTTAAAGAGGAAAATTCACTGCACGGGGCAGTTACACCCTTTCAATCTCAGAAGTCCAGGCTCAGTGGTATGAACAAATGTCACAAACTGGGGTCTTCCTTGGTTGCAATGGATAACCATGGCTCTTTCTGTGCCTTGCAATGCCCTTTGATCTCTATAAAACGTTGCAGCATCACCTTCCTAGCTATTGGATCTCATTCACCCAGTCTGCCAAAACTGACTTCACAGGCTAGGACAGGCATATCCCTATCTCACTGGGATATGAGGCCCACCGGCCACCCCCACCTGGTCTAGTCCACCTGTTGAAGTGGTATACCAGGGTGTGGTTGCTGTCACATACAAACAGCTACTTGGAGCCACAGGTGAGAGCTGAGTGTCCAAAGGAGAGTGAGTTGCCCAGAATGGACATGACAAGCCACTTCAACAGAGATGCTTCCCCTCCCTGGACACCCCATTAAATAGAACAAAAAGACATTTAGTATATAAAGAACACTTGTCAGGATATCTGTTTTGATATTTACAAAAGAAAATGACAACATCCTGGGCACTGAGAAATTATTAAATCAGTATCACAGACTAACCAAAAGAATCATAAGCAAGAGTGGATGGGTAGATAGATTTAATGCATGTACTGATGATGCAAAAAAAAAAATTGTGACATATGCCAGTGATATTAAACCTGATTCTAGTTAGTCACATAATTACAATTGGGCAACGTGGACTCGTTGGTCTGGATGTGCTGTATCTCTAAATAAAACAAATAAATTATAAATAATGAAATGAAAGACCACACAATATATTTTCTTCAAGGTGGCAGCTTCAATGATTAGGGTTTAATACTAACCTCTGGTGCTGTTTGGGTGGGTTTGCATATTCAGTCTCTAAATGCATGAGTTTCCCCCAGACACTCTAGTTTCCTCCCACATGCCAAAGATGTGCAGGTTGCCAGGTTAATTGACCAGTGTAAATTGCTCCTGGTGTGTAGATCAGTGTTAGAATTGATGGGAAACACAAATAATTCTGCAGATGTGGAAATCCAGAGCAACACACACAAAGTGCTGGAGGAACTCAACAGGTCAGGCAACATCTATGAAGGGGAATAGTCAATGCTTCATGCCAGGACCATTCATCAGGACTGGAAAGGAAAGAAGAAGCTGGAAACCAATTGATAAAAAGTTAGGGAGATTAATAGATAGATAGATAGATAGATAGATAGATAGATAGATAGATAGATAGATAGATAGATAGATACTTTATTGATCCCCAAGGGAAAATTAAACAGCCTCTCTGGAGTTGAAGAGGTAAAGTATAAAAGAGATGAGGGGACCACACACAGCCAAGGAACACAAACCAACAGGAGGAGTTGCTACATCAGATACACAGCCAACAGAAGGAGTTCTGTGATTTGAGACAATCGGTTGGAACTTATGCAAAGTCCCACTGATCATGTGGATGTAGTACAGGGCTCCAATATGAGGCATGTGGAGTGAATTATGGTCATACTGCACGAACAAGAACAGAAATTAAGCAATAGGAACTTGGCAGAAGAATGTGAAAGAAATGGCTATGTTGATCAGAGACTGAAGACAGCAAATGAAAGCAATACATCTGTGGAAACAAACAGCACACCAAAAAGGATCACTATATTACCAAAGAGATGGATTGAAAGTAGTTGAATAAATAAGGGACTGTATTTTTGCTCATTACAATTGAAGTTAATGTAAATATTTATGTTGGAGAGCATTGATTCCTGCAGGTGCATGAAGACATAGCATTGTGTCTGCTTTCTTTAAAGGGTGAAGTTGTATTATTATATATGTGCATGATAAAGAACTTCAGATGCCAGTGTGCAATGTGAGCTGTTCACCCAGAACTGGAACTGGAAGTGACGTTCGAAAGCTGGTCACATGCTGGTGTTGAGCTGAAGTCATTGTTGGAGTGTCCCAAATAAAAATGTGTTTGTTTTTACCCACACAATTTGGCTTTTATCAAGAACAAGCATAACTATCAGGTTCAAGAACAGTTATTACCTCTCAACCATCAGACTCTTAACCAAAAAACTCACTGAACTTTTCCCACAGCGTATGGACTCACTTTTAAGGACTGCACAGCTTATGTTTTTGATATGTAATGCTTATTTATTTATTACTATTATAATTTTTCTTCTCTTCTTGTATTTGCAGTTTGTTGTCTTTTGTACGTTGATTGACCATCTCTGTTGTGAGTGGTTCTTTATTGATTCTATTGTGCCTCTATTTACAATGAACATCTACAAGAAAGTGAACCTCAGGATTGTATATGGCAAGATATCTGTGCTTTGTTAATAAATTTACTTTGAAATTTGAACTTGCAATTTGACCATAATCATACACCTGCCTAGATTTATAATCCTCCTTTGCAAACCTTCAATATAATCCATTTGGGGATGAGGTTTTGTGATGGGAATCTGAAAGAGAGTAAGCTTAAGACCATGGGTGCTGGAGGTATAACCATGAAGATGTGTCTGTTGGCTCTGGACCTATACTCACTGGAGTATGGGCCCAAAGCCATCAAAAACAGCTATCAATGTTAATTTACTAATCTTTCTCAACCTCATCCCCCTACTTTCTCCCCATAGCCTTTGACATCCTTACTAACCAAGAACCTATCAACAACTGCTTTAAATACACACAATGACTCAGCCTCCACAGATATCTGTGGCGATGAATTCTACAGATTCACCACCCTTTGGCAAAAGAAATTCCTCCTCATCTCCATTCTAACCAGATGTCCCTCTATTCTGAGGCTGTGCCCTCTGGCCCTAGTTTCCCCACTATGGGAAACATCTTGTACAAGTCGACTAGTGAGGCCTTTCATTACACAGGAAAAGGCTTATTGGCTCACAAAGTTGTGCAAGAAACTTAAAATGGTAGTCATGAACCTAACTAAACTGCACCCTTCTGCCTAGTCAAGTCCAATCTAAGTCTTTCAAATTTCGATATGTTTCAATGAAATCACCCCTCATTCTTCTAAACTTCAGAGCCTGCAGAAGAGGTTTTTTAAGGCACTGCCTGGATTGGAGTGTATGAGCTACAAATGAGAGGATCACAAACTGTGGATGTTGTCAATGCTGTTCTGTTGTTGTTGTTGTTGATTGTGTTGTTCAACTGAGCATTGTGAACATGCTGGATTGGCAATGGGATGTGTGGCAACACTTGCAAGTTGTCCCCAGCACATCCTTAGGTTGTTGGCTGTTAATGCAAAAGACACATATACTGTATATTTTGATGTTCCTGTGATAAATAAATTAATCTGAATCAGATCTCTCTAAAGAATTGGAAGCTGATCAATGTTTATAAAATTCATAGACAGATTAGGCAGTCATAATCTTTTCTCAGGGTAAAACATCAAACACTGGAAGACAAATTTTTAAAGTTAGTGGGGAGATGATTTTAGGTTCAAGTTCCAGATTACTGTTACTAACTAGATATATAGAACCAAATGAAACAATGTTCCTCCAGACCACATTGAATCCATATAACATACCTCACACCCAGGACATAAAACCTAAATATTTCCTTAAATAAGTCAATAAAATGTAATTAAAAATACATGTAGTGTGTAGCATAGGTAAATATTAAACAGTAAACAGCTCACTGTCCTGGTGACAAGACCTCAGTGTGCCAGGTTATTCATTAGTCTCATAGTCAGAGTTTCTGTGAGAAGTAAGCATTTCTTTATGCAGAGAATTTTGGATGTCTGGTTACCAGGGGTAGTAATGGAAGCAGACAGTTTGGTGGAGTTTAAGAAACTTTTAGATAGAAACATGAATTATGAAGGGAATGGAGGGATATGGATGATACACAGGAGGAGGACAGTTAGTGTAAATTAGCTTCAACATTGTGGGCCATATTTCCTGTTCTGTGCTCTAATATTTGTTATTCTATATTCTATTATGCCAAGATCCTGATTTTGTCAAACTGTGTTGTTATATTTCTATGACAAGAAAACATGATCACATTCTAAACCAACAAATTGAGATAGTGTGAGAATTAATATAGAAATACTTTTGCATGAAAGGTTAAAGTCCATTGGAAGAGCAGTATAGCATTGGCGTGGAGTGCCATTGTAACTTCAGCAGAGAAACTGCCTCAGGACACTATGTTGGATATTTCACTCTCTGAGCCCAATAATCTGCTTCACACACACAAGCTTATGATTGGATTCATGGCAGCAGAATCCATTTTCCTGTCCAAGGTTTCAACATCTTGCCAGAATGTTAGGATTGCCAAGGTCACAGGTTTTTCAATTTTGGGTAAGCTTGCTAATCATTGCCAAACTCTTCTGGCTGAGATCCCTGGAGTACAGTAACTCTGAAAGATTTAGCCATGGGCTTAGTGGATGCTTAATATAGGCTCTTGCCTCTGATGAGGAAGGCAGAGGACTGCACAATATTTAAGTTGTCATTCCCAGGATGCGGTTTCCCCGGAATAGATATTGGCTATCCCAATTTGCCTTTGGAACGCTTGCCGTGATTTGCCTTAAATCTCTGCAGTCCACATGGTAAGGGTCCTCCACTGGGCATGACGGGTGGAATTTCCAGATACTGGCCCAGTAGTATCAATCAAATAGTCCCAAAATTGGTACACAGTAGCAAAATGCAGTGACCCATGTTCAATTCCTGCTGCTGTCTGTAAGGAGTTTGTACCTTCTCCATGTGACTACGTGGTGTTGTGTATTTAATATTTAAGTAATATTTGAGTAAACTTGTATATATATTGGTTGATTAAGCATTCTTAACCATTTAAATAATTCACTACAAGCTACTTGTCTAAATACATGAATTGCATACGTTATCATGCTACCACATGATATGCGCGTGCCTCACTTTAAGTAGACATGAAGCTAAAGCCACATTTTCAGACTCTCGTGTCTTCCTTTGAATTAATGTTTTGAAGTTACACAACAAAACACATGGATTTCCTCCAGGTGCTCCGGTTTCCTCTGGGTGCTCCAGTTTCCTCCCACAGTCCAAAGATGTACAGGTTAGTAGCTTAACTGGTAATTGGAAATTTCCCTGTGCTTCGGTTAGGGTTAAATCAGTGGGTTGCTACGTGACACAGCTTGGTGGGCCAGAAAGTCTGTTTGGTGCTGTATCTCTAAATAAATAAAATAAAGAAATTCCTAGGATGGCATTTACCTGGAACAGGTATTGGCTATCCCAATTGTCCTTGGTAAGATGCCCGTGATCTGTCTTGAACCAGACAAGTCCACATGGTAAGGATCCTCTACGGACCACGATGGGAGGAATTTCCAGATTTTGGCCCGGTAATTTCAAACAAATTGACCCAAAATGGGTACACATGTACATTAGAAGCATTGGAAAGCTTTTGACAAGAACAGGCCATTTGGCACAACAAAACTTGCCAAATTCTTATTCACACAATATGTTGACATACTATTGAGTTTAGATTTGAAAGTTTCTAAGGTACTACTTTCAATTATGCAACTAGGTAATTTGTTCCATGTGTCCACAATTCGCTGTGTAAAGAAATGCTTCCTGATGTTAGTCTGAAATCTCCTCTTAACCAAACTCCACGTATGCCCCATGTCCTTGTTGATGGACTAATTTTGAATTAGGAGCTGGCATCCATCTTACTTATACTCTCAATGATTTAGACACTTCTATCATATTTCCTCGTGTCCTATGTCTACTCAGACTGAAAAGATCTAATTCTTTCAATCTTTCTTCATAGCTGATCTGGAATGAATCCAGTCACACATTGCTGGACTCTCACCAGTGCCTTCACATCCATCATACAATATGGAGAGCAAAATTGTACATAATACTCAAGGTGTGGCCTGACAAGCAGATTACACAGCTTAAACAGAACATCTCTAGGCTTGAACTCCACTGAACGCACTATATAACCCAACATTTATTAGCTGCCTAATCAATTCTGTGTATTGTCTAGATGATGATAGTAATGAGTCTACCAGGATACCCAAATCCTTCTCATACAGTGCACCTTCTGACTCGGGACCCCCATTGTATATTTATATCTAATATCTCTACTTCCTATATGTAATACTTTACATGAACTTACATTGAATTTTATCTACCATTTATCTGCCCACATCAGGATTTTGATTAGATTGATTCTCCTGCCTGAATGTTATCAGCCTGTCCCCTTAATTTTGTGTCATCAGAAACTTTACTAGTTTATTTATTATGTGCTTATCTAAATCATTCATGTAAATTAAAAACAGCGGTGGCCCCAAAACTGACCCCTGCAGAACCCCACTTCTAACATTTTCTAAGTGTGAAAATGATCCTCTCACCATAACTCATTGTTTTCTGTTCTTGAGCCAATTCTGCACCCATTCACACACCTTACACTGAATCTCTAGCTCCTATAATTTGATTATTAATCTCTGTGGGGTACTTAATCAATAGTTTTCTGAAAGTCCAAGTGATGCCAATCGCTCTTTTGTTATCATAAATTTTAGTTGCCTTTTCATGAGGTGAGGTGAGGACATCCATCAGTCAGAGTTGACAATGGATATTGTGTCCTAGCTGTCTAGATATGCAAGCATAGGCAGTATGATATGGAGAACAAGCTGTTGTCCATGTAGCAAACTCCCCCTCTCCATGCATCTGATGACCCCAAAAGAATGGCAGAGACTAATACAGTTTGGTACCAGCAGCATCACAGGAGTTTCCAGTCAATATTGAACTCAATGTAGGACTGTTTTAGGATCTCTAGCTCTGGATTTTCCCTCAGGGTTTATTCCTGAAACCTTCCCTATGAGTAGGTATGGCTGCAAGGCCGCAGAGGTTTGAGATCAGAGTTTCCCTTCTCCTAGAACAGCTGCCAACCATGACTAATGAATCCCATCTGCCCAAAGCAACTGGTTTGAAGGTATCATTAACCCACCTTACCCCTTCTCCTGTCAGTAGAAATGGTTCTGACTCTTCATAAAATTCTGGTACATTAATAAAACATGATTCCCCCTTTCTGAACCCATGCTCTTATCAGCTGCTTTTCCATCTCATTCTTTATTATTGTTTCCATTATCTTATTTACGACACACATTAAGCTCACTGGTCTATAGTTACCAGGGTCAGTGTTGTTACCCTTTTTATGTACTGGGACAACATTAGCTCACTTCTGGTCCTTTTGAAAAATACATGTCAGGGATTTGCATATAGAATCACAGACCTCTCTAAGTACCTTTTGATATACGTTGTCTGGCCCTGGAGATTTATTAACTTTTAGGCTTCTCTATGGACCTTACTTTCTAAAATCTCTAGGATACTTACAGCAGCTTTATTTTTCTCTGCACTTACTGGCATATTGCTAACATCTTCACAGGTGAATACTTTTGCAAAATATGAGTTAAGAGTATCTGCTATGTCCTCTGCATAATTTATCACCCTTCTATTAATACACTTAACTTCCTCTTTGATTTTTCTTTTTTTTTCTAATGTATTGAAAAAATCTCTTGGGATCGATCTCAGCATTGTCAGCAATATCCTTCTCAATTTGCCTTTCAGCAATCTGAACTTCCCTCTTGACTATAGCTCTCATATCTTCACATGCCCTGTGGTTAACATCGTTACAATTTTTTCTGTATTCCTAATATAGCTGTCTTTTCTGCAGTATTTTTCCTGTATATCTTAATTCATCCATGTAGTTGATCTACTAGTTATATTGCTTCTCCCGACCTTGGGTATGAGCATTTCCTGCACTGTGTGTATTACCTCTTTAAATCGACTTTACCTCTTTGCTCCTCAACTGACTGTATCAAGCAGTTCCTTCCAGTTCACCTTCTGAAGTTTTTGCCACATCTGCACAAACTTTGGCTTTCTGAAAGTCAGTTTTTTACTGACATACTCTCCCAATAGCTTTGAGACTAACAATGTTATGATCAATTGTTTCTAAATGCTCAACAACTTCCATACTCAAATTCCTATCCTGATTGTTACAGAACTAAGCTGGATTCCCCACTCGTCGGTGCATTAAAATGCTGGGTCAATGAAGTCATTTCTGTGTCATCCATTATTCACTGCGTATTCCCATTCAATATTTGGGAAATTAGTCACCCATAACTATAACATAATCCTTGGGACTTGTTTCTTCAATATTCTGAAGAGTTATTTATTAAAATCACTATCAGCATTAGGCGGTCTATAAGGTAAACCAATTATTCCTTTATCCTTAGAGCTTTCAATTCTCACCCAGATATCTTCACTAAGTCTAGATTCATCTCCTATCATAAGTAGCCTCATGTTTAAATTCTCTCTTATATATATGTGGCTACTGCTCCGCTTTATGATCTTGCCTATCTTTCCTATGTAAAGTATATCCTTTAATACATTCATCATCATCCTTTGAGATCAGTCGGTTTTCAGTTACTGCTATTATATCATACTTATACATACTAGCATATAATTCCAGCTCATTTATTTTAATATTAATACTTTTGCATTTATACAGGCCATCCTTAGTCTGTTCCTGATGTTTTGTATCTTATTCCAACCCATTTTTATATTTTTGAAGCCGATAATCAGTCTATGTCCTGATATGTTATTCTCCACTGAGGTGTTTAAATAGTTGAGTCTGGCCTGCTGTAAGTTCCCTGCCTCCCAATTCCCTAGCTTAAACAGGCCTCAACTAACTGAAGCATTAGCCTGCCCAGAATATTACCCTGCTCGGTGGTACAGGTTCCATCTTCATCAAAAGGTGCCCTGATGTCCCATAAACCTATGCTCCTTTAACCTACACCATGATTTGAGCCACACATTAAATCTTCTAATCTCCTCCATTTTACCTGGACTGGCACGTGGCACAGGGAGGTCTCCTACTTCTGCTCCTGGTCGTTAACACACTGTACAAGAGTCCTTGTCCGTACACACCTGATTCTGAACACCACCCCCCACAGATAATTAAGCCCCCTATTATCACTACTTCCTTTTTATGGGGTGTAGTTTTAGGATTAGACAGGGTGCTGTGGGGTCCTTTGTTCATGGTTGTCGTCAAGCATTGCAAAATGACCAGAACAGTTGAGTACATCCAACTCTGGGGTTGATGCCCCCAGGCGGTGTGCACCTCTTACCCTGTGCCTTCATTCCACAGTCACCCACTTGTCTCTTTCTTTCTGATCTGGACTCTCAAACTATGGCTCTCTTTGAGGCACACTACCTCCCTAAAGGATATCTGGAGCACATCTGCCAGTTCTCCACAACATCGCAGGTCAGCTACCTCCTCCTCAAGTTCAGCCACCTTGTTTCCGAAATGTTGTATTAGCCGAAATTTCAAACGTATGAAATCTGCAGGGGAGCAAGTTTCCATGAATCGGATCATAAGGCATGACAAACATATACTGCCCTTGTCAGTCCTGGGAAAGTAAGACAGATTTGGGAAATAAAGTCACAGGGCCTTCAAGTCAAGTCAAGTTTATTGTCATGTGCATTATGCAGTGCAGATACAGAGACAATGAAACTTAATTGGAGCAGCATCACAGGTATGTCAGTACTGTTGGATAAAACAATTTAATTTTCATTATCTTGCAGTTTAATAATCAATTGTCTGCTAGTATTTTTATAACAACTGATACACAAGTATCTGTTTAGTATTGTTATGACACACACCCATACGCATCAGCTTCCAAGATTTGGATGCTCTAATTCCCTATAGTATAGATAGCTGATACAGCCCCTTTCAAGATTCAGGACAGCCTTGCTAATTGATAATCATGCTTTGGATGCCAAGGTTTGAGCATATAAGGAGAACTTGAACTGAGGTTCAAAGCTACAGTATGATTGAGCCAACACAGACCCAGCAGGATTTCAGAAAATGTTGTCAGCTGTGGGCAGCCACTGTGAAAGGATTTCAAGACAGAGCCTGGAGATACATGACCTCCCGGTCACCGTGTGGTCTCCGTGCATTGGGAAGAGAGGTCAGTTACCTGCTCGGATGTGGAGGAATACATACCTGCCACGAGGAAGGTGTTCCACCACTCTGCCGAAGAAGGCCAAGCCTCAGACTGCCTGATGAAGATTCATCAGCTGACTACATGATTGAATTTCCAACCTTGGCTCAAGAGAGTGGCTGGAACGGGGAGGCCTTGCCGATGCTGTTCTGCCAAGGACTCCAAAAGGAATGGAAGGATGTCCTCGCCTTGGGAGAACCAGTCGAGGACTTAGAGGTTCTAATTGACTAATGTATTTGTCTTGATAATCAGAGCATAAGTGGGACAAAATCAAAAGGTTGAAGAGGGCTAGTTTGAGCCCAAAATCAATGCACTGTTGTTCCATCCCTCGTTTTCGGACCATAACCAGGCTGTCTCCTGCTCAGATCCTACTGAGCCCATGCAAATCGGCTGCATAAGAATCTCCACCAATGAGAGGTGGCGGTGTCAGAGTCGGGCTTGCTACCAGGATGGTGGGAGCACAGGTCACAAGTGGGCCATGTGTCCAAAGCTGTAGCTGTCAGGAGAATTCTTCAGACCGTCCGGTGTTTGGAGGACAGTGTAGGAGTTGAGTCAGATTATAACAGCCATCTGCTTGGTCCTGGGCAAATCTGGCAGCAGACATTGTTATTGGGGACGAGGTGAGAGGATCATGCGGAGGACATTGGTTTCTATATCATTGGGTTTCCTCATACCCCTGATCTTTGCACACCCTTAGCTGTCTCAGGATAACTGGAAGTAAGGGAAAATCATTGCATTATCCAGTTGCTGCAAGAAGGTATGCTTTTGGCTTGATGCTGTGATGCCTAGATTCTCCCAAGACCAGCAGTCAAGGATCGATCTGCAGCCTTCAAGAAACTCAGTTCTGCCTTTGAGGAAAGACAAGCTGGTCCCAGCTTAAAGGCCAATGTGAGTTTTGACCCTGTCCAGATGTGGGAACTCTGGAAGTAGAGCTCTAGCTCAAGAGAAAACCAAGGAGGTGCTCAAGCTGCATGGATCTCTAGCAGACAAGCCAAAGGGCTCCAGTTTCCAGGTCCCGTCAACGTGGGGGGGGGGGGGATGACTCCAGAACAGAGACCCCTGAAGCCTAGTCCCAGGAGCACAAGGACCATCTGTCATGACTTGATGCTGATGTCTGAGTAGGTGGACAAGAATTTGGACTGTGACTTGGCCTCACTGAAGTCTCTTGTCAGCCAATGGAGGAGACTCTGGGGACTGCAAATCACACCTACTACCTAAGGACCCTCAGGAGTCAGCCCTAGAGGAAGGTTTGGGGGCAGCTTCAGCACTCAAGTTAGTAGAAATCCCTTCCATCTACAAGGATTTGGATGAGGTCTTCAGTAAAGGAAAGGCCTTGACTCTTACACCACACTGACTCTATGACTGTGGACTAGATCTCCTGCCAGGTACTTGTCCTCCATGGGGTTAATTATGCATGCCCTCAGGCCTGGAGAAAAATGTTATGCAGGAGTATATTAAGAAGGCTCTTGCCCTAGGATTCATTCAGCCCTCTACCTCTAGCCAGTGCTGGCGCCTTCTTTGTACAGAAGGAGGGCAGTCTGCGGCCTTGCATTGATTATAGCGGGCTGAATTTTATAACAGTCAAGAAATTTTATCCTCTTCCACTCATGAACATTGCTTTCAAGATTATTCAAGGGGCAAGACTTGCGGATTGCATACAACTTGATTCGTATAAAGGAAAGTGAAGAGTCGAAGACGGCATTCAATATACTGACAGGGCACAATGAGTATCTGGTCATGCCCTTTGCCCTTGCGAGCACGCCAGCGGTTTTCCAAACCTTTATAAATTATGTTCTCTGGGATGCTCCTCCATCAGTATGCCTTTGTCTAATTGGAGTACATCCTGATTTTATCAAAGTCCTTGGAGGAGCACGTTGCTCACGTCAGAGATATTCTAAAGAGGCTTCTTGATCTTGGAATTTACATCAAGCTGGAGAAGTCTGAGTTTCATGTAACCGTATTTCTTTTTTGGGCTTAATCTCTAATGGCAATCTCAGGATGAATCCTAATGAGACGCAGTCAGAGATTAACCACCACCTTCCATCAAAGATTCCCGGGATTTGCCAACTTTTATCAAAAGTTTATCAGTAAATTCGGCTTAGTAGTGCTTCCGTTGTCCTCTTTAACGAAGAAATCCTCAAGCTCTTTAGTTTGGACTACTGAGGCAGAGGCTGTTTTTATAGAACTCAAACAGCAGTTCATGACAGAAGGAAGTGGACGCCTCGGATGTCCGAGTGGGTGCAGTATTGTCTCAATGGACACTTTCAGACAATATATGGCACCCATGTGCACTCCGTTCCATGCAACTATCCCCGGCAGAGGAGAACAATGATATTAGGAATAGAGAGCTGCTCACAGTCAAGTTGGCTCTGGGGAAATGGCTTGAGGGGACTAGAAACCCTTTTATCGTATAGACAGACCACAACAGCCTGGCTTATATTCAGGAGGCTGGATATTGAATTCCAGGCAGGCCAAGTGGTCTCCTTGCTTTAACTGTTTTAATTTCATCCTGACTTATTGACCAGGATCAAAAACCAGAAGCTAGATGCCTTGTCCCATTAGTTCAACAAACCTGAATGAGAGAAACAGCCTACCAGAATTTTGCCCCAATCCAAGGTGAGAGTACCAATACATTGGGGCTCAGACGCAAGGGGAGATTCCTCAGAATGGCCCTTTGGGTTGGCTGTTCGTTCCTAGTTCTGTCCACTCTCAGGTTCTTCGGTGGGGTCATGCTTCAAGATTGACATCTCACTCAGAGATTTTCAGGACCCTCAAGTTCATTAAGAGAAGACATTTGTGGCCTGGAATAATGAGTGAGGTCCGTCAATATGTGGAGGCGTGCAAGGTGTGTGCCAAGAAGAAGGAGCCTGCACCCAGTCTCAAGGCCTCCTTCACCCACTGCCTGTTCTGGAAAGACCATGAGCTCACATCTCCATGGATTTGTCACATGTCTTCCTTCTTTCAAGGGGAAGACCGTGATGGTAATTGTGGATAATTTTTTGAAGGCCTCATTGTCTTGGATGAACTTCCATCTGTGGTGTAGACGGTTGAGATTGTCCTGCA
Source organism: Hypanus sabinus (assembly GCF_030144855.1). Taxonomy (NCBI): domain Eukaryota; kingdom Metazoa; phylum Chordata; class Chondrichthyes; order Myliobatiformes; family Dasyatidae; genus Hypanus; species Hypanus sabinus. Next base: position 8,772,884 of record NC_082713.1, read on the forward strand.
GCAGGTCTTCAGTATTCATGGTTTTCTGATGAATCACAGTCCCTAATTCACATCATGTTTCTGGAGGACATTTTTCAAACTGGGCCAACAGTGAGTCTTTCCACTGAGTTTCACCTGCCAGACAGAGCAGGTGAACCAAGACATGGAATGCAACTCAAGATGCCTGGCCTCTGAGCTGGGGGGCGTCACGTGATGACGTAGGATCAAGACGTTGGGAATCCAGCTCCCTCGTAAAAAGTAATGAAATAGGGTTTAAATGAAGAAGAGTTAACAAATACCTAATAGAGACCATTTATAAGCAACTCAGGATTATCTTTTGATATGGCTCCTAAACCGAAACAGAAGAAAGCTACTACTTCGAAGACTGCGCAAATCGGCGGGGAAAAAGGCCTAACCGTCTCGGCGAAGCCTTGGACTCAAGTTGGATTTCCTCCCGGTGAAGTGCATGGCACTTCTGATGATGCGGGACAGGAAGTTGCAGCAATGTTGGAGGTCTCTAAGAAGAAACGGCAAGAACAACGCATGCGCAAAAGTATGCATGAACAGATATTAACAAAACTACAAATCCCAACTACGGCTGGAAGTGAAATTGGAAGTGAATCGGAAGTAGAATCAGACTCTTTGGGAAATTTAGAGGAAGAAGAAGAGGAAAAGAAGGAAGAGATTAAAGGAGACATAAAAGATATCCTGATATATATGACGAATGAATTAAAAGCTATAAGAACAGATATAAGAAGGATGCAGAACACACTTGATAATGTGGTGGAAAAACAAAAGAAGATGGATAATAAAGTTAAAGAGATGGAAGTAAAAGTGGAAGAAAATACTGAAAGAATAGATAAGATAGAAGACAATAATCTTGCCTGGACAATAGAAAGAAAACGGATGTTGGAAAAAATGGATGCGCTTGAGAACTCTAGTAGACAAAATAATATTAAAATTGTTGGTCTTATGGAAGGTACAGAGGGAGAAAATCCAATAAAATTCTTTCAAGAATGGATTCCGAAAATTTTGGAAATGAAAGAAGGAAGTCAAGTAATTGAAATTGAAAGAGCACACAGAGCTTTAAGACCAAGACCTCAACAAGATCAAAATCCAAGATCAATTTTGATAAAATGCTTAAGGTACAAGATAAAGAAATGATCTTGAAGGCAGCTACTCAAGGTACTAAAAAGAGAAATGGGCCATTGATAATAGAAGGGAAAAGAGGTTTTTTTTTTATCCAGACATAAGTTACAATCTTCTGAAGAGGCGGAAGGAATTTAATCCAGTGAAAAAATCTTCATGGGAAAAGAGCTATAAATTTTTATTGAGTTACCCAGCAAAATTGATAATTTTCCTGGATAACAAAGAAAGAAGTTTTTTCGTTGATTACTGGAAAGGGGAGAAATTTGTACAAGAATTACCTGATGTCCACAAAGAGGAGTAAAGAATTATAGAAATGAAATGGACTAATAATGAAGACTGAAACAAGGTTGGACTTGATGGACATTTATAAGGAAAAAAACTAGTCAAGGAGTATTAATTGGAAGTAGAGACATTCATTACTTTCTTTTTTTTCTTCACTAATATATTTTCTTTTTTTTTGCGGGGGAGCTGGAGGAGCTCCTGATCGATGGCTGTGAGTTTCACGTGTACAATCATGGCAATTGCCATGACCCGTAAAATGGGGAGGGGGGGGTAATGTTGTGTTCTTTTTATTCGCAATATTAGTGGGGGATATTTTGTTTTTTTTTCTTATATATTAGTTATCTTTCTTCTATTTTAATTCTTTTTTGCCTGGAATGGTTGGGGAGAGACTTATAGCAACATGGAAAATTTTAAAGAGTTCCCAAGGTATTATGAATGATTAATTTACTTAATTTTTTAAGTTTTAATGTTAATGGAATTAATGGACCTGTGAAAAGAAGAAGAGTTTTAACATATATTAAGAAAGTGAAAGGAGAGATATAGCTTTTTTACAAGAAACACATTTAACAGAAACAGAACATAAGAAATTAAAGAGAGATTGGGTTGGAAATGTTATTGCAGCTTCATTTAATTCAAAATCGAGAGGAGTTGCAATTTTGGTTAATAAATCTTTACCAATTAAAATACAAAATGTAATAATTGATTCTGTGGGGAGATATGTGATTATACATTGTCAAATTTTTTCAGAATTATGGACTTTTATGAACATTTATGCACCAAATGAAAATGATGCAAAATTCATACAAGAAGTTTTTTTGAACTTGGCTGATGCACATGATAAAATATTAATTGGTGGAGATTTTAATTTTTTTTTAGATCCAGTTTTGGATAGGTCAACTAAAGTTGCTACAAAATCAAAAGTAACAAAACTAACTTTATCATTAATGAAAGATTTAAACCTGATTGATATATGGAGAAAAATTAATCCAAGAGAAAAATTATTCATTTTATTCAAAAAGACATAAAACTTACTCAAGGATTGATTTTTTTATTATCAAAAAATATTCAAGATAGAGTGAATATAAAGCAAGAATACTGTCAGATCATTCCCCCTTGATAATGACAATGATAATGATGGATAAGGAGGAATCGATCTATAGATGGAGATTTAATTCAATTTTATTAAAACATCAAGATTTTTGTGATTTTATGAAAAAAACAAATTCAATTTTTTTGGATACAAATCTACATTCAGTTGAGGATAAAATTGTATTATGGGAAGCGATGAAAGCATATTTAAGGGGTCAGATTGTAAGTTATACATCTAAAATTAAGAAGGAATACGCAGCAGAAATAGATCAATTGGAAAGAGATATCATAAAGTTAGAAAAAGAATCTCAAAGATATATGACAGAAGAAAAACAAAGACAACTTGTTAATAAAAAACTACAATATAATACACTCCAGACATATCGTACAGAAAAAATAATTATGTGAACTAAACAGAAATATTACGAATTAGGTGAAAGATCACATAAAATTCTTGCTTGGCAGTTGAAAACAGAACAGGCTTCTAAAACAATAAATGCAATTAGAACAAGTGTAAATAAGGTTACTTATAAGCCTTTAGAAATTAATGAAACTTTAAAAAAAATTTATACTGAACTACATCAATCAGAATCACAAAATAAGATTGCTGAAGTAGATAAATTTTTATCACAAATAACCCTTCCAAAATTAAATTTGGAAGAACAGAAAGGATTAGATATGCCCTTTACATTAAAGGAGGTTGAAGAAGCTTTAGGATCACTTCAGAGTAATAAATCCCCAGGATAAGTTGGTTTTCCTCCTGAATTTTATAAAAAAAATTTAAGATTTATTAATTCCTCCTTTTATGGAATTAATATACCAAGTGGAAAGAATGCATAAACTCCCACAATCTTTTTTAACAGCGATCATATCTGTATTGCCAAAAAAAGATAGAGATCCTTTAAAACCAACATCATATAGGCCTACTTCTTTGTTGAATCCAGATTATAAAATACTAGCAAAAATTTTATTTAATAGAATATCTAAATATTTATTAAAATTAATGCATATGGATCAAACAGGTTTTATTAAAAACAGACAATCAATGGATAATATAACCCAGTTACTTAGTATAATTCATTTGGCACAGAAAAGAGAGGAAATGAGTGTGGAAGTTGCTTTGGATGCAGAAAAAGCATTTGATAGATTGGAATGGGATTTTTTATTTAAGGTATTGGAAAAATATGAGGAAAATCTTTTATACAATGGATTAAAACTTTAAATACTAATCCTCAAGCTAAAGTAGTTACAGATGGTCAGATTTCAACACCATTTTGCTTAACGAGGTCAACTAGACAAGGCTGCCCATTATCACCTGCTTTATTTGTATTGGCAATAGAACCATTAGCTGAATTAATTAGAACAGATTCAGACATTGGGGGCTTTAGAGTTAATCAAGAAGAATATAAGATTAATTTATTTGCTGATGTTGTTTTGATTTATTTAACAAACCCATTGCAATCTTTGCAAAGATTATCTTTTAGATTGGAAGAATATGGGAAAGTATCAGGGTATAAAGTAAATTGGGATAAAAGTCAAATTTTACTCCTTACCAAAGGAAATTATAATCAATGTCGATTAGTAACTCAATTTCGATGGTCAATGAATGGGATAAAATATTTAGGTATTAGAGTTGATAATGATGTAAAAAATTTATATAAACAAAATTATTTGCCATTATTAAAAAAAAATAAAAGAGGATCTTGATAAATGGATGATGTTACCAATAACATTAATAGGTAGAGTTAATGCTGTAAAAATGAATATATTTCCTAGATTGCAATATTTATTTCAAACTTTACAAATACAATTACCTCAGAAGTTTTTTTCAAGAACTGAATAAATATGTAAGGAAATTTCTTTGGAAAGGAAAGCTGTCAAGAATATCATTGGAAAAATTGATATGTAAATTTGATTTAGGAGCATTACAATTTCCAAATTTTAAGAATTATTATAAAGCAAATCAACTTAGATTTATTGCGTCCTTTTTCGAAGAAGAAAAACCGGCATGGATTAGAATAGAACTAGATAAGATAGGAGAAAATATACCAGAAGATTTTATATATAAATTGGAATCCAAATGGATACGGGAAAAAAAAGAATCTCCTATATTAAGACACTTGATTGATTTATGGAATAAGGTAAATATGGACGATGAGATAAAGAAATCTTTATTAGCAAAAGGAACTTTAGTTCAAAATAGGCTTATTCCTTTTACAATGGATAATAAACTTTTATATAATTGGTTTCAAAAGGGGATTAAATATATAGGTGATTGTTTTAAAGGAGGTATATTGATGTCGTTTGATCAATTAAAAAATAAAAATAAAATATCAAATAACACTCTTTTCTGTTATTTTCAATTAAAAGCCTATTTACGAGAAAAGCTGGGTCAAACAATGTTGATACCAAAACCTAGTGAAATAGAAATATTAATTCAGAAAGGAAAAATTAAAAAAAATTACATTTTGTATGTATAATTTGTTTCAAAAACAAGACAATTAAATCAGGAATTCATAAATCAAGACAAAAATGGGAATCTGATTCGAATGTTAAAATTGATGGAAAAAACTGGTCAAGATTATGTTCTGATAGTATGAGAAATACAATAAATGTTCAACTTAGATTAATACAATATAATTTTTACATCAATTATATATAACACCACAGAAAATAAATAGATTAAATTCAAATATGTCTGACCAATGTTTTCGATGTAATCAAGAAATTGGTACTTTTTTACATTCTACTTGGTCTTGTTTTAAAATTCAACCATTTTGGATTAATTTAAGACTTTTATTGGAACAAATTACTGGAGTACAACTCCCACATAGTCCACTATTATTTTTATTAGGAGACATTGAAGGGATAATACCGAAACTCAAATTGAATAAGTATCAGAAAAAATTTATAAAAATTGCATTGGCAGTAGCCAGAAAAGTTACTGCAGTTACTTGGAAATCTGATTTATATTTAACTATGGATCGTTGCAATAATGAAATACATAGTTGTATTCCACTTGAAAAAATTACATATAATCTAAGAAATGAATATGATATATTTTTGAAAATTTGGTTCCCATACTTACAAAAGATAGGATTAAATTCATAGGTCACTTGAAGATAAAATTATAAAGTAATTGGGGAAAGTAAAAATAAATATCAAAATTATTTTGAACTCCATGGAGCATGTGGAGATCCTCCGAAATCCAGGCAATCTTTCTGGGTTAAGGGGGGGGAGGGGGTAGGGTTAATATTATTTTTCTTACTATTTTAGCATCACATTTATTCTTGGTAATTTTTAAAATTTAATTTAAATAAATAATTTTTAAAAAAAGATGCATGGCCTCTGAAAAACTGAGCAACCATTTGATGTGGGCAAAGGTCACCTACAACACTTCAAAGCATTTGGCGCATGGGATGTCTCCCTTCAAATGCCAATTTGGGTACCCTCTGTCACCCTTCTCTGAGCAGAAGGCTGAGTTTGGGGTCCCTGCAGACAAAGATCTATCCAATGCTGCAAGGAGATGTGGACTAGGGCAAGGGAAATTCTGTTAGCTTCAACCCAGAAGGTTGAAATAAAGGTTAATTGCAAAAGAAGACAGGAACCAGTTTTGTAGCTGGGCAATAAGTCTGGCTGATGACTCAGGATTTGCCTCTCCGAGTGGAGTCCAGAAAATTACTGCCCAAGTACAAGCCAAGCTAACCAAGTGACACTGCCAACTTTTTTTCACCTTTTTTGCTTCTTCTCTCCCTTCTGCTCCTGTTATTGTCCATTGTTGATTTTTGCTATCTACAAATTCCTATAAATATGAAAATAATATATTGTGGTCCTAGCCCTGACTGCTAGAGAATTAACACATGTGTTAGCATTTGTGAGGAAACAAATCTAGACTCAGTGATACTAAATCTGAAACCAGTGGATCTTTGTAAAATCCCATCAGGTTTCAACAGTGAAAGGAATCAGAATCAGGTTTAATATCGCTGACATATCAATACTTCAGTAGTACCATATAATGTCAGAAAAATGTATACAATATTCATCCCAAAATTCTTTTTCTTCACAGACATCCATGAAAACAGAAGAGTGCCCTAAAGAATGAATGAATCATGACTGGTGCAGCCAATTGGTTTTAGAAGTCACATAATTAGTTAAATGGAAATCTGTTTTTGAAGACTTGTGTGCAGTCAGGGTGAGTCAATATCCTGGCAAAAACTACATCATGAAAACAAAAGAACAATACAAGCAACTCCACAATAAGGTTATTGAAAAGCACAAGTCAGAAGATGGATACAAGAAAATTTCCAAGTCACTGAATGTCCCTTGAAGTTCAGTTAAATCAATCATCCAGAAACGGCAAGAATACAACGTAGTGGTAAAGCTGCCTAGAGCAGACCATCCTCAAAAACTGAGTGACTGTGCAAGAAGGGGACTGGTAAGGGAGGTCAGCAAGATAACTATGACAACTCTGGAGGAGTTGCAGACTTCAGTGGCTGAGATGGGAGAGAATGCGCATACAACAACTGTTGCCCGGGTGCTTCATCAGTTACAGTTTTATGGGACAGTGGCAAAGAGAAAGCCACTGTTGAAAAAAAAGCAAATGAACTCCAGCTAGAGTTTTCAAGAAGGCACATGGGAGACTCTGAAGTCAGCTGGTAGAAGTTTCTGTTGTCTGTTGAAACCAAAACGGAGCTTTTTGGTTATTTGACTAAATGCTATGTTTGGCGTAAGCCAAACACCGCACATCATCAAAAACATACCACCCATACTGTGAAGGATGGTGGTGGCTACATCATGCTGTGGGGATGTTTCACTGCAGCAGGCCATGGAAGGCTTGTGAAGGCAAAGGATAAGATGAATGCAGCAAAATGCAGGGAAATCCTAGAGGATAACCTGATGCAGTCTGCAAGAGAACTGTGAATTGGGAGAAGATTTGTTTACCAGCAAGACAATGACTCCAAGAATAAAGCAAAAGCTACATAGGAATGCCTTAAAAATAACAAAGTTAATGACATGAAGTGGCAAAGTCAGAGTCTTGACCTCAATCCAATTGAGAATTTGTGGCTGGACTTGAAAAGGGCTGTCCATTCATGATCCCCATGCAATCTGACAGAGCTTGAGTAGTTTTGTAAAGAAGAATTGGGGAAAATTGCAGCACAATTGCAGCAAAAATTGCAGCAAAAATTCAGATGCACAAATCTGATAGAGACCGATCTACACAGACTTAAGGCAGTAATGCTGCAAAAAGTGCATCTACTAAATACTGACTCGAAGGGAATGAATACTTATGCAGTCAATTATTTTGTGTTTTATATTTGTAATTAATTTAGATCACTTTCTACATATCTGTGTACACTTTGACCCAATAGTCTTTCTCTGTTGATCAGCGTCATAAAAGCCAAATTAAATCCATTGTGATTCAATGTTGTAATACAATAAAACATGAAAACTTCTGGGGGGGATGAATAATTTTTATATGCACTATATATTATATCATTAAACATTATTTCAATATGAGTATATGAAAGATGTATATGAATGGTATGTATCATTATGCCACCATAGAATATCTGAGTGCCTCACTAAAAGAGAAAGGGAAAAGCAAAGCTAAGTGCACGAGTGTCCATGGCTCCTGTGTTTTATTTTGATTCATTTCTTTAGTTTAAAAATTATAAGAGTGGCAATGAGAAAGTTTTAAAATGAACCCAAAATAACTACTTATCTGTTGAAGTGCATCATATTTTTCTTCAGAAGAGAACAGTGATATTCAAGTTTAAAAAAAAAGCACAGCATGTTTTTCTTCAGAAAGGGAACACGATCTTCAGGTTAAAAAATAGCACTCCACATTTATCTTTGGAAGGGTTTTAAAAGGCAGAAAACAGACGAAATTAGCAGGCAATAAGTGTGGCCACTGTCTCATAAATGGTGAGACCAGGTGATGATGATGATGATATTATTATTATTATTATTATTATTATTATTATTATTATTATTATTATTATTATTATTATTATTATTATTATTATTATTATTATTATTATTATTATTATATAATATTATATAATAACTGTTATATAATAATGATGATTATATTATATAATAATAATAATAATAATAATAATAATAATAATAATAATAATAATAATAATAATAATAATAATAATAATAATAATAATAATTTTAAAAAGCAAAAATAGCTGGGAATATTAGTGAGATGGATATGTTTGATTGCACAGCAGATAACTGTGGATGCATACTGAAGAAATTGAGCAGTATTTTGAAGCAAATGAAATAATTTATGAAAAATGAATGCCTGTGTTGCTCAGTGCAATGGATGTAAGAACATACAGTTTGCTTAGAAGCTTAACTGCCTGAAGTAAGCCAGCTGAAATGAACTTTGCTGATATCATAAATGGTAATGCAGGAATATTTAAACCCTAAACAACTGTTAATTGCAGAAAGCTTTAGGTTTCATAAGTGGAATGAAAATGAAGGGGAGTCCATTTTTGCCTATGTGGGTGCATTAAGGAGATTGTCTGATGGGCTCAATGATGCACTGAGTGATCGGTTAGTTTCTGGAATCTTGGAAGAAAACATTCAAGCACAACTCCTACCTAAAGCACAACTCATATTTAAAAGGATAGTTGAAATCACTGTATCAATGGAAACAGCAGACAGAGATGCAACACACACAAAATGCTGGTGGAACGCAGCAGGCCAGGCAGCATCTATAGGGAGAAGCACTGTCGACGTTTCGGGCTGAGCCCCATCGTCAGGACAGAGATGCTTTTGAGTTGGAGTCAGGAATGAAAGACAGTGTAAGCAATCTTGCAACATCTATACAGACTGAACAAATAGTGCTCCTGTTGTGGCAGGGACTCACATACACCAGACCAATGGAAGCTTTAAAGGCAAAAGTTGCAGAAAATACAACAAAGTAGGAAACAGACAGAGAGGTTGTTGGTCAGACCAAAATAAATGGATTGCATAGAGAAAGGATAAAGATACAAAGTTAAGTTACAATTCCAAAAGGAGCACTAATCTGTATGTCACCACACACAAAATGCTGAAGGAACTCAGCATGTCAGGCAGCAGGTATGGAAATGAATAAATGGCCAACATTTCAGGCCAAGACCCTTCTTCAGGACTAATCTGCATGTTGTTGATGAAAATATGATAATGATGAGAGTGATACAGGATGGGGTAACGTTGTTGGGATTTACAAAGTGAAAGCTAACGTGAGACAAGCAGTAGGGTTTACACCAGAGGTCAACAGCAAATTAACTCAAATGGAATTGGACACTGGCTGGGCTGTTTCAGTCATTCTGCAAAGTGAGTTTGAATGGCATTTCAAATATACTGACCTGAAGTCTCCAGATATCCAAGTAAGAACTTATACTGGAGAAAAGATAACTTCTGTGGGAATGGCATTTGTATCAGTGAGAAGCAACAGCCAACAAGCCACACTGGGCTTGTATGTTGTAAAAACAGGTGGGCCAGCATTGCGGGGTCATAACTGGCTGAGACAGCTACAACTTGATTGGGCAGCCGTCCACCAATTGCATGCTCACCCCTGCAACAGAATCAACTGAAAGTGAATTAACAAAGGTACTAGATGATGCCAGAGCAGTGTTGAAAGATGACATTGCAAAATTCAAGCATATCAAGGGTAACAGAGTGCTAAATGAAAATGTTACACCCAGGTTTTAGAAAGTTTGTCTAATTCTTCATACCCTCTGCGATAAAGTAGCCAGTGAGCTAGATTGCATGCAGGCTGAAGAAACTCTTTGCAAATTTGAGTGGTGCCTATGGGCAATGCTAGTGGTCCCAGTAGGCAAGAAGGATGGATCTGTCAGGGACTGTGGTGATTTTAAGTTCACCATCAACTCAGTCCTAAAAGTAGATCAATAGTGTCTTCTCAGGTTACAGGATATCTTTGCAAACCTTTCTGGGGGGTGGGGGGAACACATCAACACAGTTGACAACTGAGGCCTAACTACAGATGGAGATTGGAAGATGTGTACAAAGTGTTTCTGACCATAAACACCTGCAAAAAGTTTTATTGCTATAATAAGCTTATTTTTCATGTTGCTTCTGCACAGGCACTCTGGCAGAAAGCCATGGACAAGGTGCTGCAAGAATGTCTAGGCATTCAGTATTACCTGGATCACATCATTGTTACCAGTAAGGAGGATAAGGAACATTTCCAAAACCTCAAGACAGTGGTGAAAAGATGAGAAGATTATGGGCTGTGATCACAAAGTGACAAGTGTTTGGTCTCACCATTGAGGCACAGAAATTAGACATGTAGCGGTATTTGCCCCAAGGCCGAAGGAAGTGTCACAGTTGTGGTCCTTTTTAAGATTTGTCAATTAGTATGAAGGCTCCTGCCAAACTGGCTACTGTGACCAACCTTTTGAACTCATTTTTACAGATCGGGAAGAAATGGAAATGGGCAAAGCAGTGTGAGATGTGAGATGTCTTTCAGAAAAGCAAATGAAATGATGATTTCAGACACTGTAGTCACACAATATGATCCACATTAACCAGTGAAGTTTGCCTATGATTCCTCACCTTATGGGTTATGGGTGGAAGTTCCCACTTGTTTCAAAAAGATGACAATTATACCAGTGCCTAAGAAGAATAACGTGGGCTGCCTTAATGACTATCACCCGGTAGCACTCACATCAACAATGATGAAATGTTTTGGGAGGTTGGTCTTGACTAGACAGAACTCTTGCCTCAACGAGGACCTGGACCCACTGCAATTTCCCTGTTGCCACAATAGGTCAAAGGCAGACGCAATCTCAATAGCTCTTCATGTGGTCTTAGATCACCTGGACAATTTAACTGCCTATTATCAGGATGCTGTTCATTGGCGATGGCTCAGCATTTAACAACATCATTCATTCCCGCAATCCTGATTGAGACTTTACAGAACTTGGGCCTCTGTACCTCTCTCTGCAATTGGATCCTTGACTTCCTAACCTGAAGACCACAATCTGTGTGGATTGGTGATAACATATCCTTCTCGCTGATGATCAACACTGGTGTACCTCAGGGGTGTGTGCTTAGCCCACAGTTCTACTCTCTCTATACCCATGACTCTGTGGCTAGGCATTGCTGAAATACCATGTATAAATTTGCTAATGATACAACTATTGTGGGTAGAATCTCAGATGGAAATGAGATGGTGTACAGGAGTGAGATATATCAACTAGTGAAGCTGTGTCACAGCAACAACCTTGCATTCAACATCAGTAAGACGAAAGAGCTGATTGTGGACTTCAGAAAAGGTAAGACGATGGAGCACATACTAATCCTCATAGAGATGTCAGAAGTGGAGAGAGTGAGTAGCTTGAAGTTCTTGTGTATCAAGATCTCTGAGGATATAACCTGGTCCCAATATATCGATGCAGCTATAAGGAAGGCAAGACAGCAACAATACTTCATTAGGATTTTGAAGAGATTTGGTATGTCAACAAAAACACTCAAAGCATCTATAAATGTATCGTGGAGAGCATTCTGATAGGCTGCATCGCTGTCTGGTATGGGGGAGGGGCTACTGCACAGGGTTGAAAGAAGCTGCAGAAGGTTGTAAATTTAGTCGGCTCCATCTTGGGTACTAGCCTACAAAGCACCCAGGATATCAGCAAGGAGCAGTGTCTCAGAAAGGCAGTGTCCATTATTAAGGATGCCGAACGCCCAGGGCATGCCCTTTTCTCACTGTTACCATCAGGTAGGAGGTACAGAAGCCTGAAGGCACACACTCAGTGATTCAAGAACAGCTTCTTCCCCTCTGCCATCCGATTCCTAAATGGACATTGAACCTATGAACACTGCCTCACCTTTTTAAATATATATTATTTCTGGCTTTTGCATGATTTTTAATCTATTCAATATACATATATCGTTATAGATTTATAGATTTATTTATTTATACTTTTGTTCTTCTATATTCTGTGTGGAACTACTGCTGCTATGTCACAACTTCATGACACATGCCAGTGATAATAAACCTGATTCTGATTCAGGTACAGAAGCAGTCATGTCACATGTTATGAGTGATAGAAGTGAACACTCCGTAGCCTTTGCATCATGTTCCCTTACCACTGAAGAGAAAATTTATAACAGAGAGGCCTTGAGTCTGGTTTGGGATGTAAAATATTTTGACCACTACCTGTATGGGAGACAGTTTACCTTCATTACTGATCACCAACCACTTGCGTCAATTTTCAATCCAGACAAGTTTTGCACAATGAATGCAGAGATGATCTCTATTTCTTGGAGGATACAATTACAAGATCAAATTCAAAACTCAAAGCTAGTCATAGAAATGCTGATGGAATGTTCTGTTTGCACATGGAAAAGGGAATACCTGAAACATTTACAAAAGATGACACTTCATTTGATGCATTCCCCCTAATGCAAATCAAAAGTCTCCCAGTAATGGCAGAGGTTATCCAAAGGGAAACCAAAAATGACCCCACACCACCTCGGGTCTGCATGGCAACCCAAAATGTCTGAAACGGGCAGCCAAAATTCCATTTCCCTCATTCTTACCAGTGGAGGATAAACTTGCCCCTGGCGGGAGTTGTCTTATGTGGGGGGATTGAAAATTGTATCATCCAAGCTAAGAATTAAAGTGTTAGAAGAGCTACATGCTGGTCATCTAGGCATGGACAAAATGAAATCATTTCCTCAAAACTTTGTCTGGTGGCCTGGGATGGATCAGCAGGTTGAGCAGCCAACACATCCAGAAGATACCAGGATCAGCCCTGGGAATGGCCTGCATTCCCTGGCAGAGGATTCATGTGGATATTCCTGGACCTTTCATGGACACAAATTCCTTGGTAGTAGTCGATGCAGCTACAAAGTGGCAAGAAGTATTCCTAATATCCTCCACTACAGCCTCACACAATGTTGATGTGTTGAGAAGTCTCTTATCAAGGACTGATGTCCCAGAACACTTAGTCGGTGACGAGGGACCACAGTTTGTTTCAGAGCAGTTTCAGCCATTCCTGAAAATTCATGGAATAAGTCATATTACATCTGAACCATACTATACAGCTACAAGTGGTTCGATGGAACGGTTTGTCCAAAAACTAAAGAATTCACTGCACCACACTAACGCTGAATCAGAAGCACACTGACTTCCCTTTCATATATCACAATGCAGTACACACCACAACCAATAACTCACCAGCTATGCTGTTCTTAGGTCATCCTTTGCTTTTTTCTCAAACTCTACTTCAAGAGGTTAAACAGCTGAGACAAGGAGGTTTGATGTTTTACCCCTGGACAGACTGTCCTGATGAGGGACTACAGAGATAACCTAATGTGGGCACTTGGAAAGATTAAGGACAGAACTGGACCACTTTTCTACACAGTGGAGATTATGCTTGATGTCATCTGGAGACGACTCATCGATTAGTTGAGAAGAACAGAGTCAATTGTTAAAGAAAGAATGTTGTCCAGGGCTGTCAGGACCACTTCCTCCAGTCCCAGAGTCAACTCCCACAACCACTACAGAAGAGGCCCCAGAAATTGAGATTGTTTCACATCCAGAATTTTGCCTGCCGAGCAGAGTGCCTTCCCCTTGTCAGGTCATTCATTATCCTACAAGAGTAAAAATCCTCCACAGTGATTAAACCTTTAGATCTGAATGGAAGCTTTTAAAATTTACAATGCTGTGGGTGTGCTGTGGATGTATGTAATTGAATTGACTTTATTTCTTACATCCTTCATATACATGAGGAATAATAATTTTAATATTACGTCTCTATCTAAATATGCAATGTGCAATTTATAGTAATTTGTAATAAATAGTATGTACAACAGGACAGTCAATATAACATAGAAATACATTTGTATCAGCGAGAATTAATCAGTCTGATGGCCTGGTGGAAGAAGCTGACCCGGAGCCTGTTGGCTCTGGCATTTATGCTTCAGTACCGTTTCCTAGATGGTAGCAGCTAGAACAGTTTGTGATGGGGGGACTCTGGTCCCCAGTGATCATTCGGGCCCTTTTAACACACTTGTCACTGTAAAAATTGTGAATAGTGGGAAGTTCACATCTGCAGATGCAGTGAGTTGTCTGCACAACTCCCTGCTGAATCCTGCGATTAAGGGAGCTACAGCTCCCAGTGATGTAGTCAGTCAGGATGCTCTCAATTGTGTTCCTGTAGAAAGTTCGTAGTATTTGGGGGTCCATACCAAACACCTTCAACCATTTGAGGTGAAAGAGGCACTGTTGTGATTTTTTCACCACACAGCTGGTATGTACAGAGCATGTGAGCTCCTCGGTGATGTGTATGCCAAGGAACATAAATCTGTTCACTCTCTCAACCCTAGATCCATTTTTGTTATGTTTGTACTGACCGACATAAATAAAATTTTATTCTTTCATTCATTCATTCATTGATGTCAATAGGGATCAGCCTGTCTCCATTCCTCCTGTAATCCACAACCAGCTCCTTTGTTTTTTACAACATTGAGGGAGAGGTAGTTCCCTTGACACCACCGTGTCGGGGCGATGACTTCTCTGTAGGCTGCCCTGTTATTATTTGAGATTAGGCCGAATAATGTAGTATTGGCAGCAAATTTAATAAGCAGATTGGAGCTGTGGGTGACGACATAGTTACGGGTATGCAGAGGATAAAGAAGAGGGGCTTAGGACACAGTCCTGCAGGGGCACCTGTGCTGAGGGTCAAAAAAGCAAAGGTGTGGAGCCCACTCTTACCACCTGCCAGTGAGCTGACAGGAAGTCCAGGATCCAGCTACACATGGCAGGGTGAAGGCCAAGATCGCTGAGCTTCTTGTCAAGCCTGGAGGGAATTATGGTGTTGGATGCTGAACTGTAGTCAAAGAAAAGCATTGTCACATAAGCATTCCTCTTCTCCAGGTATGTAAGGATGGTGTGAAGAGGTGTGGCTATTCCATCACCTGTTGATCGGCTGTGCTGGTAGGCAAATTGTAGGGGGTTCCTTTTGGGTGGTCGCATGCTGCAAATGTAGTCCTTGACCTGTCTTTCAAAACATTTGTTTATTATTGAGGTGAGTGGCACAGGACGCCAGTCGTTAGACATGTACCTAGGCCTTTTTAGGTACAGGAACAATGGCGGATGTTTTGAAGCAGGAGGGCACTCTACACTGGGAAAGGGAGAGATTAAAAATGTCTGTAAACACACCTGCCAGTTGTGCCATGCACACTCTGAGTGCTTTCCCTGGGGTGTAATCTGGTCCTGAAGCCTTGCGACTGTCCTCTCACCTCTCATTGGACAGTCTTATATATATATGATGCAATCAGTTGGAATGTTCTCCATGGTATCTCTGTGGAAATGTAAGAGTGCCTTTAGTGACATATCAAGTCTCCTATAGCTGTCTTGTCTTCTTTGCAATTGCATCAAAATGTTGGGCCCAGGAAAGATCCTCAGAGATGTTGACACCCAGGTACTTGAGACTGCTCACTGTTTCCACTTCTGATCCCTCGACTGGGACTGGTGTGAGTTTCCCCGACCTACCCTTCCTGATGTCCACAATCAATTTTTTGGCCTTACTAACACTTAGCGCAAGGTTATTGCTGCAACACCCTTCAATCATTTGATCTATCTCGCTTCCTCATTAGCATATGAAATTCTGCCAACAATAGTTGTGATGTCAGCAAATTTACAGATGGTGATTGAGTTCCACCTAGCCACACAGTCATGAGTGTAGCGAGAGTAGAGGAGTAGGCTAAGCTCACATCTTTGAGGAGCTCCACTGCTGATTGTCAGTGAGGAGGAGTTGTTACTTTTGATCAGCACAGCCTGTGGTCTCCCTGTGAGAAAGTTAAAGATCCAATTGCAAAGGGAGGTACAGGTTTTGGAGCTTTTTAATTAGAACCGAGGGTATGAATGTGTTGAATGTAGTCAATAAACTGATATAAGTATGACAATTGTCCAAATGATCCAAGGCCGAGTGGAGACACATTGATGTTGCATCTGCTGTACACCTATTGTGGTGTTATGTGGTGGTCAACAATGTGTATAGAATTGAGTCAGGTTTTATAACAAACATAAACATTTATTAAACTCTGCTCAACAAAAGTGAAAAGTAAACAAACGACTAACTTAACTAGAAGTTAACTGCTGTATGGCAATTTAGCAAACAACCAAACTCTGGAATAGTTCTTAAAGTGGTAAATTCAAAAGGCCAAGTGATTTATACAGTCTGTAAGGAGAGACTTCCCTGAAAACTGATTTCTTCAAAGTCGTGATGTTACTGCTGATCCCAAGCAAGCGATTCCTTGTCCAAACGATTCACGATGAAGGAAATAAAACGGCTTAAAGGAACTGACCATTTTGCTGGAAGGTGAACACTGCACAAACTTTCCTGATCTTGCAGGGGTTATCTCAGATTCAGGCCACTATTCCTGAACGAAGATTCAATAAGGTCGATCCTTTATAAAACCGCCGAACGACACCAACTTTACTCAATCCTTCAGGTTCTCGTTCTTGACTGTAGAGGTGAAACCAAGGTGTACAAACAAAAACTGGCAGCAATTGTCAAAACTGCCAGCAATAACATTTCCACCTTAAAATAGAAAGTAAAACTCCACTTTAAAACAAAACTACGTCAAGAGATGAATACGCAGCAAAACTAACTAACTATCTAACTAACTGCATGACAACAGGGGTTTCCCCTTATATACTTGTTGGAACATGCCATCACGTAACCTCACACCAGGAGGAAAAATACATCACCCACCATCACAAGACAATTACATCATGCTCACAAGATACTCAATTACATCATGGTCATAAGACAGTCACAAGATACCCATGGGGTATGCAACAGTGGTGATAAGCAAACTGAAGCTGGTCCAGGTCCTTGCTTAATCAGGAGTTGGTTCTAGCCATGACCAACCTCTCAATGCACTTTATCACTGTTGATATAGATACTGCTTGGCAAAATTCACTGAGGCAGATCATCCTGCTCTTCTAGTGCACTGTCCCAAACACTCCTTCCAAGTCAGACAGCAATTCACCTGAGAATGTTTTGGGGCTGTCTACTGCATCCAGTGCTCCCAATGTGGACTTCTCTACATTGGCGAAACCCAACATATATTGAGGGATCATTTTGCCAAGCACCTTCACTCTGTCTTCAATAAGCAGGATTTCCAATCCCCAATCCCATTCTGGCATGTCAGTTCAAGGCCTCCTCTGTTGCTATGATGAGGCCACTCTCAGATTGAAAGAGAAGCACCTCATAATCCATATGGTAGCCTCTAACCTGATGGCATGAACATCAATTTCTCTATCTTCTGATGATTTGTCCTCCCTCCTCTTCCATTCCTTACTCTAGTTCTACTCTTAACTCTTCTCTTGCCTATCACATCCCCCTAGTCCCCCTTCTCCTTCCATTTCTTGAATGGTCCACTCTCCTCTCTTATCACATTCCTTCTTCTTCTGCCCTTTACTCTTTCTACCTATCATGCCCGAGTTTCTCACCATCCTCCTCCCCCACCCACCTGACTTCATCTATCACCTTCGAGCTTAAATTCTTTCCCTCCCCACTTTGTTATTCTGGTTTCTTCCTATTTCCTTTCTAGTCCTGATGAAAATTCTCAGCCTGACTGTTTATTCATTTCCATAGATGCCACCTATACTGTAGAATTCCTCCAGCAATTTTTATATGTGTGTTGTTCTCTATTTCTAGCATCTGCAGAGTCTCTTACGTTTATGATTAACCAGACTATTGTGCAGTCTTTTGGTGAGCAATTAAGTTGCATTCTGTAGAAGGTCACTCTGTAGCCACTGAGCCCACGGTCGAGGCAGAAATCATTGAAGAGATGATTGCTTATTATTAGAGTTGACCCCGTTCCAGTAACTGTTTGATTGCCCACTACCACTCAAGAGTGAGCAGCTGAGAATTGAAATGTCAGTTATAGGATTTCTTCGCTCCCTTTGTAGTATGCTGTTTTGGTTGTACAACATTTAAGATTCAAGATTGTTTAATGTGATTTTCAGTACACAGATGTAAAGGAGAACAAAATAATTGTTACTTCAGATCTGTAGCAGCACAAATAAACATAATAAGATGAAGAATACAATAACAATAATAAAAACACACAATAAATATAAATCCATAACATATTTCCATAAAGTGATGTAGGCTATACATAAAAGGTGGTTGATGGGAAATAGTAAAGTAGTGACAGAGTTAGTGGGTGGAAATGTTGATCAGTCTTTCTGCTTGGGGAAAGTAACAGTTTTTGAGTCTAGAGGTCCTAGTGTAGATGCTGTGGAGCCTCCGCCCTGATGGGAGTGGGGTAAACAGCCCATAACAATAGAACTTAGAGCACAGAAGAGTAAAGCACAGGACCAGGCCATTCAGCCCACAACATTGTGCCGGACCAGATAAAAGGCAAATCAAAAATACCTGAGCACCAATTCCTACTACTGGTACAATGTCCATAACCTTCTACCCTCCTTATATCCACGTGCCTAGCCAAACATCTCTTAAAATTCCTGAAGTATTTGCTTCCATCAACATACCAGGCAGCACATTCCAGGTATCCAGAACACTCAGAGTAAAAAACTTACCCTTCGCATTGCCTTGGGCCCACCCCTTCTCTCCTTCAATACATGAGTGGAGTGGGCGGGATCCTTCATGATGTTACCTGCCCTTTTCTGATACCTTTCTATAGATATACCTTTGATGGCAGGTAGGCTGGTGCCAGTAATGCACAGGGCAGTCAAAACTACCTGTTGCAAAGCCTTTCTGTCAGTCGCAGTGCAGTTGCCATACCAAGCAGTGATGCAGATTGTTAGAATGCTCTGTACTGTGTAACTGTAGACAACATACTATAGATTTATCACAGTATTATATGTGGGTACTTGCTGTGAGCCAGTTGGCTGCCCTGCTTCCTACATTATAACACTGATTACACATCAAAACTACTTCATTGGCAGTTAATTCTTTCTGAATACAGTGAGACAGTGAAAACCATTCCTTTACCTCTCAGCATCACCATGCATTTACACCACATACTTGGACTGAAACAAGAAAAATGAATTTGACATACTCTGTCACCACAGCCCATGGTCCCTTGTAACCATTACTGACAATCCTATTCCATCTTCTGATCTGCATGCAGAAAGTAGCAATAGCACAGAGACTGATAAGATCGTGGACTTCTGTGGCAATAGAAACCTAATATTATTAATTCAGTTATCATCATTCAGATGCCCTTAGCATTACCCAAACCTCCTCCAGAGTCATCTGGATGAATAAATATGTTTCCCTTTCCGCTCTGCCAACTTGCACTTAATTCAAGTTAATTTGTCTCTGTAATTCCATCCCGAAAGCTTGCCCATCTGGGGTTCCTGTGGGAATTCACTTCCAATAGCTCAGCTCTTTTTATTATTTGCCAAGTTCCAGCTGGGAACCAGGAACTGAAAATAGGATCCACTAACACAGGAGTTAAACATTTGTGATTTCCTCCTCCTCAATGCATTCAGCTTTAGGCATTTAAAATGTCCTTTTTGTATTTCACCCCTTTACATGGCTTTGACTATGAATTTGATGCTGGCTTCAAACACGTTTTCAGCATTTTTTTTATTTATTCCTTTCCGGATGCAAGTTCACGAGCAAGACTGGTGTTTAATGGTCCATTTCTGATTGTGCTTGAGAAGGTGCCAGACACATATTAGTGTCCATTCTGGCAGGAGAGTGAAAAATAAGAATCAGGCTTATTATTACTATCATATACTGCATGTGGTGAAATTATTTGTTTTGTAGCAGCAGTACAATGCAAAGTTATTAAATTAGTATAAATAACAAAATAAATAAATATCACAAACAAAAAGGAATCATGAAGTAGTAAGACCATAAGACGTAGGAGCAAATTTAGGCCATTTGGACCTTCAAGTCTGCTTCACAATTCCATCATGGCTGATTTATTAACCTTCTCAACCTCATTCTCCTGGCTTCTCCTCATTACTCTTGATGCTCTGTCTAATCAAGAACCTATCAACCTTCACTTTAAATGTACCCAATCACTTGGCCTACACAGCTGTTTACGGCTATGAATCCCACAGATTCATTACCTTCTGGCTAAAGTTGTTCCTCCTCTTCTCTGTTCTAAAGGGATATCCCTCTATTCTGATGCTGTGTCCCCTGGTCCTAGACTCTCCTACTGTGAAAAAAACATCCTCTCCAGATCCACTCTATATAGCACTTCAATATTTGGTAGGTCTCAAGGAGATAGTATTCATGTTAAAAGATCACTCAGAAATCTGATGGCAGAGGGGAAGAAGCTGTTCCTGAAACATTAAGTGTGTGCTTTCAAGCTCCTGCCCCACTACCCAAATGGTATTAATGAGAAGAAGGCATCTCCTGGATGGTGAGGGCCCTTCATATTGGATGCTGCCTTCTTGTGCCGTTTGAGGATGTTCGTAATGATAGAGTGGGTCATGCCTGTGATTGAATTCCGACCTCAGCAGCCTCTTGAAGTCCTGTGCATTGGAACAACTTCCATACCAGTCTACGACGCACGCAGTCTGAATGTTCTCCACCATATGTCTGCATCTCTTCCCCAATGATAGTAATGAGGGTACATCTCAGGTGGTGATGGTGCTACTTTCCTGAGGCACAGACTCCCGAAGACGTCTTCGATAAAGGGATTATGGAGGTTAATGATTTTCCAAGAGCTAGTATGCAGTTAGAGCAAGTAATCAGCAAATTCAGCAGAACGTTGCTGTTTATTGCTTGGGGAACTGAATGTTACAGCAAATGCATTTAGTTATTTAGAGCATTGGTGAAATCACATCTTGATTACTCTGTACGGTATTGATCTGAGGAGGCACGCTAATGCATTAGAAGCAGTACAGAGAAGATATTCAAACTAGTATCTGGAATGTTGACAGTTGGAAAAGGCTGTGCATGTTTCCAGAAGCACTTGGAAGAGTG
Source organism: Hypanus sabinus (assembly GCF_030144855.1). NCBI lineage: Eukaryota > Metazoa > Chordata > Chondrichthyes > Myliobatiformes > Dasyatidae > Hypanus > Hypanus sabinus. Next base: position 8,794,336 of record NC_082713.1, read on the forward strand.
AGGGAGGACTCCAAGGAAAAATGTAAGATTCTGAGGGGTTTCGACAAATTAAACCCAGGTGAATGTTTTCTTGTTCAAGACCCTAGGATTTGGGTCGAACACATGATAGGATTGAGACATAACCAGTTTTCTCTGAGAGTTGTGAGTGATTGGAATTGCTCCTCAAAATGTGATTGAATATGTACTGGAGTATATCAGTTATAAGAAGAGATTGAATAGATTTGGACGTTATTCCATAGAATGTAAAAATCTGAGGAGAGATTTGATAGAGGTAAGGGTGAATGCAGCAGGCTTTTTCCACTGAGGTTGGGTGGGACTACAACCTGAGGTTATGGGTTAAGAGTGGAAGATGGCAAGTTTAAGGGGAACATAAGTGGAAACATTTTCACTCAGAGGGTAGTGAGAGTGTGGAACAAGCTGCCAGCACAAGCGGTGCATGTGAGCTCAATTTCAATATTTAAGAGAAGTTTGGATAGGTACACAAATGGTGGGGGTATGGAGGACTATGGTCCCAGCACTGGCCGATGGGAGTAGATAGTTTAAATGGTTTAACTTGGATTAGATGGACTGAAGGGCCTGTTTTTGTGCTGTACTTTTTATTTGAATCTATGACTCTGTTGCATTTCACAACATATGTCAATTATATTAAAACTGATACTGATTCTGATTATATTTCAATATTTTTAAGGCAGAGGAAGATATGCATTTGATAAAGACAGAGGTAAAGGTTAACATGGGTCAATAACTGTGAAGTTAACTGATAGTTGCTTTACTCAGCAGGTCAAGTGGCATCTATGGAAAGAGTCGAAGTTTCAGAGCGAGACCATTCACCAGGATTGTTGACATTGTATTGGAAGCACATCAAGAAATTGACCAGGACACAACTCAGGCACTTAGGCCAAATATTACACATCAAGTGGCAAGAGAGGGTACCAGATGTGGAGTTGCTCAATCATGCTGGGACAGTCAATGCAGAATCACTGATCACAGCTTCCCATCTGCATTGGACTGGTCATGTCACAGGAATGAGCGATGATCGTTTACCCAAAGCTGTTTTCTATGGTGAGCTACATGAAGGAAAGAGGAAGCATGGAGGTCAGAAACTGCACTACAAAGATGTGCTCAAGCGCCATATGAAAAACATGGACATGAATGTCAACACCTGGGAGAAAGATGCTTTGGACAGAAGAAATTGGTGCTGCATTGTCAAGAAGTCAATCCCAGCTATCCAGGAGAAAAGGCAGAAGAAATATGAAGCAGGTCATGAACACAGACATTCGATGCTAGTCCATTCAAATCGTAAATGCAACCAATGTGGGAGACAGTGCCGATCCAATGCTGGTCTTGTGGCCCATAAACGTGCCTGCAGAGACTAAACTCTCAGCACAGTCAACGTCGAAATCGATGCACAGCCGAAGAAGAAGAAGAAGAAGAAGTAAAGAGGAAGAAGCCAGAATAAGAATATGGGGCACAGAACGTACAAGCTAGAAGGTGAAAGGTAAAACTAGGTGAGGGGATGATAGGTGGGTGAGGAGGAGGAAGGAAGTGACAGGTGGAAAAAAAAACGGCTGAAGAAGGCTTTATAGTTTCATAAAACCAGCTATGGTTTCAGTAAATTGTAGAGCAAACCAGAAGGATGACACAGCTACTTGTACCCTTGAAGTGTCTGTTTTTCTGTGTTCCAATTTTGTGAGGTGAGAACTGTTAGTTCTATAAATCACGTAGAAATCACATCTGTGTATGTAAAAGCTGATGGGTTTTTCACGCGGCAAACACATTTACCTTTAAAGGTCCAAAGTTCAAAGTAAATTTATTATCAAAATACATACATGTCACCATATACAGTGGTATTAGAAAGTTTGTGAATCTTGTAGAATTTTCTCTATTTCTGCATAAATATGAACTAAAATGAAATATCTTCATATAAGTCCTAAAACTAGATAAAGCAAACCCAATTAAATAAATAACACAAAAAAAAATTATTTGTTCATTTATTTATTGAGAAGATGATCCAATATTACATGTATTTGTTGGAAAAAAAGTATGTGAACCTTTGCTTTCAGTAACTACCTGGCAATGTGAAAAATTGCTTAGGTGTGTCTTATACATAAGAAACAGGACAGGTCCAACCCAACGGATTACTGCCCTGTTAGAATACTCTCAATAATCAGCAAAGTAATGGAAGGGGTCTGTGGTGAACTACATATACCTGTCTGGACACGCCCCCTGCTGACTGCTCCTGTGGCTCCTCCCACAGACCCCTGTATAAAGGCGATCAAGGCCTGAACCCGGCCTCTCAGTCTCCAGGATGTAGTATGCTGGTCACTCACTGTTTGTTCCTTCTTCCAGTCAACAAAAGCCTTATGTCTCAGAGTGAGTTACTGATGGTGCATCAGGGTTATTAACAATTCTGTCAAGCAGCACCTACTCAGCTATAATCTGCCTAAGGATGCCCAGTTTAGGTTCCATCCAGGCCTTTCAGCCCCTGACTTTGTCATCGACTAAACATGGACCAAAGTGAAAAATATCAGAGGTGAGGTGAGAGTGATAGCCCTGGACATCAAGGCAGAATTTGACTGAGTATAGCTAAAATGAAGTCAATGGGAATTAGGGGGAAACCCTCCATTGGTTGGAATCATAACTGAAACAAAGGAAGATGGTTGTGTTGTTTGGAGATCAATCATCTCATCCTCAGGAGATCATTGCAGGAGTTCCTCAGGGATATGTCCTAAGACCAACCATTTTCAACTGCTTCATCAAGGACCTTCCTTCCTCCATAAGATCAGAAGTGGGGATGTTTGCAGATGACTGCACAATGTTCTGCACAATCATGACACCTCAGATAGTGAAGCAGTTCATACCCAAATGCAGCAGGACCTGGACAATATCCGGGGTTGGGGTGACAAGTGACAAGTAACATCTGAGTCATGCAAGTGCCAGGCAATGGCCATCTCCAACAAGAGAGGCTCTCACCATGGTCCCTTGACATTCAGTTGCATCAACATCACTGAATCCACTAATATCAAAATCCCCTTCCAAGTCACTCACCATCCTGACTTGGAAACATATCACTATTCCTTTATTGTTGCTGGGTCAAAATCATGGAATTCCCTCCCTAACAGCATTGTGTGTGTACCTACATCTCAGGGACTGCAGTGGTTCAAGAAGGCAGGTCATTACCACCTTCTTAAGGACAACTAGGGATGGGCAATAAATGCTGGCTTAGCTGGCATTGCTCACATCCTCTAAGTGAATAAATAAAGAAACAGATAACTGGTGTGACCCACTTGTACAGCAACAGCTTCAGCCAAGCAATTCCAGTAAGTGTTGTTCAGTCCTTGGAAGAATTTTAGAACATTATTCCTTCCAAAACTGCTTTAACTCTGGGATGCTGCTGGGCTTGCTTGTATGAATTGCTTGTTTCAGGTCCTCCCTTAACATTTCTCTAGGATTCAGGGCAGGACTTTGACTCGACCATTCCAAAGCACAAATTGTCTTCTTTTTAAGACTTTCTATTGTTGATTTGCTCTTGTCTTTCAGATCATTGTCTTGTTGAATTATCCAATTTCTATTAAGTTTCAGGTGACAGACTGCTACCCTGACGTTCTCCTGTAAATTGTTTTGATGCAATTTTGAATTCATTGTTCCCTCAAAGATTACAAGTTGTCCAGCCTTGAGACAACAAAGCACCCCCAAACCATGATGCTCCTTCCACCATGCTTCACAGTTGGAAAGAGGTTTAGGTGTTGTGTGCAGTGCCCCTTTTCTTCCAAACATAGCAATGTGCATTTCTGACAAGAAGTTCAACTTATATCTCATCTGTCGACAGAGCACTGTCCCAGAACATCCAGGTGGCCTTTTGCAAACTTGAGATGTGCAGCAATGTTATTTTTTAGAGAGCAGTGGCTTCCTCAGTGGTGTCATTCTATGAACACCATTCTTGTTCAGTGTTTTTCTTATAGTGGACACATGAACAGAGACTTTATCAAGTTCCTGAGATTCCTTCATATCTTTTGTTGTTACCCATGGGTTCTTTTTCACCTTTTTCAGCATTACATGTTGTGCTCTTGGTGTGATCTTTGCAGGATGCCAACTCCTAGAGAGAGAAGCAACAGTACTGAGTTACCTCCATTTGTAGACAATTTCTCTTATTGTGGACTGACTCAGGTCTTTAGAAATACTTCTGTGGCCTTTTCCAGCTTCACGCATCTCTACAATTCTTTATCTAAGGTCCTCTGAAAGTTGTTTGATGGAGGCATGGTGCACATAAACAGATCTTTCTTGAGAAGAGCAGGCTCTGTCAGTAACCTGACTTTGTGTGTCTTTTTATAGGGCCAGGTACCTCTGCAACCCACACCTCCAATCTTATCTCATTGAATGGAACACCTGACTCCAAATAGCTTTTGTCGAAAGCATTACCCCAGAGGTTCACATACTTTTTCCAAGAAATACGTGTAATATTGCATAACCTTTCTCAATGAATAAATGAACAAATATAATTTTTTGTGCTATTTACTTAATTGGGTTCTCTTTGTCTAGTTTTAGGACTTACATGAAGATCTGATCACATTTTAGGTCATATTTATGCAGAATCAGAGAATATCCTACATGGTTCACAAACTTTCTAGCACCACTATACAAGCCTGAGATTCTTTTTTTTTCGCGAACATACACATTAAATCCAGGAAACACAGAGAGTGGTGAGTGTGTGGAATGGGCTGCCAGTGGCGGTGGTGGAGGCGGAAACGACAGGATCTTTTAAGAGACTCCTGGATAGGTACTTGGAGCTTAGAAAAATAGAGGGCTATAGATAGGCCTATGTAGTTCTAAGCTAAGGACATGTTTGGCACAGCTTTGTGAGCCAAAGGGCCTGTATTGTGCTGTAGGTTTTCTATGTTTCTATGTTTCTAAACATAATATAATCAGTGAAAGACCACACCCAACAGGATGAACAACAATCAAAGTGTAAAAGACAACAAACTGTAAATACGAAAGAAAAAAAGAGCAATAAATATAAGAAACATAAAATGAAAATTCCTTGAAAGTGAGTCCATAGCTTATGGGAACAATTCAGTGACATGGTGAGTGAAGAGTTGTGAACTCTTGAGTTGTTCAAGAGCCTGATGGTTGAGGGGTAATAACTGTTCCTGAACTTGGTGATGTGAGTCCTGAGGCTCCTGTACCTCCTTCCTGACGGTTGAGGGGTAATAACTGTTCCTGAAGTTGGTGGTGTGAGTCCTGAGGCTCTTGTACCTCTTTCCTGATGGTTGAAGGGTAATAACTGTTCCTGAACCTGGTGTAGTGAGTCCTGAGGCTACTGTACCTCCTTCCTGATGGTTGAGGGGTATTAACTGTTCCTGAACCTGGTGGTGTGAGTCCTGAGGCTCCTGTACCTCCTTCCTGATGGTTGAGGGGTAATAACTGTTCCTGAAGCTGGTGGTGTGAGTCCTGAGGCTCCTGTAACTTCTTCCTGATGTTAGCAGTGAGAAGAGAGCATGGCTTGGATGGTGGAGATCCTTGAAGGTAGATGCTACTTTTTTGCAAAGGCACTCCATGCTGATGTGCTCAATGGTGGGGAGGACTTTACCTGTGACACATACTGTACTGTGCAAACTCTCAATGACCCCTAGGCACATAGATATAGATATGCCTAAAACTAGGGTGTCTAAGACTTTTGTACATCACTGTAGTAATTTTATGTACTGTACTGTACTGCTGCAAAAACAAATTTCATGACATATCTGAGTAATAATAAACCTGATATAGGTCTCTATTGTGGACTGAGACTGGAAATGGAGCAGGGAGAGGGGAATAGTAGTTGGGAAAAGGGGAAGGGAGAAGGGTGGGAGCAGGAAACACATTGAGAGACATTCTGCAATGATCAATAAATCAATTGTTTGCAATCAAATGATCTTGCCAGGCATCTCAGGGATGGGTATGTTTGAAACTGTGCCACTGCCAGCCCAAGCACTACTTCTCTGCCAGCTATCCCACACCCCTCCCACAGCACTCCACACCCATCATTCCCAACATCCTTTTTTCCTGCCAGATTTGCAAACTTGCTCTGCACTCCACCTTAACATATGCAATGCTGTGCAAAAGTCTTAATAACCCTAGCTACATGTATATATGTGTCTTAGACTTCTGTGTGTGGTGCTTGGCCAAGTAGTTAAGGCGTTGGACTAGCAATTTGAAGGTCATGAGTTTGAGCCCCAGTAGTGGCAGCATGTTGTGTCCTTGAGCAAGGCACTTAACCACACACTGCTCCAGTTCACCCAGCTGAAAATGGGTACACAGCAAAATGCTGGAGGCCGACCTCGTGATAGGCTGGCCTCCTATCTGGGGGTTGGGGGAGGGGAGTCTCTCAGTCACTTCATGCCATGGAAACTGGCATGAGCACTGACCTATAAGGCTCACAGCAGACTTTAACTTAATTTAAGTTTAATTAAGTTTAAATTAAGTTTAAGACTTTAATTTAACTTTTGCATAGGACTGTATATTTAAACTAGACAAGTAGAGCAAAAATAGAACAGAAAAGAAATACAAATTATGTTGTCACTGGAAGCAGGGTGACACTTGTTGGCCACCCCATCACTCCGTCAGACTGTATTTGTTGTTGGCACAAATACATTTTATTTTGCTGTTCTGATGCACATCTGATAAATAATGCCTAACATTTTCTTCCTCCTTAATTCCTTTTCACTTCACTCTATTCCATTTTCTCTTTTTCTATCTCTCCTCCACCACAATGTGTAAGCACTGAAACAGGCTGCCAAACTGGGTTTCACTCTGAGTTTGGGACAAGGGAGACTGTTGTTAAAATCTCAAAGACCTTACAGGTCAATTGCTCAAAATTATTCATTTTTTATTTGGACAATTTGTCTTCTTCTGCACATTGGTTGCTTGTCAATCTTTGTTTATGTATAGATTTTCATAACTTTTAATGTATTTGATTATTTTCATGCAATGCCTACAAGAAAATGAATTTCAAGATAGGGTAACATACTGTATGTGTACCATACTTTGATTTTGAAAGCAAGTGAGGAGCTAGGTGGATGGGTGGGGAAAGGAGAATAAAGTAAGAACCTGCAAGGTGATAGGTGGAAGAGGTAAAAGGCTGAAGAATAAGAAGGAATCTAATAGGAGACCACAGTGGACCTGGGAGAAAGGGAATGAAGAGGGACACCCGAGAGAGGTGATGTGCAGGTGAGAAGAGAAAGATAAGATTGGGGAATGAAATAAAGGAGAGATGGGGGAGTGGGAAGAAATTACCAGGAGTTAGAGAAATTGACATTCATGCCATCAGGTTGGAGGCTAATCAGGTGGAATATGAGGTGTTTCTTCTTCAGCCTGAAAGAGGGCCAAGGGTTAACATGTCAGAATGGGAATGAAAAGTAGAATTAAATTGGGAGACCACAGGGAAAACCTGGCCTTTGTGAACTTTTAAGTTTCAAGCCATTTCCAAATCCTGATGAGTTCAATCTTCTGTAGTTCAAAGGTTCATTTATTTTTGAAGTATGTAACTCTGAGATAGATCTTCCCCGATAGCCACGAGATAAAGAAAACCATGGAAGTTATTCAATTAGCTTTAAGACGATGAATATTGCCTCAGCAAACAACAAGTTATCAGGGTCATTGAGAAATTTCCAGATTTCGTCCAAAGTGCTTGGGACAGCACAGATGCCCAGCTGTAGAGCCACTACTTCACAGCTCCAGTAACCCAGATTCGATCTTGACCTCCAGCAACATTCTCCTTGTGACTGCGTGGGTTTCCATTGGGTGCCCTGGCTTCACCCCACATCCCAAAGATGTGTGGGTCAAAGTTTAGTGTTCAAAGTGAACTTATTATCAAGATCATATATATCACCCTATGCAACCCAGAGATTCACTTCTCTTGCAGGCATTTGCAGGAAATACAAAGAACAAAATAATAATAAATAAGCAATAAGTATTGAGAACATGAGATGAAGAATCCTTGAAAGTGTGCTCATAAGTTGTGGGAATAACTCATTGTTGGGATGAATGAAGTTGAGTAAAGTTATTCCCTCAGTTCAAGAGTTTGATGGTTGAGGAAAATACTCTTTCCTCAACCTGTTGATATGAATCTTAAGGCTCTTGTAGCTCCTTCTGGATGGTAGCTGTGAGAAGAGAGCGTGGCCAGAATGATGTGAATCTTAAGGCTCCTGTATCTCCTTCTGGATGGTAGCAGTGAGAAGAGAGCATGGCCTGGATGGCGGAGATCTGTAATGATGGATGATGCTTGTAGATGTGCTCAAAGCTGGGAAGGGATTTACCCATGTTGGATTGGGCTATATTAATTACTTTTTGTAGGTGTTTTCATTCAAGGGCGTTGGTGCTTCCAGACCAGGGTGTAAGGCAACCAACACACACTGAATGCTAGAGTAACTCAGCAGGCCAGGCAACATCTATGGAAAAGAGTAAATGTTTCAGGTCGAAACTCTTCATCAGGACTGGACAAAAAAGAAGAGAAATAAGTAAGAAAATGAGGGAGGGGAGGTTGAAACACAAGTGTAAGTTTCTAAGGAGGTAGTGACATTGGCATGCTTTCACTGTAATGGCACTCATGTGCTGGACCAAAAACAGCCCTTCCTGTAGCTCATAACGAGAGCATGGGGTGATGATGATGGTCAGTCAGTTAATTGGCTGCTGTAGTTTACACCCACTGTGTCAGAGAGTAGTGGAATTTGGAAGGAGATGTTGAGAAGGTGGGGAGAATAAACTGGGAGGAGTGTAAGTTAGTGTTTGATGGTCAGCATGCACTGTACGGCTATTACACTGGGGCATAATTTTAAAGTGATTGAAGGAAAGGATGTTAGATGTAGGTTTATCATACAGAGAGAGTCGGCTACATAAGATGTCCTGCCAGGGTAGTGGTAGTGGCAGATATATTAGGGACAGTTAAAAGATAGAGACATGGTCAGACAAGTTGCCAATACAGTGGCTCTGGAGATGATGCTTCCTATAGTGGAGGAGTCTTCGACTACAGCCTCAAAATAGAGGGACGTCTATTTAGAACAGTGATGAGGGAAAATTTCTGTAGCAAGAGGGTAGTGAATCTCTGGAATTTATTGCCACAGAATGCTGTAGAGGCCTGGTAATTGTGTATATTTAAAACAAAGTTTGATAGGTTCAAATTTAGTTAGGGTGTGAAAGGCTACAAGGAGAAGGCAGGATAATGGGCTTGAGAGAGGTAATAACTCAGCATGATGGAACAATGGAGCACACTCGATGGGCCAAATAGCCTAATTCTGCTCCTATATCTTATAGTCTTATGAATAATGGAGGACTATGTGAGAGGGAAGCATTAGACTGGCTTTTGAGAAAGTGAAAAATTTGGCACTATATTGTGGGCTGAAGGACCTATAATATTCTGTATTCTATGGTTCTGACTCAGTGGGCTGAAGAGCTTGTATCCATGCTGTATCTTAAATCTACTTATAAATAATTAGCAATAATTGTAAAGACTTTGCTTTGAAAGAACTTCAGAAGACTGTCCCTATAAAGCAGTTTTGGTGAGAAGCATTATGTTAAAGTTACACTCTCAAATTCTGTCGACCTGGTTGTTCTCCCACTTGTAATTGTCCTGAACTGTTGCTGAGTCATCAAAGGCACATTAATAACAGATAGTGCTGTTATTACAGAGGCAGGCTGCATTCACTGGGATCACCGTCTCAGTTAAAAGCAATGATCCCCAGTGCACTCAGGAGGCCATCACAATTAGTCCTGAGCATCCGGCTATGGCTTGATATTCTGGCTCTGCCTGCACTGTCTTGGAAACCTTTCTCCCCACATAATCATGTTTCCTTTGCATTGTCCGTTCAGCTGCTCCAACAGTGGCCTCACTTCCCTGCATCGGTACTTCATTCTTAAACTTGATAGCGGGACATGAACTTCAACAGTCTCGCTTAAAGGTTATTTTGCTCTTTGCTGTTATATTGTGTGATGTTTGCATGGCTCTTGCCCGAAGCACTAAGCAGTCATTGTGACATTTCAGAAGGTTGTAAGAGGCAATATTATACATTGTGCAGGTGGAACCGAAATCAATGCGAGGGCAGTTTTGAAATGAATAGTGGTGAGAAATCAGTTGAATAATGCAGTTAGCAATTTCATATAATGTAATATAATCCACACGAGTGCTTTCAAAACACAATCTCAAACTTCCTTTAGTGTTTTCAATTTTCCATTAGAGATGAAATCTAAAAGAAGGAAATAAGTAAAATAATTCAGCACTTTAAGCTCATCAGCTACAAAATCAGCCCAGTCTCACCTGAGTGTGCATGAGGGAAATCAGCAGCTCCTTGGCAGATGGGGTAGTTGGGGGACAGTGGTGCGGACCAAGGGAGGTGGCGCATTAGTAAATGGGTAAATTGGTTTATTAGTGACTCATGTACAGGTACAGTTTTACAGCCATGTATACAGATCATCATGGTAGTTAGCACAATGTTTACATTACCAGCGACTCACTGCTGCCTATAAGGAGAACACATGTTTCACCGTAACCACTTCGGTTTCTTCTGGGTGTTCTAGTTTCCTCCCACATTGTAAAGATTGGTGATTTTGGACTTCAGAAAGGGTAAAATGAGGGAACACACACCAGTCCTCATAGAGGGATCAGAAGTGGAAAGATTGAGCATTTCAAGTTCCTGGGTGTCAATATCTTTGAGGATCTCTCATGGACCCGACATATCGATGCAGCTACAAAGAAGGTATGGCTGTGGCTATGCTTCATCAGAAGTTTCAGGCACGTCACCTGAAACACTTACAAATTTCTCCACATGTTCCATGGAGAGCATTCTAACTGGCTGTATGGAGGGTGTGGTCTCTCCTGTACCGGATCAAAATAAGGTGCAGGGAGTTGTAAGCTCAGTCAGCTCCGTCATGGGCACTGGCCTCTGTGATCTCCATAGTTTCATCCTGGTTATGCCTTGTTCTCATTGTTCTCATCAGGGATGAGGTACAGAAGCTTGAAGGCACACTCTCAAAGATTCAGTAACCATTTCTTCCCCTCTGCCGTCCGATTCCTTACATTGAACCCACGAACACTACCTCACTATTTTTTTATTTCTATTGTTGCACTACGTGTTTAATTTAACTATAATGTGTGTGTATATATATAGTTACTGTAATTCAAATTATTTCCTCTCTATTACAATGCATTGCATTGTACTACTGTCATAAAGAAAACAAATTTCACAACATATGCTGGTGATATTAAGCCAGATTGTCATTCTGATTCTGAATTGGTCATTGTAAACTGCTCCGCTACAAGCGAGCATTAACTTCGGAGACTGCTGGGTGAGCACAGCTTGAACACCAAAAGGGCCTAAACAGTGCCTAACCTCACAAACTAAATAACTAGATAAATTTCATATCATCCAGGTAGTTCAAGGGAAAACAATAATAAGATGTCAAATCAAGTGTTCCAGTTACAGAGAAAGTGCAGTGCAGGCAGACAATAAGGTGCAAAGCGCACAACAAGATACATTATGAGGTCAAGAATCCAGCTTACCTTACTAGAAATTATTTAATAAAGAGCAGGGTAGACGCTGTCCCAAAGAGATGAAAGTAGGTAGTAGAAGGGAAAAATAAGACTGCTGTGTTGTTCCATGTGGAATTATCTCTTGGGAGCCAGAGTTACAAGGAAAGGTTATATGCTGTTGTTGCGCTGAATGTGCATTCTTCAATATCTTCCTCGGAATATTTTCATCATGAGTTTTAAACTGCGTTGATAGGCTCAGGTTGGCTCCTTGGTGTTTTCCCACTAAACACGTTGAATATTCCATTTGGGGGTGTGTAAATGTCTATATGTTATTTGTGTACTCTATTTATGGTAGATATGTTTATTTTGTAATATGACTGTAACTACATTGTGGGATGCATCATATTCTACTTCATGTGTAGCCTTAAGTTAACTTTGTGGGTAATTGTGGGTATGTTCTGCTGCCAAGTAAAAAGCAGGATGGTTCACTCTCAGTAGGAGAGAGAGATTCCGGCTGCAAGGGGTTCACACTGGACCAAGTATGGGGCTGCTATTGTGCTTTCTAGTAGATATCTTTTTTGTAAATATTGGTAGTTTTCTGTACATTTTTGTTTATGATTTAATTCTTTCTTATATTTTCATTATTTCTGTATTTTTGACCCACCCTTGCACTAAAGAGCTAAGCATCCCCAGCATTTTTTCCTTTGGTCATAACCAACATATTTAACAAGGGGTGACCTAATAGAGGTAAATAAGGCTCTTCAGGATCACAGAGAGGGTGAAAGCACATCATCTATTTTCCTAGGGAGGGAGGAGATGCTAAAAGCTAAAGGACATAGATTTAAGACCAGAGACAAGCTATTTAAAAGGGGTATCAGAGGCATCGTCTTCACACATAAGGTGATGTGTATTGGAATAAGCTGCCAGAAAAGTATGGGTGAGGCATACAGATTACCAACATTAAAAAGCCATTTATATAAGTACATGGATGGGAGAGGTTTATAGAGGCATGGGCAAAACCCGGGCAGAAAGGACTTGCTCGCCTGGTAACAAAATCGGGCTGGACGAGTTGGTCCGAGGGGCCTGTTTCCATGTGTGTGGGTCTATTAATCTATTTATAATGTGCTGAATCAGTTTCTGTACTATAGAATAGTTCTACGATTCTATAAACTTATAGCAAAACCATTAATAATGTTTGAAAGGAGTAGAGATGTGAGTGAAATTGAAAAATAGAAATTGAGGACCTGTTAAAATAACAGAATGCGAATTTCTATCAACCTGTCTCTGTTGGTCCACCTCAAATTAAATCTGAGTATCTCTCTGTTAATATTATCTCAGCAAAGTGATATCTTTCCACCTTTCAAAGCCAATAGTAATGGATTACAATATCTGGTCTTGCCAGAAATGTTCACTCCTGAGAATTATTTAAAATTGAAGAAGTGCTCCTTGTCCCTCAAAAGAAGTCATGAAAACATCACAAATACACAAATAATTAAATCAACAAATGCATAAGGCAAGGAATACATTTTTTTTATTTCCCAGGGCTGTAATGTAAAATACTGGGGAAGGAGAGAGGAGGAAGTTTAAAGGAGACGTGCAGGGCAAGGATTTTATACATGGAGTGAGGGGAGTTTATGCCAGAGGTGGCGGCATTGGCAGATACTACAGAGGCGTTTAGAAATTTTTAGACACACAGTTATGCAGGAAATGGAGAGATGTCCATCATGTGCAGACATAAAAAACATCTGTATGCCATTGTGTTTGGTGTAGATCTCATAGGCTGAAGGGCTGAACCTGTGATATGTTGGTCTATGCTCTGTGTATTCTGTTTCAATGGAAAGTAAGCAAGAATATACCAATCAATCGCTGTTTGTTTACTAGCCTAACTTACTGACTTCATCCAGGGTTCTATATTGCATACATACCACAATAATAAAACCACTTTGAACTTGTTATCTTATATGTGCCATATGTGCCTTTTACTGTGTATGGCTGTTGGAACCGTGTTTTGCACCGTGACCCTGGAGTAACCCTCTTCCGTCTGTCTGTATTCATGGGTATTCACTTATGGTCAAATGAAAATTAAACTTGAACTTGAACTTGTGTTACTCAAGATTCCCAATATCTGCAGCACCTTGTGTTTTTCCTCACTATACAACAACACCATCCTATCCAAACTTTGCAGTGAAAATCTAAAAAGCTGGAAATCTAAAACACATCAGCAGGTCAGACAACGAATGTAGACAGAAATAAAGTTAATGCTCCCCAAGCAGACATTAGAGTTATTTGACAGAATGTATCATCATCGGAAATCTCAAACAAGTACCCTGCACATGGACTGTTTGTCTCACTCCTGTCAGAGGACAGGCCACACAGCAAACGTGCCAGGCTCACCTGACTGAAAAACAGTTAATTCTCTAAGACAAAGGAATCTTATCACAATATTCCCTTACAGGACAACCCATTCCTCTGAGGAATTATCCAAAACCTGAGTGAACTTATAGGGAGCAAGCACTGTCATGGACATTGGAACATCAGGTCCTTTTATTCCCTTTCAGACTATCAAATTTCAAAGTTTCCGAGTGATTGATGTCATTAAAGTCAAAGTATCGAGGTCAAAGGAAATTCATTCAAGATTCAAGGTTCAGGATTGTTCAGTGTCATTTCCTGTACACAAGTGTAAAGGACAACAGATTAATTGTTACTCCAGATTCGATGCAGCAAAGGAAAACAACACAGCCAATGAAAAACTACATGCACAGACTGATAATCAACGTGTAAAAGACAAAAAACTAATAATAATACAAATAAATACTGTAGTAAATAAGCCATAAAGAGAACATGAGAGGTAGAGTCCTTGAAAGTGAGTCAATTGGTTGTGGAGCCAGTTCAGCGTTGAGTTGAATGAAGTTATCCACAATGGCTCGGGTTGATGGTTGTAAGGTAATAACTGTTCCTGAATCTGCTGGTTTGGGACATAAGACTCCCATACCTCCTTCCCAATGGCAATTGCAAGAAGAGAGCATGGTTTGGATGGTAGGGTTCCTCAATGATGGATGCTGCTTTCTTGTGCCAGTGCTCCTTGTAGATCTGCTCAATGTTTGGGACGACTTTACCCATGATGGACTGGGCTGCATCCATTATGTATTGTAGGCTTTTCCATTCTTGGGCATTGGTATTTCCACATCAGGCTATGATGCAACCAGTCAATTGTCTCTCCACCACACATCTATAGAACTACCAATGCTTGATTTTAGTCTCAGGTTGTGTTCTTTGAGCTAATGCTGTCTCTTGCAACTAGTCAGGAATGTCGTTCAAATTTCTGTGCCACCACAAGGAGCTGAAGGTAGTAAGTTTCTATTCTGTTAATATTCTTGATGTTCCTTCATAATACGATGTGACAGAATTTCTTAAGCAACTTAATTCATTTATGAGAAGGCCCTGAATTCTAACTGATTTTGCTGCAATAAAATATTTTAATGAGTCCCCTTTTGTCAACAAATTAAGGCCAATTAAATCTGAGGATTTAAATCACAGAAGTTCGTCAATCGATTGGATCTTTCACTTAGCAGATTTTTTTTTAATTTCAAGGAAAACACTTTATTCTTAATAACATATATACAAAGAACAGCAGTGCAAAACTCCTTATATTCTGGAATACATTTAGTAGTATTAACACATAATTTTTTAAAAACTATATTACCTTTGGCACTCATGTAAGAGCCGAGGATGACACACCCCTCACTTTTTCGAGGGGCTTTGTCACACAGCTCAGCCCATCCAAGTGCAGTGGTGAACAGAGCCCAGACTGTGGCCCTTCCCCACAGAACCTATACGCTGACTGTACTGAGGGTTAGTGCACTCATCAATAAGTCCTAATGAAACCTGGAAAATGCATCCTCCTACAAACATCTTACTAGATCGGAAGACCAATAAGTTTGAAGGCAACTTCAGTGTGTCTACCAAGTTGACGATCTTCCAGCAGCACTTAATATCTGCATCGGTGTGTGTCCCTGGAAGCAGCCTGTTGATTAGAGAGTCCTCTGTTACACGACTGCTGGGGATGAATCAAGACAAAGGGAAAAGCCGAGAAAAAGTAGTGGAGACAGCCCAGTCCGTCACAGAAGAAGCCCATCCCAGTATTGAGCACATTTACAAGGAGAGCTGCTGCAAAAAAGCAGTATCCAATATCAAGGCCGTGCTCTCTTCTTGCTGCTATCATCAGACAGGAGGCACAGGAGTCTCAGGACCCACATCACCAGGAACAGTTATTACCTTTCAACTATCAGGCTTCTGAACCAGTGCATATAAATTCACGCAGCTCAACACAGAACCGATTCCAATTGACTCTTTTTCAAGGAGTCTACAACTGGTGTTCTGAATATTGTTTGTTTATTTATCCATTATGGGTTTTTTTTGTATTTGCAGTTTGCAATCTTTTACACATTGATTGTCCTCTGTTGTTGATTGTGTAAAGTTTTTCATTGATTCTAATGGGTTTCTTAGTATCTTCTGTAAATGTCTGCAGAAAATTAATCTCAAAGTTAGAAGTTCAAAGTAAATTTATTATCAAAGTATATACATGTCACAATATACAGTTGTGAGATTAATTTCCTTGTAGGTGTACTCAATAAGTCCATAGTAGAATAATAACCTTAATGGATCACACCAACTTGGGCATTCAACCAGTGTGCAGAAGACAAAAAATGTGCAAATAAAGTAAGAAATGAACAATAAATATCAAGAACATGAGATAAAGAGTCCTTAGAAGTGAATCCATAGATTGAGGGAACATTTCAATGATGGAACGAGTGAAGTTATCCTCTTTTCAAGAGCCTGATAGCTGAGAAGTGATAACTGTTCCCGAACCTGCTGGTGTGAGTCCTGGTGCTCCTGTACCTTTTTTTCAAAGGCAGCAGTGAGAGGAGAGCATGATCATGGTGCTGGGGGTCCCTCATGATGGATGCTGCTTCCCTGCAACAACACTTCATGTACACGTCCTCAAAGGTGGGTAGGGCTATACCTGTGATGGATTGGGCTATATTCATTACTTTAAATGAAAATAAATAAATAAAGCAGATGGAATCTGAGATGTTGCTCCTCCAACCTGAACGTGGCCTCCTCGAGGCAGTCCAGGAGGCCATGGACTGACATGTCAGATTAGGAATGGGTATTTTGTATTTTCTTCTGTGTACATAATGTTCTATTGTTGTATTGTCAGTTTAATTGGAAATTAACAAAAAAGTTCATACTGCTCTTTACAGTAATGCTCAATTTGCCATCACCAGCAACAGGATCCTAGGAAAGTGGAAAGATGGAAGCACCAATCATCATGCTGTGGTCACCCCGTATCCACACACCCTCCTTTAAAGCAAAGGTCACTTCAACACACACTGAGCACCTGAATCATTTCCGATAAATTATGCATATCAACAATAAAATCATGAAACAACATGAGCAGAATTAGACCATTTGGCCCATAGATTCTGCTCTGCCATTCCAACATGGTTGATTTATTATCCCTCCCAACCCCATTCCCTTACCTTCTCTCCATGACCTTTGACATCCTTATTATCAAAGAACCTATTAACATCTGCTTTAAAATTACCCAATGACTTGGCTTCCACATCAATCTGTGGCAACCAACCACATAGATTCACCACCCACTGGCTAAAGAAATTCTCCCTCATCCCTTTTCCAAAGGGACATCCTTACATTCTGAGGAGCTGCTCTCTGGTCTGAGACACCTCAACTACAAGAATTATCATTTTCACATTCAGTGTATCTAGGCTTTTCAATATTTGATAGGTTCCAATGAAATCCTCCTTCCCCCTCATTCTTATCATCATAGAGTCATAGAAAAACATAGCACAGACAGAGGTCTTTTGGCCCATCTAGTCTGTGCCAAACCATTTTAAATGCCTACTCCTATCAACCTGCACAGGGACCATAGCCCTCCATACCCCTACCATCCATGTACCTATCAAAACTTCCCTTAAACTTTCAAATCAAGCTCACATGCACCTCTTGTGCTGGCAGCTTGTTCCATATTCTCACCACCCTCTAAGTGAAGAAGTTTACCCTCATGCTCCCCTGAAGCCACGATCTCTGGTTGTAGTCCCACCCAACCTCAGTGGAACACCCTATTTATATCCTTCATAATTTTGTATACCTCCATCAAATCTCCTCTCAATCCAAGAAAAAAAAATCCTAACCTTTTCAATGTTTCCTTATAAGTCAGCTCCCAAACCAAACAATATCTTTGTAAATTTTCTCTGTACTCTTTCAAACTTATTTACCTCCTTCCTGTAGGTAGGTGACCAAAACCGCACACAATACTCCAAATTAGTCCTCACCGCTGTTCTTTACAACATAACATCCTATCTCCTACTTATGCCTTATATTTTGATTTATGAAGACTTATGTGTCAAAAGCTTTCTTAATGACCTTATCTACATGTGATGCCACTTTCAATGAATTGTGGACCAGTAATTCCAGATCCTTTTATTCTAGCACACTCTTCAGTGTCTGTTTCACTTTGTAAGACATTCTTCTAAACTCCAGCAAGTTTAGGCCCAAAGCCATCAAACACCTCCTCAGCAGTCTGATATTGAGCCTTGCCTCTCTTTAACTCTTTGCTTCTAGAAAGTCATTCTGAGTCTTGAAATTAATCTTAATGACTCATGACAGGACAGCATTTCTATGTGATGAATCATTATTGTATGCTGTGACTAAATATTGCAAGTGGTGTACCAGATTGACAAAATAGGGTGGCTGAGGGAGACATAGGATAAAATTCTGCTGTAAACTGGATGTGCTTGCATTAAAGCTTAGTCACAATCCTGAAATATATATTCAGCCTTCTCTGGGGAGACCAAATCTGAGTGACCTTGACAACAAAGTGAAAGTTGTGATAATATTTTCCACTTCAGTAGTCACTAAGTATTCTCATTATATAATCCCATCCACTGTGCATAATATCCTCTTGGTAACTGATGGTAAATAGAACCAATTAAGAAACCATCCTTAACAAGAGAAAAGCTTCAGATGCTGGAAATCCAAGAAACAAACACAAAATGCTGGAGGAATTTACCAGCCCAGGCAGCATCTATGGAAAAAGTATAGTCGACGTTACAGGAAAGTCTGGAGGGGGAAAAAATGAGGAGTAGACTTAAAGGGTGGGGTGGGGGAGATAGAAATAAAAGGTGATAGGTGAAACTGGGAGAGGAAAGGATGAAGTAATGAGCTGGTAAGTTGATTAGTGAAAGAGATACAGGGCTGAAGAAGTGTGTGTCTGATAGGAGAGAACAGAAGGCTATGGAAGAAAGAAAGCTGATGAGGAGCACAAGAGGGAGGTGATAAGGTGAGAGAGGGAAAAGAGGTTGGGGAATAGTAAAGGGAGGGGTGGAACATTACCAGAAGTTTAAGAAGTCGATGTTCATGCCATTGGGTTGGAGGCTATTCAGATGGAATATAAGCTGTTGCTCCTCTGACTGAGTGTGGCCTCATTGCAACAATAAAGGAGGCTATGGATTGATGTGTCAGAATGGGAATGGGAAGTGGAACTAAAATGGGTGGCCACTGGGAGATCCTGCTTCTTCTGGCAGATGGAGCATAAGCGCTTAGCGAAATGGTCTCCCAATCTACATTGAGTCTCACCGATATACAGCAGGCTTCATCAGGAGCACCAGATACAGTAGATGACCCCAACAGGTTCACAGGTATAGTATCGCTTCACTTGGAAGGACTGTTTGGGTCCTTGAATGGTAGAAAGGGAGGAGGTGTAGGGGCAGGTTTAGCGCTTCTTCTGCTTGCAAGGCTAAGAGTCAGGAGGGAGATCATTGGGGAGGGACAAATGGACAAGGGAGTCTCATAGTGTGTGATCACTGTGGAAAGCAGAAAGTGGGGTGCAGGCAGAGATGTGCTTGTGGTGGGATCCTGTACCAGTGAATTATGTGTTGGATGTGGTGGTAAGTGAGGACGAGAGGAACCCTGCTCCTGGTAAGGGCAGATGTACTTGAAATGGAAGAGAGGCAGTAAAGAGCAGCATTGATGGTGGAGGGACCATCATTGGTTTTTCTGTTTGCAGTCTTAGAAATAGTCGTATTATCTGAGAACAATAATCTCACTCTCAGTCTTATTTAGTTATTTAGTGATACAGCACAGGGTAGGCCCTTTCACCCTTGAAACCCGACAAACACAAGTTTAACCTAACCTAATCACGTGACAATTTACAATGACAAATTAATCAATCCAGTACATCTCTGGACTGAGGGAGGAAACTAGCTCACCCAGGAAAAAAAAAACAATCTTGAAACTCATTTAATTTTCATCTTTAATTTCTGTTGGCATTGCAGCAGGTCAAAAATATTCTTTGCACTAAGTTTGGCTTGGTTTGGTTTGTCATGTGTACCAAAATGCAGTGAGAAGCTTGTCTTGCAAACCATTCATTGAGGTACACAGTGCATTGAGGTAGTATAAAGTAAAACAATAGACTGCAGAATAGAGTAAGTCAGCTACAGAGAAAGTGCAGTGCAGGCAGACAATAAGATGCAAGATCATAATGAGGTAGATTGTGAGACTGGGAGTCCACATCGTCATACACAAAGTCTGTTCAGGTGTTTGATAACAGTGGGCTAGAACCTTATCCTTCAGCCTGGTGTTATGCACTTGCAGGTTTTTGTATCTTCTGTCAAATAAAAGAAGGGAGAAGAGAGAATGTTCAGGGTGGATTTGGTGCTTTACTGAGGCAGTATGAAGTATAGACAGAGTCCATGGAGGGGAGGTTTTTTCCTGTTTAGTACCAGGTAGTCAAAGTGCTTCTTCGCGTTGTTAAGCTGCAGTGATGA
This sequence comes from Hypanus sabinus, assembly GCF_030144855.1. Classification (NCBI taxonomy): domain Eukaryota; kingdom Metazoa; phylum Chordata; class Chondrichthyes; order Myliobatiformes; family Dasyatidae; genus Hypanus; species Hypanus sabinus. The sequence goes on from NC_082713.1 coordinate 8,814,685, forward strand.
GAGTTGTTCAAGAAATGAATTTCTGAAGGCAATTAGCTATTCCTGAATGTGATAATGTGAGTCCCAGGCCTTCTGCCTCATGATAACTGAGAGCAAATGACATGGCTTGGATAGTGGGAATCTTTGACAATGGATGTTGCCTTCTTGAGGCATCACATTCTGTCAATACGATCGAAGGAGAGGAGGGATATACCCGGCATGTATTGGACAAAGGTCACTCCTCTTTGCAGTTTCTTCCATTCTGGGCATTTGATTTACCATATCAAACCATGATGCAACTAGTCAGGATACCTTCAACAGAACATCTGTTTAAGCTTGTTAGAGTGTTTGCTAGCAAGATGAATCCCCTTCAACTTTTAAGTAAAATAAAGATGCTGGCATGATTTCCTTGTGTTTGTGTCTTTGTGCTGGGCCCAAGACAGGCAACGGTTAGTGTAATGCTTTACAGCACCAGTGATTGAGGTTCCACTCCCACCATTGTCTGTGAGAAACTTGTACGTTCACCCTGTGACTGAATGAGTTTCCTCTGGGTGCTCCAGTTTCCTGCCACGTTCCAAAGACATATGGGTTAGGGTTAATAAATTGTGACATTCTATATTGGTGCTGGAAGCATGGTGCCAAAACATGTCGGCTGCTCACAGCACATATTGGATAGTGCTGGTCACTGACGCAAACAATGCATTTCACTGTATGTTTTGATGTACATATGATAAATAAAGCTAATCTTTATCTTTATCTCCAACAAGAATTTAATGCTTTCAACTCTCTTCACATACGCAGAATAAGCCCCCAATGCAGACTGGCACATACCTATCTTCATTCACCTTCATAAAGTCAACAATCAGATCTTTAGTTTTACTGGCATTGAGCGAGAGTTGGTTGTTATGGTCCCACTCTACCAGGTGATACACTTTGCACTGGTTTGACGACTCATTACCACCGATGTCATATTACTTGAAAGTGCATTTTCAGTGCCTATCAATGAACATGAGAACATACAGTAAGAAATCCAAAGTGAAGTCAACCCCATTCCCCCTGCCTTCTTGCCATAACATTTGATGGCCTGATTAATCAAGAACCTATCAGCCTTTAAATATACTAAATGATTTAGCCTCCGCAGCTGTGTATGTCAATGAATTCCACAAAATTACCACCCTCTGGCTAAAGAAATCCCTCCTCATCTCTGTTATAAATAGATGTCCTTTTATTCTGAGGCTATGCCCTCTGTTTCTAGACTCCCCACTACTAAAAACATCCTTTCAACATCCACCTTATCTTGGCCTTTCAATATTTGACTGTTTTCAACGTGATTCCCCATCATTATCATCATTATGTGAAATGTATGATGTGGGACAATCATGGTCATTAATTGTTCTCAGTAATTTTTTCTACAGAAGTGGTTTGCCATTGCCTTCTACTGGACAGTGTCTACACAAGATGGGTGACCCCAGCCATTATCAATACCCTTAAGAGATTGTCTGCCTGACATCAGTGGTTACATAACAAGGACCCATCCACCATCTGCTCTCATGCCTTCATGTGACCCTGACTGGGGGCTAAACAGATGCCACACCTTGCCCAACAGTGACCTGCAGGCTAGCAGAGGGAAAGAGTGCTTAATACCTCCTTTGATAGAAATATATCTCCAGCCTGCCATCATTTTATCCTTCCAATCAGCAGTAGGAGTAGAAGCATATATTCATGTTTTTACCAATCTCATCTAATTCTCATTTTTTTTGGCAATTGCTTCACATCTAACTTTCCCACAGACTGTTGTGTCATTGCAAAATTTAAGCACAGTATATTCTGCCTTTTCTTCGGAGTCATTGGTATAAATCAGAGTTTCCCAACTTAGGGGTCGCAGACTCCTCAGTTAATGGTAGAAGTCCATAGCATAAAAAGGTTGGGAATCCCTGATATAGGTTGTAAATACTTGAAGGTTCAAAATGGATCTTTAACATAAAGCATACAAGAGCATAGAGACAGGTCCTTTGGCCCACAATGTCTGTGCTGAGCATGTTGCTGAAATAAACTAAATCTGTTCTTCCTGCACTTCTATCTGTCCATACCCAACATATTTGTGTGTCATACAGTGACTTCTTGAATACCACCATCAATTCTCTTTCCACTCTTATCCTTGGTAACCCAGTCTAGGTACCACCACTCTGTGTGTAAAATACTTGCCCCGCCTTTAAACTTTCCACCTCCTTAAATATGAGGGGTGATTGATAAGTTTGTGGCCTAAGGTAGAAGGAGTCAATTTTAGAAAACCTATCACATTTATTTTTCAACATAGTCCCCTCCTACATATACACAATTAGTCCAGTGGTTGTGGAGCTTACGGATCCCTTCTTTGTAGAAATGGTCCACAGCAGGGTGATTGATAACCTAGTGACCTAAGTTAGAAGGAAATGAGTTATACAGCTCTCATTACATGCAGTTCAACTCTTTGAGTGAAAATGCAGCAGGAAGTTTGACGTTAGTAACTCACCTTCTTCTAACTTAGACCACGAACTGACTAATCACCCCATGCTGTGGACCACTTCTGGAAGTCCAAGACTTCTACAAAGAAGGATCCGTATGCTCCACGACCACTGGACTAAGTGTGTAAATGTAGGAAAAATAAATGTGCTAGGTTTTCTAAAATTGACTCCTACCTTAGGCCACAAACTTATCAATCACCCCTCGTACACGTTCTCAGGTGTTTGACATGTCCACCCTGGGGAAAATATTCTGACTGCCTACTCCATCTATGACTCTCGTAACTTTCTAAATTTCTATCAGATCTCCCCTCAACCTCTCACACTCCAGAGAAAACATCCCAAATTTGTCCAACACTTCCTTATAGCCAATACCACTAATCCAGGCAGTATAATTGTAAACCTCTTCTGCAGCCTTTCCAAAGTTTTCACATAATTCCAGAAATGGGGCAACCAGAACTACACACAATAGATGTGTACATCTTTTTGTAAAAGTCTGCCAACCTGCAAAAACATTATAAGTTTCTACACACTGGGACATTCTACAAAGTTCAAAGTAAGTTTATTATCAAAGAATGTACATGTTAGCAAATACTACTCTAAGATTAGTTTCCTTATAACCAGCCACAGTAGAACAAAGAAATATGATAGAATCAATGGAAAACTGCACACAAAGATTGACAAGCCACCAATAAGCAAAAGAATAAAAAGGGTCTAAATACAAAAAGAAACTATTAATGAGAAAATACAAAAAAATCTATAGTTTAGTGGGGGTTTTTCTTGTTATACAATAAAATTTCCAATCTTTTTTTTTGATTTGTCAAGAGAAGTTGTGGTTTCTTGTTTATATTATATATACAACAGCGTAATACTATACCTAATTGACTTTGACAATATATACTTTTTTTGCTGTTTATACATCTTTCGTATTATGTGTTTGTTTAAACTTTGTCTCTGATTTGTAATTTTTTCTTTACTGGAAAATCAATAAAAAAAGATTGAAATGGAAATGGAAAATACATAAATACATCGTATTGAGAACATGAATTGCATAGTCCTTGAATGTGAGACCATAAGTTGTGTTCAATAATTAGTTCAGTGTCGTGGTGAGTGAAGGTATCCACGTTGGTTCAAGAGCCTGATGGATGAAAGGTAATGACTGTTCCAGAACCGGGCAGGTTGAGATCTGAGGCTCCTGTACCTCCTTCCTAATGGTAGCCACGAGAGTACGTGGCCTGGACAGAGAGGGTCCTGGATGATGGGTGCTGCTCCCTTGTGGCAATGTTGCTTGTAGATGTTCTCAAAGGTGGGGTGGGAGTACTTTTCCTGTGATGAACTTCACTGTATCCACCATTTTCTGTCCCTTAACAAATCCTTTATCCACCATCTTTTATAGAGCTATCTTTTGGGTGCTAATTAGATAACCTTTTGAAAATCCAACATACACAAAATGCTGGAAGAACTCAGCAATTCAGGCATCATTCTAATCTACTGGCTTTCTTTTTTCTATCCTGCCTGTTCTACTTTCAGGAATTCTATTAGATTTATTAAACATGATTTTCCCTTACCAAAGCTGATCCCGTATTTGAATTTTTTACATATCCTGTTACAATGTACTTAATAATAGATTTCAGCTTTTTGCAAGCAACTACTGTCCCACTACATATAGTTTCCTATTTTATTCCTTGAATAGAAATGGTAGATTTGTTATCTTTTTATCTGCAAACATTATTCCAGCACCCAGGGAATTTTGTAAAGTTATTGTAATACATGCAGTATTTCTATAACTATCTCCTTGAAAAATATCTGAATGTAGACTGTCAAGCCCAGAGATTTAGTCCAATTAGTCCCTTTAGTTTCACAGGTAAATTGTTTTTCTTTCGGATATCTTTGCTATTTTGGAATGTCACCAAAGGCTCTCACAAATTTCTATAGATGCAATGTGGTGAGCATTCTAAATGGTTGCATTACTGTCTGGTAAGGGGGCAGGGGTAGGAGGAGGCACTGTACAGGATCAAGAAAAGCTGCAGAAGATTATAGACGTAGCCATCTCCATTCTGGGCACTGGCCTTCTAAGCATTGAAAACATCTTCAAAAATTGATGCCTCAAGAATGCGATATTCATCAATAAGGACCCGCACACACAGGACTTCTGCTCTTCACGATACTAACATGGGAGAAGAGGTCAGGAAGCTGAAGACACACACTCAACATTTTAGGAACAGCTTCTTTACCTCCACCATCAGATTTGTGAACAGATAATGAATCCATGAACACTACCTCACTTAGTCCTGACGAAAGGTCTCGACCCGAAACATTGACTGCTCATTTCCACGGATGCTGCCCGACCTGCTGAGTTACTCCAGCTTGTTTGTACGTGTTGATTTGGCCACAGCATCTGCAGTGTACTTTGTGTTTACCTCACTGTTTCTAATCTCTTTTTATACTGTATATATAAGCGGATTCTTGTTAATTGGGCCAACGATTAATCGGGGCAGCTGCTTATTTGGGACAACACTTGACAATGAATTGATTCCCTTCATTGATTCAGGACCTTATGTCATTCAATTGAGGCAGGAGATTTGTTGAACAGTTACTAACTAGTGCCAGTCACATGCACTTTCATGGCTGTTAGACACAGCACCGTGCTTCGAGTGAACGGTTTTTATATAGTGTCATTTGTATTTGTTTGTATTCAAAATGCAACGATTTTCATCACTGATAGTTGGCAAAAAAATAAGCAGCAAGTCAATTCAGAATTGTTTTGCCCACTGTGGTTTTGAAATATTCTGGATGAGTGATGCAAGAAATAAATGGATTGGAAATGAACAATTTCACTACTTCAACAAGTTGGAAACTACAAAGAGTTTGATGTTATCTGTGATGTTTTGTATCTCCAAAACATAAAATTAATTAAAAGAAAAAGCACAGAGCCAAGTGATGCACACCTCAGTTTCATTTTCATTTTTATCGAGGCTTGCACTGAATCTGGTGTCATAATGACATCTGCCATTTACACAGAGTGTATTTACATGCAACAGAACCAGAATCAGATTCACCGGCTTGAGACCTGAAATTTGTTAACTTAGCAGCAGCAGTTCAATGCAATTCATAATAATAAATAAAATAAAAATAAATACATACATAAATTATATATATTGAATAGATTTTTTAAAAAGCTTACAAAAACAGAAATACTGTATATTAAAAAAAGGTGAGGTAGTGTCCAAAGATTCAATATCCGTTTAGGAATCAGATGGCAAAAGCTGTTACTGAATCACTGAGTGTGTGCCTTCAGGCTTCAGTATCTCCTACCTGATGGTAACAGTGAGAAAAGGGCATGCCCTGGGTGCTGGAGGTCCTTAATAATGGATGGTGCCTTTCCAAGACACTGCTAAAGATGTCCTGAGTACTTTGTAGGCAAGTACCCAAGATGAAGCTGACAAAAGTTACAACGCTCTGCAGCTTATTTCAGTCCTGTACAGTAACCCCCCCCCCCCATAGCAGACAGTGATGCAACCTGTCAGAATGCTCTCCACGGTACATCTATAGAGGTTTTTGAGTATATTTGTTGACATGCTAAATCTCTACAAACTCCTAATAAAGTATAGCTGCTGTCTTGCCTTCTTTATAACTACATCAATATATTGAGACCAGGTTAGATCCTCAGAGATCTTGACACCCAGGAACTTGAAGCTGCTCACTCTCTCCACTTCTGATCCCTCTCTGAGGATTGGTATGTGTTCCTTTGTCTTACCCTTCCTGAAGTCCACAATCAGCTCTTTCGTCTTACTGATGTTGAGTGCAGGGTTGTTGCTGTGACACCACTCCACTAGTTGGCACATCTCACTCCTGTACGCCCTCTCCTCACCACCTGAGATTCTACCAGCAATGGTTGTTGCAATGACATCTGCCATTTATGTACAGTATATTTACATACAACCTGCAATAGTATCTACCATTTATGCACAGTGCAGTTACGTATAACTTTTAATGACATCTGTCATTTATGTACAGTACATTTACATATAACCTGTAATGAATTATGGAAACAACAGAAACTGCTTAGTCAAACAACATATTTACAATATTCTCAAATATTATAATGAATTATCAAATGCACAACACTCCTCCCTCCTTAGTTATAAACTCCGGCTCAATATAAGTACAAATTTCAAATTTATTAGAAAAGTTTGTATACCATATCCAGCTTTGAGATTCATCTCCTTGCAGGCAGCCACAAAACAAGCATCCTGAGAAAAGGACTAACAAACACCCAATGTGCAGAGAGAGAGAGAAAAACACAAATCATGCAAACAATTTAAATAAGCAACAACATTTCAATTTAAATATATATATATATACTTTATTATTTTAAAGTGGCTCATTCAGGAGTGAAGATTTAATTGCTTGGGAAGATTTCTCACTCCTCTGGGATAATGCCTTTGTTCATCAGGGGATCACTTTGCTTGGCAGCTGAGACTTGCGGCTATGAAACAATGTCATTTTCTGGACCCTCCTTGGTGGTGATTGTAGGAATAAACTCTGGGACTGTAGGAAGTACTTCCGACAGTTCTGCATTCCTTTCTTCTCTAACAATTGACTGTTCTTCTGAACTAATTGAAGTGTGGTCTCCAGATGACTTCTGACATAATCTCCACTGTGTAGAAGAGTGGTGTAATTCTTAATCTTTCCAAGTAGCCACTTTGATCACCTTTGTAGTCCCTTGCCAGGACTGTTTGTCCATAAATGAAACATCAAACTTCCTTCTGTGAGTAGTCCTCAGTTTGTCCCAGATGTTTATCCTGCTTACTACTTCTGAGATTAGGTTTGAGGAGATCCAAGCATGAACACAAGAGATCGGTATGTTTTGTAACTGCAAAACATAAAGCTAATTAAAAGAAAAATGAGGAGAGTCCAGAATGTGAGCCTAACTTTCTGTCTTTTAATTTAAGTGATGTGCGCATGCAATCTGTGGTAGCGTTATGACATATGCTATTTACTTAAATTTACATATAACCCATGATTAATTATTTAAATGAAAAAGAATACTTAATTGAACAATATATTTATAATATTACTCAAATATATTCAAATATTAGATACACAACAGGGACAACCCAAGAATGGTAATCTTAGTGAGTTGTTGGTTGTGGAGTATGCTGCACTTAGATATGCAAGGAGGAAATTGGTGAGCTTCTAATTCAGTCTTTGTTTAGTGTGTTCTGCTGACATTATTTACAGTTATCCTTTCGACGCTGCACAAACCTTTCTGCCAAGTCATTGTAGCTGGGTGGTAAGGTGCAGATGTAATATGTATTATGCCATTCATTTTTTGGAATGACTGAAGCAGTTCTACAACAAACTGTCCATTGTCACTGCCTAAGTTTTCTGGAACACCAATCCTTGAGACACATCAACAGTGTGCAAGGCTGTGGTGGAGGCTATTTGTACACTGGTGGCCTCTGTGTAGGAGCATACACTATTACCAATAAATTTTTGCACATGAGCGGTCTGGCAAAATCCACATGAATCATCAGCCAGAACAATGCAGGCCATTCCATGAACGGAGAGGCACAGGTTTTGGGATCTTCTGTGCATGTTGACATCATGAACAGTCCATGGTAAGCTGCTCGATCTGCTGATCTATTCTCGGCCACCAGACAAACCTTCAAGGCAACACCTTGATCTTGACCATGCCTAGATGACTGGCATGTACTTCCTCCAAAACATTATCCCTCAGCTTGAATGGTATAATTCCTAATCTTCACGTAAGGCAACCCCTGCCAGGGCAAGTTCATCCCTGCAAATGGGGGAACCAGTGTTTCTGCTTCAAATTTCAGTCATTTTGTGTGGCCATGACAATCTGAGACAATATAGGGTCTTTTCTGGTTTCTTTTTGGATCATCTCTGCCATCAGGGACAGACTTTCAATTTGTGTTAGGGAGAGTACGTCAAGAGAATTGTCCTCTTTGATAAATCTGTCAGTTATTTTCTTTTCCAAGGGGTAAATGAGACAATCCATCAACATTTCCATGACTAGACAGCTTCTTGAATTCAATCTCGTAACTGTGTCCTCCATGAAACAGAGTCCATCTCTGCATTTGTGCTGTTGCTGCTAGAGGAACACACTTCTGTAGATTGAAAATGGGCACTAGGGGCTGATGATCAGGAAGGAGGAAATAATGAGTACCTGGAGAGCCTTGCAACACTTGTCAGAGTGCAATTGCAGAATCTACCCCAAAAATAAGCCTATTATGGGGTTAAAGTCCTTTGTGAGTGTTTATGGTGAGTAACACTTTGGACTCTTCTTCCATCTCCATCCGCAAGTAGGCCTCAGCAAAGCCCTCTTTGCTGAAGTGTTTCCCTCCAGAAAGGTTTCCAATTACATCTCTATCTCGGGCTGAGGATACTTTCTGTACTGGGTTGACGGTGACCTTAAAATCCCCAGATACTGACCGACACATTATTCTTGGCTGGGCGTGGACATTGCCCATGGGCTCCAGTAAACTTTGGAAACAATTCCTTCAGTCTCTATGCTGAGACAACCCTGGTTCATTACATAGGATCAGAGGTGCAAAGGGATTTAGGAGTTCTCATGCAATACTCCCAGAAGTTTAATTTGCAGATTGAGTCTGTGGTAAAGAAAGCAATTGCAAAATTTCAAGGGGATTAAAATATAAAAACAAGGAGATAATGCTGAAGCTTTATAAAATATTAGTCAAGCTGCACTTGAAGAATTGTCAACAGTTTTGACCTCTTATCTCAGAAAGCATGTATTGTCATTGGAGAGAGTCCAGAGGAGGTTCACGAGGATGATTCCAGGAATGAAAGTGAGTAACATATGAGAAGCATTCGGCAGCTTTGTGCCTGTACTCACTGGAATTTAGAAAAAGGTGTCAGGATCTCATTGAAACCTACCAAATGTTAAAAGAACTAGATAAGGGTGAATGTGGAGAGGATGTTTCCTCTGGTAGAGGTAGGCAGAACTAGGGACACAGCCTCAAAGGTGAGGGGCAACCTTTCAGAACAAAAGTAAGGAGGATTTATTTTTAGTGGAAGAGCAGTGAATCTGTGGAAATCTCTGCCACAGACTGCAACTGAGGTCATTTCTCTGGGTATAGTTAACGGAGAAGTTGATAGATTCCTGATTGATAATGGCATCAAGTAATATGGTGAGTGGGCAGGTGTATAGATGAAACGGTGGTCTGGACTCTATGGGCTGAATGGCCTAATTCTCCTCCTCTCTCTTATGGTCTTTTGGTTTTATCACCCAATCCAGTACAGCTTATCTCTAGTAGGATCAATGACAAACTGCTCTAAAAAGCCATCTTGTAGGCATTCTCACTCTCTTGAGATCCATTGCCAACCTAATTTTCCCAATCGACCTGCATGTTGAAATCTCACAAGACTATCATAACATTACCCTTTTGACATGCCTTTTCTATTTAATTTAGTTAGTCCGTGATGGATCTCTTTTCCTGTATAGTTTGTAGTAGGGTAAAGAATCACATGTACACATCTTATTCTAAGTTCTCAATCTACTTTGTAAATTTACCTTTCATCTAATTTCAGGGACTGATAAAGTAAAGGTTTAATGTTTCAATTGTGTGTTGACTCTCCAAAATAAGCAAAATGTCTCCTATACAATGATCAATGCAACAGCCAATGATGCAACAAATCTCCACAATGAGAGGTGAGAGTAGATTTTGGACCACTGGAAAATGACACTGGAGACGTAGTACTGGAAGGCAAAGAAATAGTGGACGAACTGAAGAGGTAACTTACATCAGTTCCCACCATGGGAGATACAAGAAGTATGCCATAAGCTCAAGAGTGGCAGGGGGCAGAAGTGAATGTAGTTTCCATTACTAGGGAGTAAGTGCTTAGGAAACTGAAAGCCCTGAGGGCAGATTACACCCCAAGTTTCCGAAAGAGTTGGCTGAAGAGATTGTGGAGGCAGTCGTAATGATTTTTCAAGAACCAATAGTTTCTAGCATGGTTCCGAAGGACTGGAAAATTGCAAAAGTCACTCCACTATTCAAGAAGGCAGAGAGGCAGGAGAAAAGGAATCATAGGCTAGTTAATCTGACATCAGTGGTTGGGAAGATGTTGGAGTCAATTGTAAAGGATGTTGTTTTGGGGTGCTTGGAAGCACATGATAAAATAGGCCAAAGTAAGCATTGTTTGCATAAGGGAAAATCTCGGCTGACAAATATGATGGAATTCTTTAAAGAAATAACAAGCAGGAGTCCAGAACAAGGGGTCACAGTTTAAGGATAAAGGGGAAGCCTTTTAGGACCTAGATGAGGAAAAACTTCTTCACACAGAGAGTGGTGAATCTGTGGAATTCTTTGCCACAGGAAACAGTTGAGGCCAGTTCATTGTCTATATTTAAGAGGAAGTTAGATATGGCCCTTATGGCTAAAGGGATCAGGGGGTATGGAGAGAAAGCAGGTACAGGGTTCTGAGTTGGATGATCAGCCATGATCATACTGAATGGCGGTGCAGGCTTGAAGGGCCGAATGGTCTACTCCTGCACCTATTTTCTATGTTTCTATGATAGACAAAGGAGAATGAGTGGATGTTGTGTACTGGGATTTTCAGACAGTCTTTGACAATGTGTTACATATGAGACAGTTTAACAAGTTAAGAGCCCATGATATTACAGGAAAGATACCATCATGGATAAAGGATTTGCTGATTGACAGGAGTCAAAGAGTGGGAATGAAAAGAGCTTTTTATATTTGGCTGCTGGTGACTAGTGATGTTCCACAAGGGTGTGTATTGGGACTGCTTCTTTTTACGTTATATGTCAATTATTTGGATAACAGAATTGATGGCTTTGTGGCCAGGTTTGTGGACAATATGGAAATAGGTCAAGGGGCAAATAGTTTTGAGGAAGTAGTGAGGGTGAAAATGTGCTTAGACAGATTAGGAGAAATGGTCAAAGAAATAGCAGATGGAATGTCGTGTTGGGAAATGTTTTTACATGCACTTTGGTAGAAAAAATGAAACAGTCGGCTATTTTCTAAAAAGAAAGAAAATACAAAATAACTGAGATGCAAAGGGACTTGGAAGTCCTTGTGCAGGATTCTCTGAAGGTTATTTTGCAGGTTGAGTCAATGGTGAGGAAGGCAAGTACAAAGTTAGCATTCATTTCAAGATAACTAGAATATAAAAGCAAGGATGTAATGTTGAAACTTTATAAAGCACTGGTGAGGCCTCACTTGGAGTACTGAGAACAGTTTTTGGGTCTCTTATCTAAGGAAGGATGAGCTGACATTGGAGAGGGCTGAGTGGAGGTTCAGGAGAATGATTCCGGGAATGAAAGTGTCGCTGTATGAGGACCCATTGATGGTTCTGAGCCTGTGCTCCTTGAAATTCAGAAGAATGGTGGGAGTTCTCATGGAAACATATTGAAAGGCCTCGATAAAATGGAAGTGGAGGGAATGTTTCCTATGGAGGGAGAGTCTAAGGCCAGACAGCACAGCTTCAGGTTAGAGGGATATCCATTTAGAATGGAGATGAGGAAAGATTTCTTTAGCCAGAGGATGGTGAATCTGTGGAATTCATTGCCACAGGTGGTTGTAGAGGTCAAGTTATTGGGTGTAGTTATGGCAGATTTTGAGAGATCCTTGATTAGTCAGGGCATGAAGGGATACTGGGAAAAGGCAAAAGATTGAGGCTAAGAGTTAAAATGGATTGGCCATGATAAAATAGCAGAGGAGAATCGATAAGCCAAATGGCCTAATTCTGCTCCTATATCTTATGGTTGTAATGGTTTCATGGTCTCCAGCATTTGGCATGTTGTTTCTGTACTGTGATCTTGTTCCTTTGGAGGGCGCTATTTCAGGGGTTTACTAATTAGTGTGTTAATTCCAAATCAGCCTCACACCTCGTTGGTTCTTTCTGAAAGACAAAATCTCCATCACTGTTAAACTTCGTATGTTACTGAAATTTAGTCTTAAGTTACATCTTAAAAGTGAATAAATGAAGAGGTAAAAAATCTGTAATTTGACTTTAGACAAGAGAAAATCTGCAGATGATTGAAATCTGAGGAACACACACAAAATGCTGGAGGATGTTCCCTGGATTGGAGAGCATACCTTAAGAGAATAGGTTGAGTGAACTCAGCTTTTTTCCTTTGGAGCGACGGAGGACGAGAGGTGACCTGATAGAGGTGTATAAGATGATGAGAGGCATTGATCGTGTGGATAGTCAGAGGCTTTTTCCCAAGGCTGATATGGTTAATGTGAGGGGGCACAGTTTTAAGGTGCTTGGATGTAGGTACAGAGGAGATATCAGGGGTAAGTTTTTTACTCAGAGAGTGGCGAGTGCATGGTGCCAACGATGGTGGTGGAGGCAGGTATGATAGAGTCTTTTAAGAGACTTCAAAGACAGATATATGGAGCTCAGAAAAATAGAGGGCTATGGGTAACCATAGGTAATTTCTCAAGTAAGGACATGTTCAGCACAGCTTTGTGGGCTGAAGGGCCTGTATTGTACTGTAGATTTTCTATGTTTCTAAGTTTCTAGATGGCAATATGTTCCAGTAATAAAATTACATTCAAAAAATTGACATTTTATTGTTACAATATTGTACATGATGATATTTGAATTTTGATCTTTGACTGTATTTTGTTGGAAGTTATTTTAATAAAAATAACAAAATAAAATAAATTATTTAAGTGATAAAGTGGTTTATGAGTGGTGGGGTGGAAATTCATCTCTAACAAAGGAGTTGTAAGGCACTCCTTCCCTCTGCTAGCTAAAAGCCACCCTTGGGCAAGGTGTAAAACCTGCTTACCCCCCCGATCAGGGTAACGTGAAGCCAAGGGAGCAGGTGATGGATGGTCGTATGAGCAGCTGGTACATATCAGTTCTGGTGATGCAACCCCTGATAATGACTGAGGTTAACCATCTTGTAAAGACACTGCCCAGAAGAATGTGATGGCAAACTACTTCTCTAGAAAAACCTGCCAAGAACAATCATGGTCATGGACAGAGCAAACAATAAGAACAACTGCTTGAAGAGGGTTTCCCCACAGGCAGATTAAAGACAGATGGAATACCATGATCGTCTTCATGACATGACACAGCACAGAATGATGATGAGTTAATAGGAGGTAAATCAATAAGAGAATGCAGAATGCAATGTTACAGTTCCAGTGAAAGTAGAGTGCAAGGCCATAACACGGTAGTTTCTGAGCTCAAGAGTCCATGAATTATACAAGGGAACCATTCAATATTCTTAAAACAGTGCAATAGAAGTTGTCCTTGAACCTGGAGGTACGTGCTTTCAGGTTTTTGTATTTCCGGCCTGATTGGAGAAAGAAGAAGAGAGGATGTTTGAAAAGGGTAGGTTTTTCATTATGCCTTACCAAGGAAGCAAGAAATGCAGAGTGTCCATGGAGGGGGATGGTTTTAAAGTATTTTTTACATTGTTAATCTAAAACTTGTCAGGAAGAAAATTATTCAATTTTAAATCCTAGAAACTTTGCTCACTTTAATTACTTAAACTCATCACCCTTATTGGGGCATAAGCTGCCGACAGCAGCTCACCGGAGTCCTCTGTCCTGGGCCAGTTGTTCAAGTTATTCTAGTTGTAGTCCAGCTTCTCCTTCCACTGCCACAGATGAGGTGCTTGGAGTTTCTGTTGGTGTTTCTGTAGCACTGTGTTTTTACAGATGAGGTTGCTAGCACCATGCCCAAACTTCTTTTTTCAGCTGTGCTTGGGACAGTCCATGGCAGAAATCCAAGAAAGCTGTTTTCTTATAATTCAGATCTTCAAAGAAAAGAATGAAATATATTGATTCTAGTGGTACCTGGATGAGGAAACCCTTGGACCAATAATAACAGCAACAATATAATAATAATAATAATAATAATAATAATAATAATAATAATAATAATAATAATAATAATAATAATAATAATAATAATAATAATAATAATAATAACTATTTATGGAGCACCTTTCATACAAATAATGTAGTTCAAAATGCTTTACTATGGATAAATGTACAAATATGAAAATAAAAGGCAAAACAATGTTAGTTAAAAACAAGATTCAATAAATAAGTTTAAAAATGAATAAGTGTCAACAGAATCTGCATCACTTATAATTTTAGGTACTGAATTCCACAGTTTAGGAACATAGTTCAAAAAGAGCTGACCTGCAAATTATCTTTCAAGGGAAATTGTTTAAATTTAAGAGACTGGCAGAAAAAGATCTGACAACTTGAGCAGGATTATAAAAGGAAAATGATTCCATGATGTACACTTGTCCCAGACAATTTTAAAAACAAGTAATAGAACTTTAAAATCAATTCTAAAAGATATAGGATGCCAGTGCAGAGTTTCGTCTATGGGAGTGATATGTTCCCTCATCCCAGTTTTAGTTAGCAATCCAGCTGCAGCGTTCTGAATGAGCTGAAAACTGTCATGAGATTGCTTTAGATGGCCAGTAAAAAGTGCATTGCAGTAATTTATAGTTAAATGTCATTTGTAATGCATTTTCAGTCACAGTTAAGCAATGCTAGTGTTAGGTTTCTTTGCCCATTAAACTTTAGTGGGTGTCAGTTGGATACCCAGGAGAAGGGATTGGACTGGAATGAGATTATCATGGATTATGAATATAAATAAAGATGATTGAAGTAAATAATGCATTTCCAAAATGCATAAGAGCATGTTATTTACTGGAGATCTATTTATTTTTTTAAATTATTTTGAGATATAGAGCAGAATAGGCACTTCCTGCTCTTTGCTCAACAGCATCCAGCACCCAGATTTTACCTAATCACAGGACAGTTTACAATCACCATGTACTTACTGGAACACCTTTGGAATGTAGAAGGAACTGGAGCACCCAGAGGAACCCATGTGGTCAGCGAGAGAATGTACAAGCTTCTCACAGAGGACACTAAGACTGAACTCTGAACTCCAATGCCCTAAACTGTAATGGCGTAGCACACACCACTTCACTACACTGTGCCCTGTTTCTCTACGGGAGAGCAAATTTAGGAGGAGTCCATCAGGCAGGTCAGTCTGCATCTGTAGATGGAAATGGACTGGCGACATTTCAGGTCAAAATCCTTCATCCAGATGAGATAGCTCATATAATGTAGTGAGGTGGAGTGGTACAGCAAAAACAGGGAAGTGATGGGTGGATCCAGTTGAGGGAGGGATGACAGGAGGATGGAGAAGGGAAGAGATGGGAGGTGATGGGTGCAGGTGACAAAGGGCTGTAGTGATGGAGAGGAAGGTGGAGCACAGAAATAAATAAGAAAAATGGGGAGAGCAGATGGGAACAGTGGGGGCAGGGGACCCAGAGGGAGAAGTGGTTGGGTGATGAGAAGATGGAGTGGGTGGATAAAGGGTAAGATACAGTGTGTCAGGAAACTGAGTCTAGGCCATAAGACATTGGAACACAATTAGGCCATCCAGCCTGTTGAGACTGCTCAGTCATTCCATCATGGCTAATTTATTATCCCTCTCGATCCCATTCTCCTGCTTTCTCCCCATAATCTTTGGTGCCCTGACTAATCAAAAACCTATCAAGCTCCACCTTAAGTGTATCCAATGTCTTGCCCTCAGCAGCTGTCTGTGGCAATGAATTCCACTAGGTTTCTTTTAGCTGAATTGTTTTTAGCAGTTCAATTGCACAGCTCATATCATATCACAAGTCTATTTCTTTTGTCAGGAATGTGGTTTATACATTTCCCATAAAACCATGTGGCCCCTAGTTTCCAATTGATGCTAATTCCAATCCACAAGGTACAATTTATCTGTTCCATTCTGTGTCTGCCTTCTATCAAGATGCTCTTCAGAATTTCATCTGTTACAAACTATCCATCATTACATTAAAGATCATCTTCTTAACCATTATGTTAATGATACATTCATGATGATCAATTGCTCCTCACTTTAAATTTGTAAATTAACCTCAGCAGCAACAGAGTTCTGTGAGTTGTAAATTAATTGTCTCCAGCAGTTTAGGGTTTACTTTCATGTCAGCATTCAACAACACATCTTTTGTTTTCACTCAAGGAGTGTTTGGTGTCTCAAATCCAGATTCAGTTTCGGATTTACGTTCTGATTCAGATTCAAATTTGCTTTCAGATTCAGATTCACATACTGTACAGATTCCGATTCATTAGTCTACCCCAGGTACATCAGAATATTCAGTTTGTGTTAACAATCAACACAACCTAAGGAACTGGCAGCCTGCAAATGTCAGCATGTTTAGCTGGACAATCCTAATAACATCAGTTGCAACTATAACAAAGCCACAATAGCCAAACAAGCCCCACTTCTTCCTCCTCCCCCCCCACCCCACTGCCACTTCACACACACTCACACATATAGACAGGCCGCCAAGTTCCAGTCCTTCGCCCAGAGACATCAGCCATCCGTCTTCCGGGCACACTGATTTTATGCTATTATTTTTGGTTTTGAACCATCAGTACCAACCCCAAGACTACGCTCTATGCTCTACAGTACATGTTATGTGTTTATGTTCCATGCTCTACTCTGCCCACTGAGTCCTCTGTCAATCATTCATGGCTGATTTGGGTTTTTTTTTAAACCCATTCTCCCTCCTTCTCTCTGTAATCCTAAACCTCTTTATTAATGAAGAAGCTCTTGAATTCTACCTTAAGTACACAGAATGACTTCACTTCCACTGTCCTCTGTGGCAATAAGTTCCATAGATTCATCACCATCTGTCTGAAGAAATTCCTTATCATCTCAGTTTTAAAAAAACCCTTTATTCTGGGGCAGTTTCCTCTGCAAGGAAACAAATCTCAGGACATATTTGCCATTTGAACGTTGAACTTTTGGACTCTTCTGTGAATGGAAATATCTTCTCCATGTCCTTTCTACCCCAACTTTTCTGTGTTTGAACTGTGAACAAAGTACTAGTAAAAGGAAGTCTTATAAATGAGTGTTTAGATATTCAGCATGGACATAGTCAGCCAGAAGATCTACACAACACTATGTCTCTATAATACCAGGAAGATCATTGCAGAAGTACTCAATGTTATAGCACCAAACATTTTTGCCCGTTCAGTCTATAAACTGGACCTTGCTTTGATTCTTTATTCTGTTACTTACAAAGTAGCAGGTGTTATTGGGAAGCTGACAAGGCCAAGAGCAGAGGAAGGGGGGTGTTGTTGTTGTCTGCCTGTGTCCAAGTGGCCTTTCTCTTCCTGTCAGAGGGAAGTGCAGGAGCCTTTGGTTCCATGCTGCAAGAACTGATTGGTGTGGCTGTAGACTCATTTTGAGGGACTTTGAGGTTCATATAACCATATAACCATATAACAATCACAGCACGGAAACAGGCCATCTCGGCCCTCCTAGTCCATGCCGAACTCTTAATCTCACCTAGTCCCACCTACCCGCACTCAGCCCATAACCCTCCACTCCTTTCCTGTCCATATACCTATCCAATTTTACCTTAAATGACACAACTGAACTGGCCTCTACTACTTCTACAGGAAGCTCATTCCAAACAGCTATCACTCTCTGAGTAAAGAAATACCCCCTCGTGTTTCCCTTAAACTTCTGCCCCCTAACTCTCAAATCATGTCCTCTCGTTTGAATCTCCCCTACTCTCAATGGAAACAGCCTGTTCACATCAACTCTATCTATCCCTCTCAAAATTTTAAATACCTCGATCAAATCCCCCCTCAACCTTCTACGCTCCAATGAATAGAGACCTAACTTGTTCAACCTTTCTCTGTAACTTAAGTGCTGAAACCCAGGTAACATCCTAGTAAATCGTCTCTGCACTCTCTCTAATTTATTGATATCTTTTCTATAATTCGGTGACCAGAACTGTACACAATATTCCAAATTTGGCCTTACCAATGCCTTGTACAATTTTAACATTATATCCCAACTTCTGTACTCAATGCTTTGATTTATAAAGGTCAGTGTTCCAAAAGTCTTCTTCACCCCCCTATCTACATGAGACTCCACCTTCAGGGAACTATGCACTGTTATTCCTAGATCTCTCTGTTCCTCTGCATTCCTCAATGCCCTACCATTTACTCTGTATGTTCTATTTGGATTATTCCTGCCAAAATGTAGAACCTCACACCTCTCAGCATTAAACTCCATCTGCCAATGTTCAGCCCATTCTTCTAACCAGCATAAATCTCCCTGCAAGCTTTGAAAACCCACCTCATTATCCACAACACCTCCTACCTTAGTATCATCGGCATACTTACTAATCCAATTTACCACCCCATCATCCAGATCATTTATGTATATTACAAACAACATTGAGCCCAAAACAGATCCCTGAAGCACCCCGCTAGTCACCAGCCTCCATCCCGATAAACAATTATCCACCACTACTCTCTGGCATCTCCCATCTAGCCACTGTTGAATCCATTTTATTACTCCAGCATTAATACCTAACGACTGAACCTTCTTAACTAACCTTCCATGTGGAACTTTGTCAAAGGCTTTGCTGAAGTCCATATAGACTACATCCACTGCCTTACCCTCGTCAACATTCCTCGTAACTTCTTCAAAAAATTCAATAAGGTTTGTCAAACAAGACCTTCCACGCACAAATCCATGCTGGCTACTCCTAATCAGATCCTGTCTATCCAGATAATTATTAATACTATCTCTAAGAATACTTTCCATTAATTGACCCACCACTGATGTCAAACTGATAGGTCTATAATTGCCAGGCTTACTTCTAGAACCCTTTTTAAACTATGGAACCACATGAGCAATACGCCAATCCTCTGGCACAATCCCCGTTTCTAATGACATCTGAAAGATCTTTGTCAGAGCTCCTGCTATCTCTACACAAACTTCCCTCAAGGTCCTGGGGAATATCAGGTCAGGACCCGGAGATTTATCCACTTTTAAATTTCTTAAAAGCGCCAGTACTTCCACCTCTTTAATTGTCATAGGTTCCATAACTTCCTTACTTGTTTCCCACACATTACACAATTCAATATCCTTCTCCTTAGTGAATACCAAAGAGAAGAAATCTTTCAAAATCTCTCCCATCTCCCTCGGCTCCACACATAGCTGACCACCCTGATTCTCTAAGGGGCCAATTTTATCCCTCACTATTCTCTTGCTTTTAATATAACTGTAGAAACCTTTCGGATTTACTTTCACCTTATTTGCCAAACCAACCTCATATCTTCTTTTAGCTTTTCTAATCTCTTTCTTAAGATTCCTTTTACATTCTTTATATTCCTCGAGCAATTCCTTTATTCCATGCTGCCTATCTCTATTGTAGACATCCCTCTTTTTCCGAACCAAATTTCTAATATCCCTTGAAAACCATGGTGCTGTCAAACCTTTAACCTTTCCTTTCAACCTAACAGGAACATAAAGATTCTGTACCCTCATAATTTCACCCTTAAATGACCTCCACTTCTCCATTACACCCTTCCCATAAAACAACTTGACCCAATCTACTCTCTAAATTCCTTTGCATCTCCTCAAAGTTAGCCTTTCTCCAATCAAAAATCTCAACTCTAGGTCCTGTCCTGTCCTTCTCCATAATTATATTGAAGCTAGTGCTATTGTGATCACTGGACCCGAAGTGCTCCCTAACACATACATCTGTCAGATGACCTATCGCATTCCCTAACAGGAGATCCAACACTGCCCCATCTCTAGTCGGTACTTCTATGTATTGTTGCAAAAAACTATCCTGCGCACATTTCACAAACTCTAAACCATCCAGCCCTTTTACAGAATGAGCTTCCCAGTCTACGTGTGGAAAATTAAAATCTCCCACAATCACCACCTTGTGTTTACTACAAATATCTGCTATGTCCTTACACATTTGCTCTTCCAACTCATGCTCCCCATTAAGTGGCCTATAATACACTCCTATCAGTGTTACTACACCTTTCCCATTCCTCAATTCCACCCAAATAGCCTCCCTAGAGGAGCTCTCTAATCTATCCTTCCAAAGCACCGCCATAAGATTTTCTCGGACAAGCAATGCAACACCTCCTACTCTATCACACCTGAAGCAACTAAATCCAGGAATATTTAGTTGCCAATCACACCCCTCCTGCAACCATGTTTCACTAATAGCTACAACATCATAATTCCAGGTATCAATCTACGCTTTAAGCTCATCCACCTTTCTTACAATGCTCCTAGCATTAAAATAGATACATTTAAGATACTCTCCACCTCCTCCTCTCTTTTCATCCCTAACAATGCATTCAAATTTATTATCCTTTTCTTTCTTCTCCCCTACATCTTTGGGCTGAGCGCATCCCTTCTCCATCACCTGCCTTTCCTCCCTCACACACTGTCTCTTTACTTGCTCTACTGGTGAACTAACCTCCTCTCCCATAGTTCCCTCAAATTGATTCCCGCCCCCCCCCATCTTACTAGTTTAAAGTCTGCCCTGTAGCCCATTCATGGTGCATGTATTTATGGATTCTGGCTACTCTTTTTTTTGCTGTTTTTAAGCCGTTTAACCGTGACGATCAATACTGCTGGAGCACTTCAGCAAAGAATGGCTCAGCGTGCAGCCTGCAATGGGCTAGTGGCGCAATGCTGAACTGAATACAGCTGAAGTCCGGGCTTGATGTTTGATATTCTGTGTGTTGTTCACTCGTTTTTTGCCATTTATGCAATTTTTTTTAATGCATTGGGTGTTTGATGATTTCTTGAAGGGTGTTTCTTTGTTTCGTGTCTGCCTGTGGGAGAACGAATCTTCGAGTTGTATTCTGTATACATACTTTGATAATAAATGTACTTTGAATAGCTTTGCATGTACTTTAAAAGAGCATCATGGTTAGGCCTTCGAGTATGAAGAGGCTGCCAATTCCGTTCAAGATGTCACTTGCGATACATCACAATATTTTGGAGGCAGCTCACAAAACTACTACACATATGTGGCTAATAAAATGATGCACCATCAATAACTCTCGGAGACAGGAAGTGAACGGATAGGCTTTTATTAGCATCAAAAATGGAGCACAGCATCTCAGAGACTGAGGGAGGAGTAGTGCCCCAATCGCCTTCATACAGGGGTCTGTGGGAGAAGCCACAGGAGCAGTCAGCAGAGGGGTGTGTCCAGACAGGTATATGTAGTTTACCACAATATACACAAGAGATTCTGCAGATGCTAGAAGTCCAGAGCAACACGCACAAAATGCTGGAGGGACTCAGCAGGTCAGACAGCATCTAGGAAAAGAGTACAGTCAACGTTTCCAGCTGAGACACTGCCACATGATTGGCTGATATTTGCATTAACGAGCAGGTATATAGGCATACATAATAAAGTAGCCACTGTGTACAGAAGCATAAAAGTCTGCTGCATGTTTAATCCACTCAGTTTGATAGCCCCACACATGATCTCTCCTGGGCACCCGATGCAGCTTCATTTTGAAATCCCTGAATCCATTTCTACTCCTGCTGTCCCTATAGGCAGCAGGTTTCAAATTTCATTCGCTCCCTCTGAGAAAGTTTCTCCCACATCTGCATGCATCAGTTTAACTTACTTTTAACAAAATAGCATTAGTAAGGAAGTAATTAAACTGGAAAACATCCAGGAATGATTAATAAGGATGTTAATGGGTCAGGGAGGTTTGAGTTATAAGGAGATGCTGGATAGGATGGGACTTCTTCCCCTTAGAGTAGAGAAAGCTGAGGGGCAACTTTAATCAAGTATATCAAAAAGTAAGGGGTGTGGATGATGTGGATGGTCACAGCCTTTTTTTCCCAGGGTAATAGGACTGAAACTAGAAACTAGAGTTTTTAGGTGAGAGCGTGTTGGATCGTGATAATTTTGCAATCCAAAGGAATCAAGAATGAGGCATAAAAACTGTTGCTTACAGTAATTTTATACAAAAACAAAAAATAAACAACAAATAAAACAAGGAAAAAACTTTTTACCTCTTCTCTCCTGCCTCTCACCTCCCTCAGTGCCTCTGCTCCTTTCCTTTCTCCTATGGTCCATTCTGCTCTCCTCTCAGATTCGTTTTTCTCCAGCCCTTTACCTTTCCCACTCACATGGATTCACCTATCATCTTTCTGCTTGTTCTGCTTCTCCCCCACACCTTTATTTATTCTGACATCTTCCCCCTTCCTTTTCAGTCCCGATGAAGGGCCTCATCCTAAAATGTTGACTCTTTATTCATATCCTTTGATGCTGCCCGTATTACTGAGTTCCTCCTGCATTCTGTGTGTGTTGCAAAGAAAACAGCATTCATGGTTGATACTCAGCCCAAAGGAACACAAATTCCACTGATAGCAATAAACCTATCCCCTCTATAGAAACGGCTCCCCTTTTCTTTCATGTGACTACAGTAGGATCAGTAGTAACACTGATAGCATCAAACAGCATTCTCAGGAACTCTCTCTCTCTCTCTTGCTGTTTCCCAATGGTCTAATTGAAAGGTTAGAGCTAGCAATTTAAATGCACAAACCTTTACAAGCATCTTGCACCAGAACCTACAGAGGCTGCAGCAAATCAGAGTTTTATAGTGATATTTCTCGATTGCACCTGAGTACAATTATCAAGCTGCTGTCAGCACAGTGGGCAGTGGGTTACCATCCGGCAGCTGAACATTGAAGCAGACACATACATTGAAGAAGCCCTGCAGTGCAATTGAAAACAACAGCTGATCTGTTGGAAATGTGAGACAGGTGAAACTTACTGTACTGGGATGAAGTTTGATGGTGGAGAGGAGGGGGGATACTGGTGGAGACCACAACAGCTTCATTCTCTAACAACACTTTGCAATGTCTTCCATTTGCAAGCTCCCGGCAAAACCCAGAATTAAAGCAATTATTTGCATCTGACGAGGATATACTTTTGCATTTCTTCAATCTCATTAAACATCGTTTAGAGTCGTCAGTTCATTTGATAAAAATTGTCTCATGTATTGACATACAGTGAAAAACTTTGTTTTGCATATCATCAACACGGATTATACACAAGGGCCGGGGTCCCCAATCAGAGGTACATTAATGGTAAGTGTGCATGGAATAAAAAAAGGATGGGAACTCCTGCAATAATGATTCAATACAGATTATCCATAGAAATATAGAAACATAGAAAGCCCACAGCACAATACAGGCTCTTTGGCCCTCCATGCAGAATATAACCTGTCTACAACCACTCCTCACCTTCTGTGTGCAAGACAATTCTGGATCCACAAAGCAAGGTCCCCTTGGATCCCATGCCTCCTTACTTTCTCAATAAGCCTTGCATGGGGTACCTTATTCAATCAGGTTCGAAAGGCACAACCTGCCTTTGACAAAGCCATGCTGACTATTCCTAATCATATTATGCCTCTCCAAATGTTCATAAATCCTGCCTCTCAGGATCTTCTCCATCACCTTACCAACCATTGAGGTAAGACTCACTGGTCTATAATTTCCTGGGCTATCTCTACTCCCTTTCTTGAGTAAGGGAACAACATCCACAAACCTCCAATCCTCCCAAACCTCTCCCATCCCCACTGATGATGCAAAGATCATTGCCAGAGGCTCAGCAATCTCCTCCTTTGCTTCCCACTGTAGCCTGGGGTATATCTCATCTGGCCTGGTGACATATCCAACTTGATGCTTTCCAAAAGCTCCATCAAAGAAGGTGGACCTGTACTGATCTGGAAGATTCAATGTACATTTCCAGTGGTGAGTTTGATGGTATTGGAAAGCGATAATATGGAGTCATCGGAAAGGCTGAGCCTTCTACCTTAGGACATGAACTTATCAATCACCCCTGATGGGTTACTAACTGATGAGTTATTAACTTCAAACTTTCTGCGTAATCACTCAAAGAGTTGAACTGCATGTGCGTGTAATGACAGCTCCTTCTACCTTAGGCCACAAACTTATCAAACACAACTGGCTGCAGGACAGCTGTGATAGGGTCTGCATGTTTTTTCTTCCTATAAGGTAAAACGTAACCGCATAAGTGGCATTGATGTTTCACTCCCCGATGAGCTCAACACTCTTTATGCATGCTTTGAAAGGGAGAATAAACTATACCTGAGCAAATCCTCACAGCATCTGGTGACCCTGTGATCTCTGACTCAGAAGCTGACATCCTTCAAGAGAGAGAACCCTCGCAAGGTGTCAGGCCCCGATGGTGTATCTGGCAGAGTACTGCAAATCTGTGCCAACCAAATTTCTGGAGTGTTCAAGGGCATCTTCACTCTCTCACAGCTTTAATCAGATGTTCTCACCTGCTTCAAAAGGACATCAATCATATCAGTGTCCAAGAAGAGCAGCAAAAGCCGTCTCAATGACTATCACCTGGCAGCACTCATACAGCATCTACTGTGATGAAGTGCTTTGAGAAGCTTATCCTGGCTGGAATTAACTCCTACCCGAGCAAGGGCCTGGACCTGCTGCAGTTTGCCAGCCACCACAACAGGTTGACTGTGGATGGAATTTCAGTGGCTCTCCACTTGGCCTTGGACCACCTGGCAGTAGCAATATTAACATCGCACTGTTGTTGCTTGATTACAGCTCAGTGTGCAACACCACCAAACCCACAGTTCTAGTAAAGAAGCTTCAAAATCCGATCATCGGTACATCCTTTTGCAGCTGGATTCTTGACTTCCTCATTGGGAGACCACAGTCTGTCTAGTTTGGAAACAACATCTCCTCCACACCGACAATCGACCCTGGCACACCTTAAAGCTGTGTGCTTACATGCTGCTTTACCCTCTTCACATTCATGACTCTGTGGCTAAGAACAGAGCAAATGACATTTTGTGGCGACCCACTTCCTAGCGCACTCGAACCGGCTCACAAATAGCCAGTGCGCTAGCATAAAGGCCAGTCCCAAAAGGATGCCAGGTCTGCTTCACCAACAAAGGGAAAAGCTCTCGTGGGACTGTGAGTACGTGCCTCCTACAGCATCTGCGCCCAGGGAGGGCGGGATCAGGGAGGCTTTAAAACGAGGCCGCGAAGTTCGAATAAAATCTTCTTTAACTGCAGTTTACTGACTCCGTGTAGCACACCGCTACAATTGGTGACCCCAACGGTCCAAATGATATTTGGACTGGAAATGAATGACGCCGCACCTGTTCATGCAGTTTCGTTGAAACTGCCAAGCTTCTGGACGCTGCGACCTCACCTATGGTTCCAGCAAGCAGAAGCCCAATTCCACGTTCGGCAGATAACCTCAGCGGACACACATTACTACTACGTGGTGATCTCCCTCGACCAGGAGACAGCCGCCCAGGTTGAGGAGTTCATACAGTCGTCCCCGGAGGATGGCAAATACACAGAATTCAAAGCCCTGCTCATAAGAACTTTCAGACTCTCATGGCGCGAGCGGGCTGCCCGATTACTGCACCTGGATGGTTTGGGGGACAGACCTCCATCGGCTTTAATGAATGAGATGTTGTCTCTGGCCAACGGACACACACCCTGCCTCATGTTTGAGCAGGCATTCCTGGAGCAGCTGCCCGAGTACATGCGCCTGCTGCTGTCCGACACGGATTTCAGCGACCCTCGGAAGGTGGCAGCCCGGGCAGACTTGCTGTGGAACGCCAAGAAGGTGAGTGGGGCGTCTGTCGCACAGATCACCAGGCCACGCTCTCAGCAGCAAACCAGACCAGGCCCGGCCACAGAGCCCGCTAACCCCAGAGGCAGGGGTGGGGAGCCCAACGAACAATGGTGCTTCTACCACCAGCGGTGGGGCGCAGAAGCCCGCCGCTGTAGCCCGCCCTGCAAGTTCCTGGGAAACACCAGGGCCAGCCACCGCTGATGGCTACGGCGGCTGGCCATCGGGATAGCCTCTTGTATGTGTGGAACAAGTGGTTGGGACGCCGTCTTTTGGTCGACACCGGTGCCGAGATCAGCGTCTTACCTCCAACGAGTTACGACACCCGCAACAGAGCACTGGGTCCCCCCCGAAGGCCGTGAACGACAGCACAGTAAGGACCTACGGCACCCGTACGGTGCAGCTACAGTTCAGCTCCAGCCGGTTCACGTGGGACTTCACACTGGCCGCCGTAGCCCAACCGCTTCTGTGTGCGGATGTTTTGTGGGCTCACAGCCTGCTGGTCGACCTGCCCAGGAAGAGACTGGTCCACGCCGAGACCTTTCAGACGTTCTCCCTGGGTGCAGCCCAGTTGCCAGCCCCTCACCTCGACTCCATCACGCTGTCCAACAACGACTTCACCAGAGTCCTGGCGGATTTCCCGTCGGTTCTGGCACCGGAGTTCATGGCAGCTATGCCCCGACACGGCGTACAGCACCACATCCCGACCCAGGGACCACCCCTCCACACCCGTGCTCAAAGGCTTCCCCTGGACAAGCTCCAACTGGCGAAGGAGGAGTTCAAGAGGATGGAGGAATTGGGGATCATACGGCGGTCTGACAGTCCATGGACCTCCCCCCTGCACATGGTGACCAAAGCGACAGGGAGCTGGAGACCATGCGGCAACTACTGCAGGCTGAACGAGGCTACAACACCGGACCGCTACCCTGTGCCGCACATTCAGGATTTTGCAGCAAACCTGCACGGCGCACGGATCTTCTCCAAGGTAGACCTCATCTGGGGATACCATCAAATCCCGATGCATCTGGACGACATCCCCAAAACAGCACTCATCACCCCGTTCGGCCTTTTTGGGATCCTCCGCATGCCGTTCGGCCTGAAGAATGCCGCACAGACATTCCAGCGGTTAATGGACGCGGTGGGACGTGACCTGGACTTCGCTTTCATCTATTTGGATGACATCCTCATAGTCAGCAGTAGTCGTCAGGAGCATCTGTCCCACCTCCGTCAACTCTGCGCCCGACTGAGTGATTACGGTCTAACAATCAACCCAGCCAAATGCCAGTTCGGGCTCGACACCATCGACTTCCTGTGCCACAGGATTACTGAAGACGGGGCAACCCCTCTGCCCGCTAAGGTAGACGCAGTCCGCCATTTTCCCTGACCCACCACAATCAAAGGCCTTCAGGAATTCGTGGGTATGGTGAATTTCTACCACCGCTTTCTCCCCTCAGCTGCCCGGATCATGCGCCCCCTGTTCGCTCTGACGTCGGGTCTGGGCAAGGACATTACTGGGACGAGGAGTCCGCCGCCGCTTTCATTAAAACAAAAGAAGCCTTGGCAAACGCCGCGCTGCTAGTGCACCCCAGAATGGACGTCCCTACCGCCCTCACAGTGGACGCATCCAACACGGCAGTCGGTGGGGTACTGGAGCAACTCATCGCAGGTCGCTGGCAACCCCTGGCGTTTTTCAGCAAACACCTGCGGCCACCCGAGCTCAAATACAGTGCTTTCGACTGGGAACTGTTGGCGCTATACCTGGCAATCCAGCATTTCAAGTACTTCTTAGAAGGTAGGCCCTTCACCACGTTCACGGACCACAAGCTGCTTACCTTTACATATATGAAGGTGTCCGACCCCTGGTTGTCCCGCCAGCAGCGCCATCTGTCCTATATCTCTGAATACACGACGGATGTCCGGCACATCTCGGGTAAGGACAATGTCGTGGCAGACGCGCTCTCTCGCCCTACCGTTCATGCCCTTTCCCAAGGGGTAGACATTGAGGCGCTGGCAGAGGCGCAGCAGGCAGACGAGGAGATCCCTAGTTACAGAACCGCAGTCTCCGGTTTGCAGCTGCAGGACCTCCCCGTAGGCCCAGGTGAGAGGCATACTCTGTGACGTCACCACCGGCCAGCCCTGTCCCGTCGTCCCGGCACCCTGGTGGCGGCGCATTTTTGACTCTATTCATAACTTAGCCCACTCCTCCATCAGGACAACCATCCGGCTGGTCTCCAGCAGGTTCATTTGGCACAGTCTCTGCAAGCAGGTCAGTGAATGGGCCAAAACGTGCATGCACTGCCAGACGGCCAAGGTGCAGCGGCACACCAAAGCTCTGCCGCAGCAGTTCCACCCCACCCACTGGCGTTTCGACCACATTCATGTGGATATCGTGAGCCCCCTGCCAGTGTCGCGCGGAGCACGGCACCTCCTCACTATCGTGGACTGGTTCACCAGATGGCCAGAGGCGATCCCGCTCACCGACACCACCTCTGAATCTTGCGCCCGGGCACTGATTACCACCTGGGTGTCCCGCTTTGGTGTATCAGCCCACATTACCTCCGACACAGGCGCCCAGTTCACCTCCAGCCTGTGGTCAGCTATGGCCAGCCTTCTGGGGACACAGCTGCACCATACAACTGCCTACCACCCACAGTCGAACGGCCTGGTGGAACGTTTCCACCATCACCTGAAGTCGGCTGTCATGGCCCGCCTGCAAGGAGCTAACTGGGTGGACAAGCTTCTCTGGGTCCTACTTGGCATCCGCGCGGCACCCAAAGACGATCTGCACACCTCGTCGGCCGAGTTGGTATACGGGCACCCCTGGTGGTCCCCGCAGAGTTCATACCAGCCCCAAGGGGGCACGACGAAGAACCCGCAGCAGTCCTGGGCAGACTATGCGAGAGGCTCGACAACCTGGCCCCCATACCCACTTCGCAGCACGGGCAGAACCCGACCTGCATACCCAAAGACCTGCAGAACTGTAAGTTTGTGTTTATACGAAGGGGCTGGCATCGGCCACCACTGCAACGGCCCTACGAGGGGCAGTTTATGGTGCTCAGGAACAACGGGTCCACGTTCAAGCTGGACATTGGGGGGAGAGAGGAGGTCTTCACGTTGGATCGACTCAAACCGGCCCATGTGGACGTGGCGCAACCGGTCAAGTTCCCGGAACCGCGGTGCAGAGGCCGACCTCCCAAGCAGGGTCCGGCCCAGACTGTGGGCATTGGGGGGTGTATCGGTATCGCTGGCTGTCGGGGGGGGGGGGGTTATGTGGCGACCCACTTCCTAGCGCACTCGAACCGGCTCACAAATAGCCAGTGCACAGGCATAAAGGCCAGTCCCAAAAGGGCGCCAGGTCTGCTTCACCAACAAAGGGAAAAGCTCGCGCGGGACTGTGAGTACGTGCCTCCTACAGCATCCGCTCCTGGGGAGGGCGGGATCAGGGAGGCTTTAAAGCGAGGCCGCGAAGTTCGAATAAAATCTTCTTTAACTGCAGTTTACCGACTCCATGTCGTTATTTTAGTGCTGCGTGTAGCACATCGCTACGATTTATACATTTGTCGATGATACTGCTGGTGTTTGCAGAATCAGCTAGCTATAAGGAGGTGCACAGGTGCTGTTCACCAGCTGGTTGAGTGGTGTTGCAACTACATCCTTGCACTCAACTTTAGCAAGAGCAAGGAATTGATTCTGGACTTTGTTAGGAGAATACACACCAGCCCTCATTGAGGAGTCAGCAGCGGAAAGGGTGGGCAGTTTCAAGTTCCTGTGTACTGACATCACAGGCCCTTCACGACGATGCAATGATGAAGCAGGCAGTCTCATTGCTTCTTTGGGCACTTGAAGAGATTTGGTATGTCATAAAGACTCTAGCAAACTACTACAAATGTGTGGTGGTGAAAATTCTGACTAGTTACATCACAGCCTGCTATGGAAGCTCCAAAATGCAGGACCTCTACTGAGGTGTGTAGAGTCAGGCACAGCCCTCTACCCCACTGAGAACATCTTCAAAAGGCGGTTCCTCAAGAAGGTAATATCCGTCATTACAGACCCTCACGGTCTGGGACATGCACTCTTCTTATTACAGCCATCAGGGAGCAGGTGCAGTGGCTGAAGACCCATCGTCGTCATATAAAGAACAGCTTGTTCTCTTATGCCATCAGAATTTTGAACAGCCCTTGGTCAGAAGACACAAACACAATCTTATTCTTTTTTTTGTGAATTATATTAATTTTTATCTAGTACTTACTGCTACCACATAACAACACACTCTATGTCAGAGATCAAAAGAAAACCTAATTTGATTCTGGTGGAAGCTTATACGATAGCGGAATTCACAGCAGCATTCTCTACCATCCTGCATCACCAAAGTTCAAAGTTCAAAATGAGTTTACTATCAAAGTACATATACGTCACTATATACAAACCTGAGATTCATATTCTTGTAGGCATTCAGAGTAAATACAAAGAAACACAAAAGTATCAATGAAAGGCCACACACAAGAGTTTTGCTGAAGATTCTTGGCTTGAAAAGTTGACTGTTAACTCTTTTCCATAGATCCTGCTGAGTTCCTCCAGTATTTTGTGTGTGTTGCTCAGATTTCCAGCATCTGCAGATTTTCTCTTGTTTGTGACACAAGACTACGAACAAGTTTAAGAACAATTACTTCCCTTCTACCATTTGGTTCTTGAAACAATCATTAGAAATATAATCACTACACTTTATCAAAACTACGACCACTTTGATCACTTCGCACTAAAATTGAGTTTTTTAAAATAATTATATCCTTTCTTGTGAAATTTGTATATAATTTATGTTTGCGGCAAAGACTGCAGATCATACGGAGATGGGTGGAGGGGTAAGTAGTTTTGAGGAATTTGAGAGGCTACAAAAGGACTTAGATACAGTAGATTAGGAGAATGGCTGAAGAAGTGGCAAATGGAACAATGTTGGGAAGTGGATGGTCATGCACTTTAGTAGTACAAATAAAAACATAGATTATTTTCTAAATGTAGAAGAAATTCAACAATCTGAGGTGCAAAACAACTTGGGAGTCCTTGTGCAGGATTCCCTAAAGGTCAATTTTTCAGGTTGTGTCATTGACAAATGCAATGTTGGCATTTATTTCAAGAGGACTAGAATATAGAAACAAGGATGTACCGTTGAGACTTCATAAAGCACCGGTGAGGACTCACTTGAAACGTTGTGAGCAGTTTCGGGTCCCTTATCTCAGAAGGGACGTGCTGACGCTGAAGAGGGTTCAAAGGAGGTTCGTGAAAGTGATTCCAGAATTGAATAGCTTTTCATATGAAGAGAGTTTGATGGCTCTGGAACTGTATTCACTGGAATTCAGAAGAATGAGAGATGACCTCATTAAAACTTATCAAATATTGAAATGCTCCGATAGAGAGGATGTGGAAAGGAGCTTTCCTATGGTGGGAGAGTCCAGAACCAAAGGACACAGCCTCAGAATAGAGAGACATCCTTTTAGAATGGAGATGAGTCAGAGAGTTGTGCATCTTTGCAATTTGTTGCCACAGGCAGCTGTGGAGGCCAAACCATTGAGTATACTTAAAGTAGAGGTGGTTCGATTCCTGACTGGTCAGGGCATGAAGAGGTACAGGGAGGTGGCAGGAGATTGGGTTGCAGAGGGAAAATGGATCAGCTATGATGAAACGGTGAAGCCGACTCAATGGGCTAAATGGACTAATTCTGCTTTCATATCTTATGGTCTTATAGTCTTATGTTTAGGTAATGTTTTCCTTATGAATTCTGCTTATATGATGCCATGTGTCTATAATGCACCTACTAGTAAGTTTCCCATTGCAACACACACAAAATATTGCAGGAATTCAACAGGTCATGCAGCTGTGATGGAAAGGAATAAGCAGTTGATCTTTTGGGCTGAGAACCTTCAACAGGCTCAGTTTTTCATTGCTCCTGTGCACACTTTTACATGCACTTATGCACAACACAATAAACTCGACTTTGACATACGTCTAAGTGCATTGGGCATCCGGGATGATCTCAGTGATGGATTCGCTGTCATTCCCAGAATACTCAGCTTTATTATGCCATAGTCTTAAAACTAATGAAAGAATTGTCAAAATGCCATCATTTGTGAAAAGATACAAGGGAATGATAAATACAAGAGATTCTGCAGATGCTGGAAATCCAGAGCAACACACACAAAACGCTGAAGGAACTCGGCAGGTCAGCCAGCATGTAGGGAGAGAAATAAACAGTTTTGGGTGAGACCCTTCACCAGAACTGGAATAGAAGGGGAAGACGCCAGAAGAAAAAGAAAAGGGGAAGCAGGCTCTCCAGAAGGTGACAGGTGAAGCCAGGTGCGTAGGGAAGGTAAAGAGCTGGAGTGGAAGGAAGCTGATAGAGAGGAAAGTGATCTGTAATAGAAAGGGAAAAGGAGGGGCACTAGGTGAGATGATAGGCAGGTGAGAAGCAGTAAGAGGTTAGAGTAGAGAATAGAACAAGAAGGAAGTGGATGGGAAAGAAATTGAAGTTCATGCCATTTGGTTGGGGCTAAGTGTAAAATAACTGATTCATTGTTTGTTCTTGCTTTTGAATTATGTTAGTATTTCTTGCCCATCCTTAAATAATGACTCTATATGCCGTTGATCCTTAAGTAATCTTTGATGCTGGCATAGTACCGAATGACTAGAAAATTGCAAATGTTACTCCGCTATTTAAGAAGGGTGGGAGGCAGCAGAAAGGAAACTATAGACCCGTTAGCCTGACATCGGGGGTTGAAAAGTTGCAGGAATCGATAGTTAAGGATGAGATCACAGAATACCTGGAGGCACTTGACAAGATAGGCCAAAGCCAGCATGGTTTCCTGAAAGGAAAATCCTGCCTGACCAACTTACTGCAACTTTTTGAGGAAATTACAAGCAGGGTAGACATGGAGAAGCAGTGGATGTAGTGTACTTGGATTTTCAGAATGAGGGGGTATCTCATAGAAACATTCCAAATGTTAAAAGGCCTGAACAGATTAGATATGGCGAAGTTAATTCCCATGGTAGGGGATTCTAGGACAAGAGGACATAACTTCAGGATTGAAGGACATCCATTTAGAACAGAGATGTGAAGAAATTACTTTGGTCAGAAGGTGGTAAATCTGTGGAATTAGGCAGGGCATCAAAGGGTCTGGAGAGAAATCAGAGGGTTGGGATGTCTGGAAGGATTGGGTCAACCATGATTGAATAGCAAATCTGACTCAATGGGCCAAATGGCCTATTTCTGCTCCCATATTTTATGGTCTTATAGTCTTATCACCTGCCTCAGTAACGACTCCACAATGGGCTGAGGTGGCTCTAAGTATTATGCTTTGTAGTTCCAAAACATAAAACTGAATAAAAAGGAATACATGGAGCCTGGAATGACTTGAGTACATTCATAGTTTTACTTTATACACGCACCTATGATGTGGTGGCATGAAAAGCCATTCACGTACTTCGTATATATATATATCCATAATGGATTATTTAAACAAAGAATCTTTAACCAAACAATATATCTACAATATTACTGAAATATTAAGTACACAACTTGATTAAGTGTATTGTTAAATATGGTATTAAATACACAATATTAAACACATGAGGCGGAGATATGTCTCTACCAAAGGAGGTGTATTGCGATCCTTCCCTCCACTAGCCTGCAGGTCACCCTTGAGCAACGAGTTTCACCTGCTTAGCTTCCTGACCAGGGTCACATGAAGGAAGCCAGGGGAATAGAAGGTGGATGGTCATATGAACAGCTGGTGCACATCACAAGTTCTGGTTATGCAACCACTGATACCAGACAGACAATATCTGGAGTATTTGTTATGATGGGAGTCACCCATCTTGTAAAGACACTGCCCAGACTAAAGCAATGGCAAGCCACTTAGGTAGAAAAAAATTGCCAAGAACAACAGAACATGTTCGCCCATGTCATACGACACGGCATATAACAATAATGAAATACACATCACAAAGATCGATCTCAAGACAGCATAGAATGAGAAAAATTTACAGCAGCCAGATTGAGTTCAGAGACTTATTATGTGCATACCAACCAAAAACAAGTACTAAGGGTGGTGCCAATTCCCAGTTGTCTATGTCAGACATAACTGCAAGTTCTAGACACAAAACCCTCTCAACCTCTGAGCTCCCAACACATTTGATGGAACCATTTTCTCATTTCTCCTCATTTCCACCAAATGGTAGGCACTTAAGGGGACAGTTACGTCCTTAAGAAGCAAGATGTTGGTGAGTCCACGCTTAGGGTATTATATATAGTTTTTATGTCGAATTTTAAATTTAAATTTAAATCATTAGAGAGAGAGAGAGCATGATAACAAGACCTTCCAACCAAACAGGTCCACACTGCCCAATTACACCCATGTGACCAATTAAACTACTTGAAGCATGGGAGATAACTAGGGCACCTGGAGAAAACATACACAATCATGGGGAGAACATACAACCAGTGGTGGGAATTGAAACTAGGTCACTGGCACTTTAATAACATTATGCTATTGACTACATTACTTTACCGCTCCAGGGTAGCAGGTTTTCGTCATCCTCTTATAGGAAAGAAGTTATTAGGCTAGAAAGAGTGTAAAAAAAAATTACAAGAATGTTGTCAGGACTGGGGGGGGGGGGCTGTGTTATAGGAAGAGATTGGACAGGTTATTCTTTGTAGCATAGGAGACTGAGGATGTAGGAGACCTTATAAAGGTGTATAAAATCATGAGGGAAAGAGGATCTAGCAGTAGAACATTTCACTTTAAGGTGAGAAGGGAAAGATTAAAAAACAGACCTGAGAGGCAACTTTCTCACCCAGATGGTGGTGGTAAACAGACTGAGCTGCCAGAGAAATGGTGGAGGAGGTATAGTATGTCTCCATGGACTCTCACAAATTTCTATAGATGGACTGTGGATAGCATTATAACTGGTTTCATCATTGTCTAATATGGAGGGGGCACTGTACAGGATCAGAAAAAGCTGAATAAAGCTATAAACTCAGCCAGCTGGATCATAGGCGCTAGCCTCCCCAGCATCGAGGCTTCTTTCTAAAGGTGATGTCTCAAACAGGTGGTATCCATCATCGAGGACCTCCATCACCAAAGAAGAGCCGTCTCCCCATTGCTACCATCAAGAAAGAGCTACATAAACCTGAAGACAGTCAAATATTCTAGGAACAGCTTCTTCCCTTCTGCTATCAGATTTCTAAATGAACAATAATCCCATGTACACTACCTCACTATTTTTTCTTTATTTGCTCTCTTTCTGCATTATATATTTAATTTAAAATTTTAATGTATATTTCTTATTGTAATTTATATTTTTTTATTGTTATGTATTGCAATATCATGGTGCTGGTTGTCCATCATGTCCATGACAACAGGAAACCTGTGCGGGAGAATTTTTAAAGAGGAAAAGCCATTTCACTGGGGCAGTTCCATTGTCCCGACCTTGGAAGTCCATGTCCAATGATATGAACACACATCAGAAAACTGTGGTCTTCCTTCCTTGCAGAGGATATCCATGATGACTCTGTGCCTCGTCATGCACTTCACTCTCCATGGAGCGTTGCAGTGCCACCTTCCTGGCCGTTGGATATCACTGTAGATCTCCTCTGCCCAGTCCGCTGGAGCTGACTTCTCGTGCTGGGACAGGCATGTCCCTATCTTACTGAGAAACAAGGCAGCTTGCTACACTCACCTGTCGAAGGGGTATACCTGGCTGTTGCCACTGTGATATACAAACAGCTACTTGGGGACATTGGGGAGAGCTGAGTGTCCACTGGGGACCAAAGGTGAGTCAGCTGCCTTGGAGCACAACTGGCTAGCTCCTTCTCCAGAGGTGCTACCCCTCCCAGGGTTACCCCATACACTTCATTACAAAGTACTGTAATGCAATGCACTGCTGCGGTAAAACAAAATATTTCATGATATATGTCAGTGAGATCAAACCTGAAGCTGGTTCTGACTATTAGAACATTCAAAAGGCATAGGTCAAAGCTGGCAAATGGAACTAGCCTAAATGCGCACCGTGGGTATCATGGATAAGTTGGGAAGAAAGGCCTGTTTCAATACTATGTAACTCTAAACCACTGAGTTGTGGACACAGCTCAGCACAGCATGGAAACCAGCCTTTGCTGTGTAGACTCTTGCTGCCTTGATAAAGTAGCTAGCAAAATCAAAGATCACACCTACACTGGACAGTCTTCTCTTTAAAGTTCAAAACTTCAAAGTTCAACTTAAATTTATTGCAATATTCATGCTATTCTTGGTGGCTCAGGTGAGAGGAGTGTGTGTCACTGTCAGAGTCCTATGGAAGTCAAGAGGGAGAGGACAAAAGGAGCAGACTCAGGCAAGACCAGTCTTTCTGGGATGTGCAGGCATGGAAAGTGTTGGCATCAGAGGCATAAACCCTGCTGCAAATAAAAAGGAGGGTAGGCTCAAGCTGGGGGGGCTTTTTTAGAATGTGCCAGTGGCAGAGTGTGAAGGCTTTGATTTGAAAGGCTTCAGTGTGAACGTGCGAAGGCACAGCTAAGAAGAGGCAAGCCTTTTTCTTTTTTGTTTTTACAGGAGACAGGATGGAATGCTCCTCTGTCATATGTGGGAATTCAGGATACTTGAATTTTTCCCAAACTTCAATGCATGACTGACTAGGTCAAGGATTTGGAGCTGGAGTTGGTGATACTCAAGAAAATTTGGGAGGCTGAAGATATTAAAGACGAGCTTTCGAAGAGAACAAGCTTCAGATAGTAGATGGATGACCAGCAGGAGAGGTAAGGGGATTAAAAAGTCAGTGCAGGGTTCCCTGTGGATATTTCCCTCAGTAACAAGTATAGCTCTTTAGATACTGCTGGAGTGGATGATCCATTAGATGAAGGCAGCAGCAGATGAACGTTGCTAGGGTCCATGATGTCTCAGAATGACTGCACGATATTCTTAGGGTGGGGGGGGGGGGGAAGCTGCTAGAGGTACTAGCACCAATGACATAGGCAGGAAAGAGGAAGAGGCCTACAAAATGAGTGTAGAGAGTTAGGAAAAAGAGAAGGACCTCCAAGGTTGTAATCTTTGTATTACTTTCTGTGCCAAGGGTTAGTTCAGGTGGGAATGGGATGTTACCATGGATTAATGAGTGGCTGAGGAGATGGTGCAGGGAATAAGGTTTCAAGTTCTTGGATCATTGGAACCTTTCCTGGAGAAGCAATGACCTGTATAAGAGGGATGGTTTACACCTGAACTGGAGGGGGACAAATATCCTGGCTGGAAGGTTTGTGGATGCTGCTCGGGAGAGTTTATACCATTTGTTTAAAGGAATGGGAACCTAACAGATTGCAAAAGTTTTTATAAGTATATAAAGTCGAAGGAGGTGGCTAAAGTCAACGTAGGTCCCTGGAAGATGAGAAGGGGAAATTGATACTGGGTGATAAGGAAATAGCTGAGGCATTGAATCTGTTGGTCTTCATGGTGGAGGACATGTCTAATATGCCAAAGAAGGATGTTATGGACGAAATGGGAGGTGAGGACCTCAATAAAATCACTGTCACTAAAGAGATTGTGATGAGCAAACTAGAGGGCCTGAAGGTAGATAAGTCCCCCGGTCCTGTTGGGATGCCTCCCAGGGTGCTGAAGGAATTGGCAGAGATTATAGTCAATACGTTGGTAATCATTTAGCAAAACTCTCTAGACTTTGGGCAGATCCTGGTGGATTGGAAGACAGAAAATGTCACGCCATTTTTTTAAAAAGGATGTAGGCAAAAGACAGGCAACTATAGGCCAGTTA
This sequence comes from Hypanus sabinus, assembly GCF_030144855.1. NCBI lineage: Eukaryota > Metazoa > Chordata > Chondrichthyes > Myliobatiformes > Dasyatidae > Hypanus > Hypanus sabinus. The sequence continues at coordinate 8,852,506 of NC_082713.1, forward strand.
GCTTAACATCTGTAATCAGGAAAATGCTTGAAGCTGTCATTAAGGAAGAAATAGCAAAACATTTAGAAAGGAGTGGTTCCATTAGACAGATGCAGCACACGTCATTAAGAGCATTTCATATGTTGTGGGAGCTTATTCCCACTGTCAGCCCTGACTATAAATGTTAAGAAACCAATATTAATAATAATAATAATAATAATAATAATAATAATAATAATAATAATAATAATAAAGTGAATCCAATGGTAGTGTTCTGTGATCAGTTCGAGTTATGTGAATGAAGTTATCACACTAGTTCAGGAGCCTTATGGTTGAAGGGTAATAACTGTTCCTTCATTGTGGTGTGGGACCTTGTAGTTCCTGTGCCTCTTCTGCCCTCTCCCATCAGGCAGAAGATACAAAACAACATACCACCATACTCAAAGATAGATTCTACCCTACTGTTATCAGAATTTCAAATCAAACTCTTGTATGATAATTTGAACTTTTGCCCTCACAGTATACGTCATTATAATCTTGCACTTTACCTGCACTGTACGTTATCTGTGGAATTTATACTTTATTCTGCACAGTTATTGTTTTGCCTTGTTCTTCCGCAATGCACTGTGTAATGATCTGATTTACGTGAACATTTTACAAGACAGGCTTTTCACTGTATCTTGGTACATGAGATAGTAATAAACCAATGCTAATACCAATATGACTTGATGACTCTAAGTTAAGTTCAAGTTTCAGTACCTCATCTCACGCTAGTGCAGCCACAGATAAATGCAGTTCAGTTTGTCTTTCACTGAGTGAGCACTGGAAAGTAGTAGCTCTGGGAGGCTCCAGCCCCCAGACCTGTATGGACACCTACCTTGCCACACTGCCTCCACCACCACCACTATAACCCTGTGTTATAACAGGAAAGGGAGCGTAGCCTTCAAAGTGCAGACTTAAACAAATTTTGCTGATCACAATAACCAATGCTGCAAATAGTGTTCCCTAGTCTATTAACTAATGTTGTAAGTAAATCTTGTTGTAGAAACAAATGTTACTGGAAAAAACTATCTGTAACTAAATTCTGCTTGCAATTCATTTGCTAATTGTTCCTTACTGTTCAACTAATCGAACTCCTTCATAATTTTCTACACTGCCATGAAATGTCCCTATTGCATTCTTTGTTAACAACCTCAGCTGAGTCAATCTTTGCTCCTAATGAATTCCCCAGCCCAGCCAATATAAATCTCATAAATCTCTGTAGCCTCTCCAGTGCTGTCGCACAGATCCCATGTTTCATTTCAAATGCAGATTAGAAAAAGCAGCTGATATGTCCCAGTTCTATTCCGTGTTTGATAAAACTGTGAAAATCCACCTAGCCGATTTGAACTTGGAACAAGTTTATTAATTTCACAGTGTATGGAATCTCTTTCACTTGAAACTCTTTCACATCCATCTGTTAGAAACATAGAAACATAGAAAATAGGTGCAGGAGTAGGCCATTTGGCCCTTCGAGCCTGCACCACCATTCAGTATGATCATGGCTGATCATCCAACTCAGAACCCTGTACCTGCTTTCTCTCCATACCCCCTGATCCCTTTAGCCACAAGGGCCATATCTAACTTCCGTCTGTTCACTGTCCTGCTCCCAGCTCCCCACCTGAGCTCTGATCCTTCAGCTACTATGGAAATCCATCACTTTAAAAAATCATTTTCCCTTAAATCTATCTATTTAATTAAGACTTCGGTCACATTGGAATCATTGAAGTATTACAGCACCTGAAGGCCATTCAGCTCATTGTCTGTATGTCAGCATTTCATAGAAAGATCTAGTTTTGGCAATGTCAAGGAACAGAGGACCTTGGTGTCAACATCCACAGATGCCTCAAGGCTGTAGCACAAGTTGACAGCGTGGTTGAATAAGCACTTGGTGTTTTGGCCTTCATTTTTTGGGGGTTCAAGTTTAAGAGCCATGCGGTAATGCTACAGCTCTATGAAACTCTGGTTAGATCACACTTTTGTTAGTTATTGAGATATAACATGGAACCTCTGGCCCCTCAAGCCATGTTGCCTTGCAATCTTCCGATTCAATCCTAGTCTAATCATGAGACCATCCACAATAACTAACTAACCTAACATCTTACTCTCTACGTTCGTGCCTTTGAACGGTGGGAGGAAAGCAAAGCACCCGGACGAAATCCAGATGTTCACGGGGAGAATGTGCAAACTCCTTACAGACAGCGGGAGGAATTGAACTTGGGTCACCTGTCCTGAAAAGCATTATGCTAACTGAGAGTGGGGTATTCAGTTCTGGTAGTAGGAAGGATGTAGAAGCTTTAGGGAGGGTGCAGAGAAGATTTACCAGGATGCTACCTGGATTATGAAGATAATGAGAGATGACTTGACAGAGATGTACATTACAAGATGATAAGAGGCATAGAACGAGTGAATAGCCAGAGACTCTCCCCCAGGGTGGAACTAACTAATATGAGGAGGCATAAAGGAATTTGGAGGAAAGTATGGGGTAATGTCAGTTAGAGGCTTTTATACACACCAGGACAGGTGAATGGAATGTTCTACCAGGGGTGGTGGTAGTTGCAGATACATTAGCGACATTTAAGGAATTCTTAGGTGCATGGATGATGGTAAAATGTAGGGAAATGTGTGAGAGAAGGGTCAGATTGATCTTGGAGCAGGTTAAAGGGTAGGCAAAACATCACGGGTTATACTGTTTTATGTTCTATGTTCAGTCCAGTTCTTAAATCTTTCCCCCTGTGCCTTGCAAAACTTTTGCTTCAAATACAGTAATTATTTGTATTGTTTCCGAAAACCGTAATTGAACCTGTATCAACATACAGCGTGCTGAAAGACAGTTTATATCCTGCTGTTATAAGACTATTTGACAATCAATAAGTACAATAAGATGGATTCCTGACCTCACAATCTCTCTTGCTATGGCCTTGCACCTTATTGTCTGCCTGCAATGCACTTTTCCTGTGATTTTATCACTTTATTCTGCAATATTTTGTTGTTTTCTCTCATGCTGCCTCAATGCTCTATTGTGATGAACTGATCTGTATGAACAGTATGCTATACAAACTTTCTCACAGTACTTTGGTATATGTGAGAATAAGAAACCAGTTTCCCAATTCACTAGTCCTGATGCATGGTTTCAACTCGAAACCTTGACTATTCCTTTTCCCAAAGAATTTGATGCTGCTCAACCCACTGAGTTTCTCCAGCAGACTGTTTGGACACCTTCAAAAGGCGATCTCTGAAAAAGGAAGTATACATCCTTAAGAATCCTCAGCTCCCTGGACATGCTCCCTTCTCATTACTACAATCAAGGAGGAGGTACAAGAGCCTGCCAACACATACTCAATGTTTTAGGAACAGCTTCTTTCCCTCAATTAGATTTCTGAAGTCCATAAACCCATGAACAACACCTCACTATTTTGCTCTTTTTTTGCAATACATATTTATTTTTTAAATATTTCTTATTATAACTTTCAAAAATTAATCTAGTTTATAGATACAGTACAAAACAGGCCATTCCACCCAACAAGCTGCACCATCCAGCAACCCACTTATTTAACGCTATCCTAATCACAGGGCAGTTTACAATGATTAATTTGCCTACAAACGGGTATGTCTTTATACTGTGGGAGGAAACCCACATAGTCACAGAGAGAATGTAAAAAATCCTTACAGACGATGCCAGAACTTAACACTAGAATGTTTTAAGCTGTAATAACACCATGGTAAACGCTTTGCTACCATGATGCTCTCAGTGTCACACACTACACTGTTGCAGCTAAACAATAAACTTCATGACATGAATCAGTGATGATCATTCGTGCGTGGGTGCGTGGCTGCACAGTAACTGAAATGCTCCCATGGACATACCCTTTGTTGCCATGTAGTTGGTAATTTCAATGATATAATGTATAAAGTGCCACACAATTTTCAGGCCATGTAAGAATTTCTTTCTCGGATCAATGGATTGGCTCAAGCAGCTGTAAAACAAATTAGAGGGAATGTTGGTAATGATAAACTGGTATCAGACTTTTCTGATTCAGAGTTCTGCTCATGTCTGCTGACTGTGTCTAGAATACATAATGTTCATTCTGGGATTTGAGCATTGCCACACTGATAGGTGTATGCTCTGTAGGTAAAATTCAACCTTGTATGGTGGCAGGGGTGGGGGGGAAACATTCAGATAAAAAGGTACATTATTCCCAAAATGCAAAGTCACTTTCCTTGAACCTATTGGGAAACAGAGTATAAGTGTATCAGAAACAAAAGTTTAAGTTGAGAGGAAGAAGGTTTGAGGGACAAGTTTATCACACGGGGATGGTTAATATCTGGATCTCAATGGCAAAGGAGGTGATATAATCGGACTCATCATGGCATTTAACAAGCAAAGGAAAGAACTGTACTGACCATGTACGGTAGCCATGCTCTGCCATTCAGTACAAGATTCAAGATTATTTAATGCCATTTCCCATACACAAGTATTAAGCAGAACAAAATAATGGTTTCTCTGGATCTGTTGCAGCACAAAAAAAAAGATAAAGATAAAGAACACAATAATAATAAAAACCCAATCAATATAAATATATAAGACATCAACACCTATGTCAGGATGCTGTTCATCAACTATAGCTCAGCATTTAATGCCATTATTCCCACAATCCTGATTGAGAAGTTGCAGAACCTGGGCCTCTGTACCTCCCCCTGCAACTGGATCCTTGTCTTCCTAACCGGAAAACCATAATCTGTGCGGTTTGGTGATAATATCTCCTCCTCACTGATAATCAACACTGGTGCACCTCAGGAGTGTGCACTTAGCCCATTTCTCTACTCTCTATATACCCATGACTGTGTGGCTAGGCATAGCTCAAATACCATCTATAAATTTGTTGATGCTACATCCATTGTTTGTAGAACCACAGGTGGTGACGAGAGGGCATGCAGGAGCGAGATATACCAACTAGTGGAGTGTTGCTGCAGCAACAACACAGCACTCAATGTCAGTAAGTTGAAAGAGCTGATTGTGGACTTCAGGAAGGGTAAGACAAAGGAATACATACCAATCCTCATAGGGAGATCAGAAGTAGAGAGAGTGAGTAGCTTCAAGTTTCTGGGTGTCAAGATCTCTAAGGATTTAACCTGGTCCCAACATATCGATGTAGTTATAAAGAAGGCAAGACAACGGCTATACTTTATTAGGAGTTTGAAGAGACTTGGTATGTCAACAAATACACTCAAAAACTTCTATAGATGTAATGTGAGAGCATTCTGACAGGCTGCATCACTGTCTGGTATGAGGGAGGAGCTACTGCACAGGACTCAAGAGGCTACAGAGGGCTGTAAATTTAGTCGGCTCCATTTTGGGTATTGTCTACAAAGTACCCAGGGCATCTTCAAGCAGCAGTGTCTCAGAAAGGCAGCTTCCATTATTAAGGACCTCCTACAGCCAATGCATGTCCTTTACTCACTGTTACCATCAGGTAGGAGATACAAAACCCTGAATGCACACACTCAGCCATTCAGGAACAGCTTCTTCCCCTCTGCCATCTGATTCCAAAATGGATATTGAACCCTTGGACACTACCTCACTTTTTAATATATAGTACCTCTGTTTTTTTTGCACGATTTTTGATCTACTCAATATATGTATATGCACACCATTTATTTATTTATTTGTTTGTTTTGTTGTTTGTTTGTTTATTTATTATTTTATTTTGGAAGATGATGAAGGAAATGATAAAATTGTAGTGATTGGGGGTGTGGAGAGGCGGTTTAGTGGTTGGAGGTGTAGATCAGCCTTACTACTCGGGGAAAGTAACTGTTCTTGTGTCTGATAGTCTTAGTGTGGGTGTTATGTAGCCTCCACACTGATGTGAGTGGGACAAACAGTCCATGGCATTAATCATGATGTTACTGGCCCTTTTCTGGCAACTTTCTGTATAAACAGAATATAGAGATTAGCAGCTGCAGCTGTGAATGATTGGAAATGGACTGAATTGTTTATTTAATCAAAATTTCTTTATTTTCCATCTGTGTTTAAGCTCCTCATTGCCTGTGAATAGTTCTGAATAATCACAGCTTGCCAGGACTTTTTTAAGAATTCATGGTGGGGAAGTTTTGCAGATGTGAAACTGCTCATTTGGTCATTTGTTTCCACAGGGCAAACAATCCAGTTCAGAGTCAAACGGACCAGGCAGTCTGTCGAAGCTTTGTTTCCAATCTGTTTTTGCTCTACTCGTCAAGGATCAAGGGCCAAAGAACAACTTTATTTGCCACATGCAATTTCATGTAATAGGAATTTGCCACAGAGTGTTGGCAACAAAAAACAACAATAGACAATAGACAATAGGTGCAGAAGTAGACCATTCGGCCCCTCGAGTCTGCACCGCCATTCTGAGATCATGGCTGATCATTCACTATCATTACCCAGTCCCTGCCTTGTCCCCATATCCCTTGATTCCCCTATCCGTCAGATATCTATCTAGCTCCTTCTTGAAAGCATCCAGAGAATTGGCCTCCACCGTCTTCCGAGGCAGTGCATTCCACACCTCCACAACTCTCTGGGAGAAGAAGCTCTTCCTCAACTCTGTTTTAAATAACTGACCTCCTATTCTCAATCCATGCCCTCTGGTACTGGACTCTCCCAACATCTGGAACATATTTCCTGCCTCAATCCTATCAAATCCTTTAATTATCTTAAACGTTTCAATCAGATCCCCTCTCAATCTCCTCAATTCCAGCGTGTACAAGCCCAATCTCTCCAATCTCTCTGCGTAAGACAGCCCTGCCATCCCAGGAATCAACCTAGTGAATCTACGCTGCACTTCCTCAATTGCCAGAATGTCCTTTCTTAAACCTGGAGACCAAAACTGTACACAATATTCCAGGTGTGGTCTCACCAGGGCCCTGTACAAATGCAAAAGGACATCCTTGCTCTTGTATTCAATTCCCCTTGTAACAAAGGCCAACATTCCATTTGCCCTCTTCACTGCCTGTTGCACTTGCTCATTCACCTTCATTGACTGGTGAACTAGGACTCCTAGGTCTCTTTGCATTTCTCCCTTACCTAACTCTACACAGTTCAGACAATACTCTGCCCTCTTGTTCCTGCTTCCAAAGTGGATAACTTCACATTTATTCACATTGAATGACATCTGCCAAGTATCTGCCCACTCACCCAGCTTATCCAAGTCTCCCTGTATTCTCCTAACGTCCTCTTCGCATGTCACATTGCCACCCAGTTTAGTATCATCAGCAAACTTGCTGATATAGTTTTCAATGCCCTCATCTAAATCATTGACATAAATCGTAAAGAGCTGTGGTCCCAATACAGAGCCCTGTGGTACCCCACTAGTCACCTCCAGCCAGTCCGAGAAACACCCATTCACTTCTACCCTTTGCTTTCTATCTGCCAACCAGTTTTCTATCCATGTTGAAACCCTGCCCCCAATGCCATGAGCTCTGATTTTACTCACCAATCTCCTATGTGGCACCTTATCGAATGCCTTCTGAGAATCTAGGTACACAACATCCACTGGCTTACCCTCGTCTAACATCCTTGTTACACCCTCAAAAAACTCCAACAGATTAGTCAAGCATGATTTGCCCTTGGTAAATCCATGCTGGCTCAGCCTAATCCTATTTCTGCCATCTAGATGTGCCACTATTTCGTCCTTAATAATGGACTCAAGCATCTTCCCCACGACTGACGTTAGGCTAACAGGGCGATAGTTCTCCATTTTCTCCTTCCCTCCCTTCTTGAAAAGTGGGATAACATTAGCCACTCTCCAATCTTCAGGAACTGATCCTGAATCTAAGGAAAATTGGAAAATGATTACCAATGCATTCGCAATTTCCTGAGCCACCTCTTTTAGAACCCTCGCATGCAGACCATCTAGACCCAGGGATTTATTAGCCTTCAGTCCTACCAGTCTACTCATCACAGTTTCTTTCCTAATGTCAATCTGTCTCAATTCCTCTGATATCTTATGACCCTGGCCCATCCATACATCTGGGAGATTGCTTGTGTCCTCCCTGGTGAAGACAGATCTAAAGTACGCATTAAATTCTGTTGCCATTTCCTTGTTTCCCATAACAATTTCTCCCAATTCATTCTTCAAGGGGCCAACATTGTTCTTAACTATCTTCTTTCTCTTCACATAGCTAAAAAAGCTTTTGCTATCCCCTTTTATATTCCTGGCTAGACTGAGCTCATACCTGATTTTTTCTCTCCGTATTGCTTTTTTAGTTAAGATCTGCTGCTCCTTAAAACTTTCCCAATCATCTGTATTCCCACTCATCTTAGCCCTGTCATACTTCTTTTTCTTTAATGCTATACAATCTCTGACTTCTTTTGTCAACCACTGTGGCCCCTTCCCCCTCTTTGAATCCTTCCTTCTCATTGGAATGAACTGCTTTTGCATCTTTTGTATTATCCCCAAGAATATCTGCCACTGCTGATCCACTGTCTTTCCTGCCAGGGCATCCGCCCATTTAACTTTGGCCAGCTCTTCCCTCATGGCTCCGTAGTCCCCTTTATTTAATTGCAACACTGACACCTCTGATCTGCCCTTATCCCTCTCAAATTGTAGATAAAAACTTATCATGTTATGATCACTACTTCCTAATGGCTCCTTTACTTCACGATCACTTATCAATTCCTGTTCATTACACATCACCAAGTCCAAAATAGCCTCGTTCCTGGTTGGCTCAAGCACAAGCTGTTCCAAAAATACATCCCTTAGACACTCCACAAACTCCCTATCCTAGGGTCCAGCACCTACCTGATTCTCCCAGTTCACCTGCATGTTGAAATCTCCCATAACGACTACATTACCTTTAGCACATGCCAATGTTAACTCCCTAATCAACTTGTACCCAATATCCACGCTACTGTTTGGGGGCCTGTACACAACACCCATTAGGGTATTTTTACCCTTACTGTTCCTCAGCTCAATCCACACAGACTCTACTTCCCCTGTTCCCCTCTTCCCCTGTCACCTCTTGCTAAGGACTGAATCTCATTCCTCACCAACAGGGCCACCCCACCCCCTCTTCCCATATTTCTGTCTCTACGATAGCACGTATACCCTGGTACACTCAATTCCCAGGCCTGATCCCCTTGCAGCCATGACTCCGTTATCCCAACAATATCGTAGTTCCCCATTTTCATCTGAGCTTCAAGCTCATCTGTCTTATTTCTGACACTACGCGCATTCAAGTATAGAATTCTTAGCCCATTCCTCCTCTCTTTGCTTAAAACACTGTCTACTGTACCTAACCCAGCTCCTTGAACTTCCATCGGGCTAATTGCACCCTGAATTTTGATGACCTTCTCAAGATCACCCAAACCTTGTACACATTTAACCCCATGCACCTTCTGACCAACCCTCTGGATCTGGATCCCTGCCCCCTGCACATCTAGTTTAAACCCCCCCCGAGCAGCACTGGCAAACACTACTGCAAGAATGTTAGTACCCCTCCGGTTCAGATGTAGACCGTCCCTTCGAAACAGATCCCAATGTCCCTGGAACAAAGACCAATTATCCAAAAACCTGAACCCTTCCTTCCTGTACCATGCCTTCAGCCTCGTATTAATGTGCATAATCATTCTATCCTTCGCCTCACTCACACGTGGCACAGGTAGCAATCCCGAGATTGTCACCCTGGAGGTCCTGCCTTTCAGCTTCACTCCTAACTCCCTGAACTCTCTAAGCAGGACCCCCTCACTCACCTTACCTACATCGTTGGTCCCTACATGGACCACTATATCTGGGTTCATGCCCTCGTTCTCAAGAATAGCCTGCACCCGATCTGAGATTTCCCGGACCCTGGCACCAGGGAGGTAACATACCATCCGAGACTCCCGATCTGCCCCACAAAATCTCCTATCTGCCCCCCAACTATAGAATCCCCTAAAACTATCGCTCTCTTCTCTTCCCTCCTCCCCTTTCTAGTTGAGGGTTCAACCTCTGTGCCAGAGGCAGGACCACTACAACTCATTCCTGGTAGGTCATCCCCATCAACAGTATCCAGTACGGTATACTTATTGTTAATGGGAATGGCCGCAGGGGTGCTCTGCTCTCTCTGCCTGCTCCCCCTGCCTCTCTGGACCGTCACCCATCTGCCTACTTCTTGGTTTTTTGGTGTGACTACCTCCTGATAACTCCTATCTATCTCTGCCTCTGCCTCCCGAATGATCCGTAGTTCATCCAGCTCCAGCTCCAACTCCCTAACTCGGGCTGATAGGAGCTGCAGCTGGACGCACCTCTTGCAGGTGTGGTCATCAGGGACAACTGTGTTGACCCTGACTTCCCACATACTGCATACGGAGCACACCACTGCTCTGACTGTCTCCCCCATACCTGAACTGAATTAATAGAATAAGTCTAAAAAGCACCTAGCGACCTTACCTTCTTCCCCTCAGCGAGCAATCACACAGGCTTACTGAAGTCCCCTTACGCCGAAGCCCACTTAGCCAAAGCCCAGGACTCTGCTTCCACGGACTCCGCTGCCCGCTGTGACAAGAAGTCCTGCCTTTTAAAGTGCGTGCTCGACGTTGACGTCACTCGTGCCTGCGCAGTTCCCCCTCCTCCACAGGTATTGACCAGGTAGGCTTAAATCCTACCTACACAGTCGAATTCTCTGAGCTCCCAGCTGAATCACAAGCTGTAACTTGCTCCCGATTCAAATGACCATTTGACAATGGTTAAATTTAACATTTAACAATGATAAACACTAAATAAAATATCTCTAAAATATGTATATCTACTGGCCTTACCAAGATTTTCCACATTCCCTTAAAGACGGACAATATCAATGGCCTTATCAATTTTCACCCTTTATCCTTTCACCGGGCTCATATACAGATTTGGCTTGTTAGCTGTCTCTTTTGGCCTTCTCACAGCCACATGACTCAGAAGTGAGGAGGCCACCTTTCATAAAAAATGTATGCCATGAGTCAGTATGATTTGAGGTTCAACCAAACAGGAACATTGTGATGTTCCAATTAAAGAAACCTCGATTTGAGTGAATGCTGCATAAATACTGCCTGAACACCATTATCGGTCAGCAAGATATAATAGATTGTACACTGCTTAAAACTTCCTCTAGATCTCACCATCCTGATTGAAATGAAATAAAAAATATAAAAGGATCATTACAGTTAAACAATTCCAAATATGCACATGACCATTGGAATTTGTCTCTTCCCAAGCTGGGTATAACCATTACTCATGGTGCTAAACCAACGTTTTGCGTAAAAGCACCCATCACATTCTGAACTTCCCTCAAAGTCCATCTCAAACAAACTAGCTGTCTCTCAGGAGGATTGGCCTTCCTCCTTGGAGCCATTCATCTGCTTAAAGCACTTGTTGTAATGGGAACACTCCTTCCCATGACATTCTGTGGCATCTTCCCTTCTGTCCTGCTCAGTAGCTCCCATCAAAAAAGACCCCAAACCAGTCAACTTTCCATCACAAATCTCTCTCCACCTCATTCCTCTAGATCCTACCATCCTGACTGGCTGGCAAAACATTCATAAGTTGAACAGCTGGGCTTCTTATCTTTAGCTGAAACCAAAACATACTACCAGCAGGACACACTGCTTTTACAGAAAGCGCTAAAACAAACTAGTAACGGCATAGCAATAGAAATCTTAACCAGCACATTATGCATGTCTTGCAAATTTGCTGTGGTGTGTGCTGTGACATGCAACAAAAAAACAGCAACATTCAACATATAAAGAATAAAGAATTCTATGTAAAATTATTGTATATAAAAGGTGGGCAAACTTGGGTTGTTTTCAGCTATGGAGACAGACGGGAGATCTGATCATTGTTAATAAGACTATGAGAGGCATAGTTAAAGTAGACAGCGCGTATCTGTTTCCCAGGGTTTAAATGTCTAATATCAGAGTGCGTGCATTGAAGGTGAGAGGGGTTAGGTTCAAAGGGGACTTGAGGGGTAAGTTTTTTACTCAGAGAGTGGTGGATACCTGGAATGCACTGCCTGGTATGGTGGTAGAGACAAATATTTTAGAGGCTTCTAAGAGATGTTTAGATGGGCACATGAATGTGAGGAAGATGGAGGGATATGGACGTTGTGTAGGTAGGAGGGAATTATTCTTAGATGCTTTTGATTTCAAGGTTTTGTTATTATAGCCCAAAGCACTTTCTAGATGCTCACATCCATTGCATCCGTAGTCCAAGTCAAGTTTATTGTTTATGCACAAGTAGATGCTAGCCCTGATGCAATGAAAAACTTAATTGCAGCAGCATCACATAACATTAGAGACACAACACTCATAAGTAAACTATGAATTAAGATTAAATTATTGTCAAAAATTCACACAAGATGGGACAAAATTAGAACAAAGCCAACTCACTATAATGCAACATGCTCATTGGTATTAGTTTATTATTGTCACATGTACCAAAATATAGTTAAGAACTTTTGTTTTCATCCCATCCAGACAGATTATTCTGTAGATAATTACATTCATGTAATAAACAGAAAGTAGAACAGTATGTTACAGTTACAGAGGAAGCATAGAACATAGAATAGTATTGCACATTACAGGCCATTCAGCCCACAATGTTGTGCTGACCCTCAAACCCTAGCTCCCATATAACCCCCCACCTTAAATTCCTCCATATACTTGTCTAGTAGTCTCTTAAATTTCACTAGTGTATCTGCCTCCACCAGTGACTCAGGTAGTGCATTCCACACACCAACCACTCTCTGAGTAAAAAACCTTCCTCTAATATCCCCCTTGAACTTCCCTCCCCTTACCTTAAAGCCATGTTCTCTTGTATTGAGCAGTGGTGCCCTGGGGAAGAGGCACTGGCTATCCACTCTATCTATTCCTCTTAATATCTTGCACACCTCTATCATGTCTCCCCTCATCCTCTATCTCTCCAAAGAGTAAAGCCTTAGCTCCCTTAATCTCTGATCATAATCCATACTCTCTAAACCATGCAGCATCCTGATAAATCTCCTCTGTACCCTTTCTAATGCTTCCAAATCCTGGTGAGGCGACCAGAACTGGACAGAGTACTCCAAGTGTGGCCGAACCAGAGTTTTATAGAGTTGCATCATTACATCGCATCTCTTAAACTCTATCCCTCAACTTATGAAAGCTAACACCCCATAAGCTTTCTTAACTACCCTATCTACCTGTGAGGCAACTTTCAGGGATCTGTGGACATGTACCCCCAGATCCCTCTGCTCCTCCACACTACCAAGTATCCTGCCAGTTACTTTGTACTAAGCCTTGGTCCTTCCAAAGTGTACCACCTCACACTTCTCCAGGTTGAACTCCATCTGCCACTTCTCAGCCCACTTCTACATCCTATCAATGTGTCTCTGCAATCTTCGACAATCCTCTACATTATCTACAACACCACCAACATTTGTGTCATCTGCAAACCTGCCAACCCACCCTTCAACCCCAACATCCAGGTCATTTATAAAAATCACGAAAAGTAGAGGTCCCAGAACAGATCCTTGTGGGACACCATTAGTCACAACCATCCAATCTGAATGTACTCCCTCCACCTCGACACTCTACCTTCTGCAGGCAAGCCAATTCTGAATCCACCTGGCCAAACTTCCCTGGATCCCATACCTTCTGACATTCTGAATAAGCCTACTGTGTGGAACCTTGTCAAATGCCTTACTAAGATCCATGTAGATCACATCCACTGCACTACCCTCATCTATATGCCTGGTCATCTCCTCAAAGAACTCTATCAGGCTTGTTAGGCACAATCTGCCCTTCACAAAACCATGCTGACTGTCCCTGATCAGACCATGATTCTCTAAATGCCCATAGATCCTATCTCTAAGAATCTTTTCCAACAGCTTTCCCATCACAGACGTAAGGCTCACTGGTCTATAGTTACTTGGACTATCCCTACTACCTTTTTTGAACAAGGGTACTACATCTGCCTTCCTCCAATCCTCCAGTATCATTCCCGTGGACAACGAGGGCATAAAGATCCTAGCCAGAGGCTCAGCAATCTCTTCCCTCGCCTCGTGGAGCAGCCTGGGGAATATTCCATCAGGCCCTGTGGACTTATCCATCCTAATGTATTTTAACAACTCCAACACCTCCTCCCCCTTAATATCAACATACTCCAGAACAGCAACCTCACACATATTGTCCTCACTGTCATCAAGTTCCCTTGAATACCAAAGAGAAGTACTCATTGAGGATCTCATTCATTCCACAGCCTCCAGACACATCTTCCCACTTTTATCTCTAATTGGTCCTACCTTCACTCTTTTTGTTCTTCACATAATTGAAGAATGCCTTGGGGTTTTCCCTTACCCTACTCACCAAGGCTTTCTCATGCCCCCTTCTTGCTCTTCTCAGCTCCTTTCTTGCTACCCTATATTCCTCAATAGACCCATCTGAACCTTCTTCCTAAACCTCAAGTCTGCTGCCTTCTTCCACCTATAACCATATAACCATACAACAATCACAGCACGGAAACAGGCCATCTCGGCCCTCCTAGTCCGTGCCGAACTCTTAATCTCACCTAGTCCCACCTACCCGCACTCAGCCCATAACCCTCCACTCCTTTCCTGTCCATGTACCTATCCAATTTTACCTTAAATGACACAACTGAACTGGCCTCTACTACTTCTACAGGAAGCTCATTCCACACAGCTATCACTCTCTGAGTAAAGAAATACCCCCTCGTGTTTCCCTTAAACTTCTGCCCCCTAACTCTCAAATCATGTCCTCTCGTTTGAATCTCCCCTACTCTCAATGGAAACAGCCTGTTCACATCAACTCTATCTATCCCTCTCAAAATTTTAAATACCTTGATCAAATCCCCCCTCAACCTTCTACGCTCCAATGAATAGAGACCTAACTTGTTCAACCTTTCTCTGTAACTTAAGTGCTGAAACCCAGGTAACATCCTAATAAATCGTCTCTGCACTCTCTCTAATTTATTGATATCTTTCCTATAATTTGGTGACCAGAACTGTACACAATATTCCAAGTTTGGCCTTACCAATGCCTTGTACAATTTTAACATTACATCCCAACTTCTGTACTCAATGCTTTGATTTATAAAGGCCAGCATTCCAAAAGCCTTCTTCACCACCCTATCTACATGAGACTCCACCTTCAGGGAACTATGCACTGTTATTCCTAGATCTCTCTGTTCCTCTGCATTCCTCAATGCCCTACCATTTACCCTGTATGTTCTATTTGGATTATTCCTGCCAAAATGTAGAACCTCACACTTCTCAGCATTAAACTCCATCTGTCAATGTTCAGCCCATTCTTCTAACCAGCATAAATCTCCCTGCAAGCTTTGAAAACCCACCTCATTATCCACAACACCTCCTACCTTAGTATAATCGGCATACTTACTAATCCAAATTACCACCCCATCATCCAGATCATTTATGTATATTACAAACAACATTGGGCCCAAAACAGATCCCTGAGGCACCCCGCTAGTCACCGGCCTCTGTCCCGATAAACAATTATCCACCACTACTCTCTGGCATCTCCCATCTAGCCACTGTTGAATCCATTTTATTACTCCAGCATTAATACCTAATGACTGAACCTTCTTAACTAACCTTCCATGTGGAACTTTGTCAAAGGCTTTTCTGAAGTCCATATAGATTACATTCACCCTCATCAACATTCCTCGTAACTTCTTCAAAAAATTCAATAAGGTTTGTCAAACATGACCTTCCACCTGATTAGATTTTCCACCTCACTTGTCACCCATGGCTCCTTCACCCTACCACTCTTTATCTTCCTCACCAGGACAAATTTAACCCTAACATTCTGCAAGAGATCCTTAAACATCAACCACTTTTCCATAGTACATTTCCCTGCAGAAAGGTCATCGCAATTCACACCCGCAAGTTCTAGCCTTATAGCCTCATAATTTGCCCTTCCCCAATTAAATATTTTCCTGTCCTCTCTGATTCGATCCTTTTCCATGATAATGTTAAAGGCCAGGGAGCGGTGATCACTGTCCCCCAGATGCTCACCCACTGAGAGATCTGTGACCTGACCCAGTTCGTTACCTAATACTAGATCTAGTATGGCATTCCCCCTAGTCAGCCTGTCAACATACTGTGCAGGAACCCATCCTGGACACACTTAACAAACTCTGCCCCATCTAAACCCTTGGAACTAATCAGGTGCCAATCAATATTAGGGAAGTTAAAGTCAACCATGATAACAACCCTGTTATTTTTGGACCTTTCCAAAATCTGCCTCCCAATCTGCTCCTCGGTATCTCTGCTGCTACCAGAGGGCCTATAGAATACCCCCAGTAGAGTAACTGCTCCCTTCCTGTTCCTGACTTCCATCCATACTGACTCAAAAGAGGATCCTGCTACATTACCCACCCTTTCTGTAGCTGTAAAAGTATCCCTGACTAGTAATGCCCTCCTTACCTTCCGCACCTCCCCCCAATCCCTTTTAAAGCACTGAAATCCAGGAATATTGAGAATCCATTCCTGCCCTGATGCCAACCAAGTCTCCATAATGGCCACTACATCATAATTCCATGTATGTATCCAAGCTCTCAGTTCATCACCTTTGTTCCTGATGCTTCATGCATTGAAGTACACACACTTTAGTCCTTCTACTTTACTACCTTTACACCCTTTATTCTGCTTCTCTTTCCTCAAAGCCTCTCTATATGTTAGATCCGGCTTTACTCCACGCACTTCTTTCACTGCTCTATTGTTCCGAGTCCCATCTCCCTTGCAAATTAGTTTAAACCCTCCTGAACCATGCTAGCAAATCTACCTGCAAGGATATTGCTCCCCCTTGAGTTCAGGTGTAACCCATCCAATCTGTACAGGTCCCACCTTCCCCAGAAGAGATCGAAATGATCCAAACATCTAAAACCCTGCCCCCGGCACCAACACCTCAGCCACACATTCAACTGCCATCTCCTCCAATTCTTACCTTCACTATCACGTAGCACTGGCAGCAATCCTGAGAATGCCACCCTTGAGATCCTGTTCTTCAGCCTTCTGCCTAGTTCCCGAAACTCACACTTCAGGACCTCATCCCTCTTCCTGCCTATGTCGTTGGTCCCAACATGTATCACGACTTCTGGTTGCTTTTCCTTTCGTACCAGGATGTGTGATGCACCATCAATAACTCTCTGAGACGTGAGGCGAGATATCGGCTTTTATTGACTAGAAGAATGAACAAGCAGCAATTGACCACCATGCTACATCCTGGAGACTGAGGGCAGGGCTCAGGCCCCAATCACCTTTAGACCGGGGTCTGTGGGAGGAGCCACAGGAGCAGTCAGCGAGGGGGTGGGCGAGTCCAGACAGGTATATGTAGTTCACCACTATGTCATGCACCTGGTCAGAGACATCCCGGACCCTGGCACCCGGGAGGCAACAAAACATGCAGGTGTCCTTCTCAAGTCCGCAAAATCTCCTGTCTGCTCCCCTGACTATACAGTTCCCAATGACGACAGCTCTCCTCTTCTCCATCCTCTGCACCACAGGGTCAGACTCAGTGCCAGAGGCCCTGTCACCGTGCCACCGAAACGCAGTGCATGTGGACAAATAAAATGCATGGACTATGATGAGATCAAAATGTCATATTTTATCATAAAAGAAGTCCATTCAAGATTCTGATAACAGTGGGATAGAAGCTGTCCTTGAATATCGAGTTGTAGAGTCATAGAACAGCACAGCACAGAAATTGGCCCTTCGGCTTATACAGCCCATGTCTAACTATTATTCTGCCTTGTCCCATTGACCCACCTGGACCACAGCTCTGCATACCCGTCCTATCCATGTTCTTATCTAAATTTGTCTTAAAATTGAAGCCACATTCACAACTTGCATTCTACACTTTTACCAACTTCTGGGTGAAGATATTCCCCCTCATGTTCTCAACCATTTCACCTTTCTCCCCTTAACCCATGACCTCTAGTTCTAGTCAAACCCCACCCCAGTGGGAAAAGCCTGCTTGCATTTACCCTGACTATATCCCTCATATTTTGTATACCTCACTCAAATCTCCCCTCAATCTTCTATGCTCTGGGGAATAAAGTCATAACCTGTTTAACCTTTTCCTATAACTCAGGTATAATCTGATCTTCCCTGCGCACACACTTTTCTATCCTCTATCCAATGGAGAGGAGAGTAGAGAGCATGTCTGCAGTGAATGGGATTTTTGATTATGTTTGCTGTTTTCCCGAAGCAGAAGGAAGTGCTGATTTTCCTTGGATGAGGTATACTCACTCAAGCTATCCTCATATACATGTCTGATGAAGATAGGTTGCAGCAAAGCAGGATGAGAGGTGACTTGATAGATGATAAGAAACAAAGATTGAGTGAATAGCCAGAGACTTCTTCCGAGGATGTTACTGGTTAATATGGGGGGAGCATACTTTGATGTGTTTTGAGGAAAGTATGGTGGGATCTCTGAGGTAGAACTTCTAACAGAGACTGGTGGATTCATGGAATGCATAGCCTGGTGTGGTGGTAGAGGCAGATACATTGGGGACATTTAAGAAACTCTTTGATAGACAACATGGTTGATGGGAAAATGGAGGTCTATGCGGAAGGGAAGGGTCAGGTTGATCTTAGAGTAGGTTAAAGGGTTGGCACAGAATTGCGGGCTGTAGAGCCTGTATTGTGCCATGCTGTTCTATATTCTATCACTGAGCATCTCCACCATCTCCTGTTGATGGAAATTTCACCTCAAGTTCTGTTCCTCAGGCTTTCATCACTGACACTTTGCGAGAACTTCCATACAAGCTCCACCTTTCCACATTTACCCCTCTGGTTGGGGCTGGTTACCTCTTCTACTAACAAGACATCGGGCTTTAACAGGCTGGCCTGCAACATTGCTTTGCTGCTTGCTTTAGGCTTAATGATCAAACAAATTCTGCTGTCCAATGTTGGAATTACTCACTTGTGGCATTCTCAGCCCCATGGTTGAGTAAAAACATTGGGTAGTACTTTCCTGATCAAGTGGGTAATTTTCAAGCCAGGCAAATGGATTTTTGTTTGCTCTGAAGAGATGAAACTTCACTGAGTCACACCAGCTAACCTGCTTACAGACTGACTCTCAATATGGCAGCTACGTTACTCAGAACGGCCGTCATTAATCTGCTTCAAGGTACTTTTACCAGGTGCTGTGCTCCTCCCATTTGCTGGCGGGATGACTGTTTCAGTGAGAAGCTGCAGGGAGCATGAAGAATGCCCAAGAACATCTTTACTTTCAGGTCCAACTCAGAGAAAGCAGCATTCTATTGGAACTGGGTCACTGCAGATTTTTATGAGTAGCTGTTTTTTATTACGCTAGGCTGTCACCAAAGTCAGCTCCATGGCTTTGTTTCATCTCTGAGAGGCTAGCAGCATGAAAAGATTTATAACTGCTAATTTATAAATTTTCATTGAGCGCACCTTCAATGTGATTAATGTTTCTGAAGGTGTTTGTATTAGACTTCATAAACATTATTAAAATTTTTGACTACATTTAGAAACAATAATCCATGTTTTAACTCTTATGTACACAGTGGCCACTTCATTGCTTTAGTTACTGTATTTGTTGAGATACAGCACAGAAAAGGCCCTTCTGGTAACTTCAAGGGGTGCCACCCTGCAACCCCAGATTTAATCCTAGCCTAATCATGGGCCAATTTGCAATGACCGATTAGCCTATTAACCTTAATGTCTTTGGACTGTCAAGAAACTGGAGCCAAGCATTCCACTGGGAAGACATACAGACTGCTTAGAAATGACATTGGAATTGAACTTCGAACTCCAACGCCCCGAGCTGTAATAGTATGGCGCCAAATGCTACGCTACTGT
The DNA here is from genome assembly GCF_030144855.1 of Hypanus sabinus. NCBI lineage: Eukaryota > Metazoa > Chordata > Chondrichthyes > Myliobatiformes > Dasyatidae > Hypanus > Hypanus sabinus. The sequence goes on from NC_082713.1 coordinate 8,872,360, forward strand.
GGCACCCACTGTACCTCCTGTACCTAAAGAAGGTACCCAGAGACAGCTGGTGGAACTCAAAGGGCTTAGGAAATCTCTGTGGGTCGAAATCCTGCAATTGTCTACAACCTGACTCAGTGCTAGTTTTCCTGTACCGAAGGAAATGTTTTTTTATTTCTGTTATTTTGTACTAATTATTTTAATTTAACTATTATATATATATACAGTAATTCTTATTTAACTCTTTTATTTTTCCTATATTCATTAGTCATGTATTTTATTGCTGCCATAAAGTTAGCAAATATCATGATACTGGTAATATAAAATCTGATTCGGATTCTGATTCTGCACATTCATGGATTTCTGCTGCTATAGCCCATCCACTTCAAGATTCAATCTGTAGTGTATTCACAGGTGTTCTGCACATTTAGTTGGAATAACTGAACCTCTTGACCGTGTCTGCATGCTCTTATATTTTGGCTTGCTGCACCGTGATTAGCTAATTACATATTTGCATTAATGAGAAGATGTACAGGTGTACCTAACAATTGGCGACTAAGTGTAATTGCTAATTTATAAATTACATTAAGCTAATTATCAATATAATTAATGTGTCTGAGTGTTCTTATATTAGACTTTATTAAGACATTCAAAGTTGCTGACTATATTTAGAAAAATCAATCTAGTTATTTTTAACTCTTATAAGTCAAATTTGTATTTGATCCCTATGATGCATATTTTTATGATGTAATGTCCTGCTTAGCCTCTTCATCACCAATCAGATAAAGCCACGGGAGCGGGTGGTGCACGTCAAAAATCCAAGTTCCAGTATTTACCTTACACTATTTAGTTTATACACTTTAGTTTGATTATTTATATGTAATCCATCTGTAGATTTTATCCTTAGTTTCATAAATTATGATGTGCTATATGCATTATAATGTGTGTCATGTGTGTGCGTTACATACTGGTTCAGAGAAATGTTGTCTCATTTGGCAATAAGTTTGACTTGACTTGGGTCTGCAACCACTGATGGCAGACAGACAATCCCTGAGATGTATCAATAATGGCTGGGGTCACCCATCTTGTAAAGACACTGCTCAGAAGAAGGCAATGGCAAACCACTTCTGTACAAAAATTTACCAAGAACTTTCATGGTCATAGAATGACCAGGATCACTCATGTCATATTATATGGCACATAATGAACAAATTAGTTTCATTTGAAATACCTTTTAAATATTCGTCACAGATTGCTGAAGTTACCTGCTTTCCGAAAAATCCACCAGACATCTTGTTCAATTCAACAGTTCTCATTGGGTTATGATCCTGGACATATTTATTAGCTTTTGAGTTACTAGGAATTCCTATGGGCAATAGAAATAACTTTGAAAGAAATCACCTTGAAAGTGCCCTCACTTACAAAAATTATACAACTCATGTTCTTAATATTACTTATTTATTTAGTAAAATATATTTGTCTTTTCGTATTTGCGGTTTGTCTTTTTTGCACATTGGTTGTTTGTATATGTGTGAATTTTTTACATTGATTTAGTTGTACTTCTCTGTTCTACTGTGAATGCCCACAAGAAAATGAATCACTAGAAAATGGTGGCATATACGTGCAGTACTTTAATAATAAATATACTTTAAACTTCAAACTTTAAAAGTGGTGTAGAAAAATGCAGTCCATAGAGACCACCTTGTCTGCTTAGCTTGTCCCAATTTCCTGCTTTCAGTCCATATCCCTCTAGACCCCTCTCCTCTGTCTACATGTCTCAGTGCTCCAGATTTTTCCAGCATTTTGAATGTTGTTCTGGATTCTTTTATCTGCGGTCTCTCATCTAGATACAGAAGAGATGTCAGGGGTAAGTTTTTTACGCAGAGAGTAATGAGTGCATGGAATGGGCTGCTGGTGGCGGTGGTGCAGGCAGATATGATAGGGTCTTCTAAGAGACTCCTGGATAGGTAAATGGAGAGAAAAATAGAGGCCTATGGGTAAGCCTAGGTAGTTCTAAGGTAAGGACATGTTCGGCACAGCTTTGTGGGCCGAAGGGCCTGTATTGTGATGTAGGTTTTCTATGTTTCTACCTTTCCCTTGTGTTGGAGTTAATGAACTGATCTGAGTTGCAGGTTGGATGTGATGTCTGAAATTCACCCCATTGAGGCAGGGCCTAGACCGTGTATGAATGTGGTGAGTGTCTTTTGCACATTGGTTGTTTGTCTATGTCTATATACAGTTGCTTATTGATTCTATTGTATTTCTTTGTTCTTCTGTGATTGCCTACAAGGAAATTAATCTCAGTGTCGTATATGCAAACATATATGCAGATTAATAATAAATTTATATTGAACTTTGAAATGAAGGTATCCATTTTGCTTCAATAGGTTACAATAGGTACATTTAATGCCAGAGAAATGTATGCAATATACATCCTGAAGTTCTTTTTCTTTGCAAACAGCCCCAAAAACAGAGTAGTGCCCCAAAGAATGAATGGCACCCTAAAGCCCCCCTGAACTCCCCCTCATAAGCAGCAGCAAAGCAACAAGCCCCCCTCCCCCACCAGTAAAAAACCATCGGTGCCCTCCACTGGGCACTCAAACATGCGGCAAAGCATCAATAAAGACACAGACTTGCAATACCCCAAAGACTACTCGTTCACCCGATATTCGACATACCACAGGTTCTCTCTCCCCCTAATAAGGGAAAAAGATGTGTCCTTGTTTCACAAAGAGAGGGGAGACGTAACAAAACAACTCGCAGATTTATGATGTTAAAAGTCTGATGTGTCACTTTTTCCAAGCTCTGTGCCCAAAGAAGTCGTGTCTCTGGGCACACAGCCGACAGCCAGCTCACTGGTTTCGATCTTCTGTCTCCTACAACACACCAAGCGGCAGCACCAGCCTCGAGTCTACCTGCCTCCAGAGCCACAGAAATCCGACACCCTGAAGGTGCATTAGTCTTCTAGGCTGCGTCCATGACATATCGAAAAGTGGCTAGTTGTGAGACTCCAAGAATGGGTCCCATTTCTGCAAAGGACTGAAGAAGTTAGCGTGTAATTCCACATCAGGGTCTTCAAAAGAACCCTGAAAAGGAAAGAAAAGAGATATTAAAGATAGAAGTAGAGCTACTTCTGGAGATACAAGCAAATGAGTCGCCGTTAGGTGCCATCACCCTCCTTAAGCATTTATCTCTTTAACAATGAACTTACTGAAAGGAAAGGACACAAGGAGCAAAGTGATAAAAAGCAGGTTTTATCTATGGTCATACAGTTGTGTACAGTACAGAAATGGGCCCTTTGACTCATCCAGTTAACATTTTTGTCCATCTAATCCCACAAATTCAATTTCCCTGCACTATATCAGTGTGTTCAGAGCCCGGGGCATTTCTGGAGTTTGGAGTTCATCCTCATGGAATGCATGGGTTTTCTCTGGCTCCTCTGGTTTCTTTCCTCAGTCCAGAGTCAATATGGGTAGGTTAATTGCTGATTGTAAATTGTCCCGTGATTATGTCAGAATTAAATTGGGTTTGTTGGGGTTAGCTGGGTGGTGAGTCTTGAAGGACCAGAAGGACCTGTTCCACTCTGTATCTCTAAATAAAGAAAGAGATAAAAGTTCTTTCCTTTGCCTCTTCAAGTGCATTTTCTAACTACCATAAATGCGATGATTGTATGTGATAACACCACCAAAAGCCACTTTCAGGTTTGTGTTCATACAGGCATTTACTGGAAAATAATGAAATACAATAGAATCTATGAAAAACTACACACAAACGCTGAAAAACAACCAGTGTGCCAAAGCAGACAAATTGTGCCTGACCTCCTGCCTATTTCTGACAATGTTTCTTTTTGTTTTGATATCATTAATTTGACGGTGCTCAAGGGTCAAAGAGAAAATCCACAACACCACAGATCATGTTCTCAGATATCCAAGCTTTCTCATCTTCCCTCGATGGTTAACTAAAGATTTCTCCAGCTCTCAGTTAATAAGCAGACAGATCGGATTATTAATTAAAGGATCAGGAAGCCAGTGCAAAGACGTACAATGGATTTCTGCCAGATAATTATTTCTTCTTGAAAGATAGAATGGAACCAATTACATCCATTACCTTAAGGGCCAAGCAGACCTTATTTTTTATTGAGACAAGTAAAAAGCACTGGGGAAATGTTGTTTATAAACAGTATCGGGTCAAGGCTGAATAAATACATCAAACTGTGATGGAGACGTTAAGTGGATAAAATCTAGCACCAATACTTGAACTGACTGACATGTGTCACTATGGTCACTGAAATAGCTGACTCATAGAGCAGAAATGTGATGTTGATGCTGCTGGAGGGAGGATTAACAATCCATAAGATCTAGGAGCAGAATTAGGCCATTCAGCCCATCAAGTCTGTTCCAGTGCTCCATGATGGCTTTCAATGCAATTTTCCTGCCTTCTTCCATAACCCCCGTCTCCCTGATTGATCAAGCACCTACAAACCTCTGCGACACAGTAGTGCAGAAATTAACACAATGTTTTATAGTACCAGTGACCTGGATTCATTACCCGTCACTGGCTGTAAGGAGCTTATGTCACCTCCCTGTGACTATGTGAATATCCTCGGGGTGCTCTGGTTTCCTCCCACAGACTAAAGACATACCATGCTGTTTGGTAGGTTAATTGGTCGCTGTAAATTGTCCTGTGATTAGGCTAGATTTAAATTAGGGGTGGTTGGACAATGTGACTCAAAGTGCTGTAAGGGCCTGGTCCACATTTAATCTCAATAAATAAATTATAAATAAAATGAATAAATATTCCCAATGAATTGGCCTGCACAGCTGACTGTGGTAAATGAATTCACTACCCTCTGGTTAAAGAAAAATTTCCTTATCTCTGTTCTAAGTTAACATCTCTCATCTCTGATGCTTTGTCTTCTGGTCTTAGACTCCCCCTCTATAGGAAGCATCCTTTTCATATCCATTGTAGCCAGTCCTTTCAATATTCAATAGGTTTCAATGAGATCCCTCATTCATATGAACTCCAGTGATTACAGGCCCTGAGGCATCAAACACTCCTCATATGTTCACCATTTCATTCCCGGAATCATTATTATGAACCTGCTCGAGATCCCCTCCAATGCCAGATCTCCTTTTCTTAGAAATGAGGCCCAAAACAGCTCCTAATATTCCAAGTAAATATTCATCCTGAATATTTCAATAACAAAACTTTTTTATTTATATTGCATTTTTATATATTAAAAATTACGAGACGACTCTCTCACAAGGAAATCTGCAGATGCTAGAAATTCAAACAACACACACAAAATGCTGGTGGAGCACAGCAGGCCAGGCAGCATCAATAAGGAGAAGCATTGTCAACGTTTCAGGCCGAAACCCTTCGTCAGGACGAAACGTCAACAGTGCTTCTTCTTCTCCTTATGCTGCCTGGTCTGCTGTAAGACAACTCTCTGCTGCATTTTCTCTTTGATAATGAAGCCATTGTCACCTTGTGACTAGGCATAGCTTAAATGCCGATTATAAATTTGCCAATGACTTTGCAGAAACTCAAGCTGTAACAATGCTGCTTATAAAAGTGAGGCTGCTTAGTTGGCAAAAACAATCTCACACTCTACATCAGCAAAACCAAGGATGTTGATTGTGGACTACTGGAATGGGAAGTTGGGAGAACCAAGTCCTCATTGAGGGGTCAGTGTTGGAAAGGTGAACAGTTTCAAGTTCCTGGGGATCAACATCTCAGGGAATCTACCTTGGACCCAACTCATTGATGCAGTCATGAAGAAACACTTCATTCTGAGTTTCAGAGATTTAGCATGGTGCTGGACTCTTGCAGATATCTATAGATGTACTGTGTAAACATTCCGAGTGATTGTACCACAGCCTGGGATGAAGCCTCCTATACACAGGAATGCAGGATGTCCTGAACAACAGTAACACAAACAGAATGCTGGAGGAACTCAGCAGGTCAGGCAGCATCTATGGAAATGAATAAACAGTCAATATTTCAAGCCCAGATGTGTCTTCAGGACTAGAAAGGAAGACAGAAGATGCCAGAAATAAAAGGTGGGAAAGTGTAAGGAGGACAGTTAGAAGGTGATAGCTGAAGCCAGGTGGGAGGAAAGATAAAATGCTGGAGAAGAAAGAACCTAACAGGAGAGGGGAGTGGGCCATAGGGGGAAGGGAACCAGAGAATAGAGGCCTGAATAGGGAATAGAAGAAGAGAGGAGGTGGCGAGGGAATTTTTTATTGGAAGGGAAAATCAATATCCATGCCATCAGGTTGAGGCTACCCAAATGGAATATGATATCTCTGTCATCATTTAATTCCTGTCAGCTGCAATGCAAGATAGATTTAAATCCAGCAATCAGCTGTGGCCCTGTTACCAACAATATATTTCTAATGTTGCCAGTCCCCCATCATTAATTAATCTGATTTAAAATAATTATAATCAGCAATTTCATCATTTCTCTGGTGAACACTCTAAAACTTCTTCAGAAATTAATTATTTAAATCATGGAAATACTTTTACTGAGCTCATGGTCCAATGGAAAGAGAGTGATCTGACGTGCCTTTTCGCCAGTTGCTACCTCTGTTCGGGTTTGAGAACACTGAACTGAGGATGAGGCAGTTTAGTGACTGAGATGAAGTGTCTTGAAACAAGACTGAAGGTAACTCTAGTGGTTGTGATATAGGGCAAGCCTGCAGTCTGCAGTATTCTGTAGATGCTGGAAATTCAAAGCAATGCAGAAGAAGTGCTGGAGGAGCTTAGCAGTACAGGCAGCATCAACGAAGGGGAATAATCGATCAATATGTCAGGTCAAGTAGAAAGGAAGGGAGAAGAAGCCAGAATATGAAGGTGGGAAAGCTAGAATGCGATAGGCAAAGCCTGGTGGGTGCGGAATGAGGGAGTATAAAGTGAGAAGCTGGGTGGTAATAGGTAAAAACAATAAAGGGCTGGAGAAGAAGGAATCTGATAGGAGAGGACCATGGGAGAAAGGGAACGAGGAGATTCACCAGAGGGAGGTGTTGGGCAGGTAAGGAGAAGAGAAGAGTTAAGAGGGGAGCCAGATAGTGAATGAAAAAGGACAGAAAGGTGGGGAAGGGAGAAACTACTTGAAGTTAGAGATGTTGATGCTTTCACTGTCAGTTTGGAGGCAACCCCAGCTGGAGAAAGCAATGTTCATGACATCATGTCGGAGGCTACCCAGACGGAATATATGCTGTTGACCCCTCCAACCTCCATTTCTACTGTGCCAGCTTCATTGATTCTGTGTGAAATGAATTTGTATAATAAGATTAATCACAATAAATCTATCCAGAGAGTACTATAGGCAAACAAACTGGATTATTTCCAGGAAAATATATGAAAAAAATAAATGCAAATATCAGAAACCTGAGATAAAACAGAAAGTGCTGGAGACATTCCCCACACTAACCAACCTCCACTCCACTGATTATGCCGACACTTCCTGCTGTCTTAGGAAAGGAGATAATATATTAAGGATCGTTCTCATTGTGGCTATTTTCTCTTCTCCGCCATCCCCATAGGTAAATGAAAATGAATGACCTTGTCGATGCCCTTGAAGTTTATTTTCCTACCTGTGTTGAACTTGACAATTGTACATGAGGAGTGAGATTCTGTAAATTAGCTGGTTGACTGGTGTCACAACAGCAGCCTTGCACTCAAAGTCAGTGAGCCTAAGGAGCCCGCTGGTTGAAGTTTCGGGGTGAGACTCTTCTCAGGACTCTCTGCAACACTTCAGTCTTCATTCCATTATTGTTTTCGTTTGTACAACCTCAATGCACTGTTGTACGGAACGAATTGGCCTGGAAAACAATGGCTTTCACTGTACCCTGATGTAGGTGACAGGAATATTTATAAATCAGAGCAGTACAAGTGGAAAATAAAACAGATGTTTTGTTACAGTCACGGGGGAAGTGCAGTGCAGGTAGGCAATAAGGCAGAAGGGCCACGATGAAGTAGACTTAGATTAAGAATTCACTTCAGTGCACAGGATGTCTAGTCAAAAGTCTTATAGCCGCAGGACATAAATTGTTCATAAGTACAGTTATTATCAAAGGATGGGTACATTATACAATGTTGAGATTCGTCTCTAGACAGGCAGCCACAAAACAAAGAAACCCAAAAGAAACCAACAAACACCCAACGTGCAAAGAGAAAATCAAACGAACTGTGCAAACAACAAAAGTAAGCAAATAGCATTGTGAACAAAAGTGAGTCCATAGACATGAAGCCTGGAGCAGCCAGCGCAGGCCGCCTCCTCGGCCTCGGTTCAGCGCAGAGCCGAGTAAAGGTCACGGAGCAGCGAGCAGAACCAGCCTCTGATCCCAGCACCTCGCCTTTTCAATCTATCCAACCTGGCACTCAATCTTCCAAACATGGGCCGTTCCTCATACAAGGACTCAGGCCCTGTGGCATTGATATGTTCTGTGTCCGGACCTCCTCCTGCTCCAAACTTGACCTTTCCAATTCAACCCAGTGCATTGACTGATCAAATCTCACTCTTGGTTTAGGTGAACAGGCCTTGAAGCTGTGTCTTCTTCACTCCATTTGCCTCAACTTCCCCTTGAATATGTCTCAATCTCACTTCAAGCCTCGACTCACCCTCACCTACACACACCATTGTTTGTGGTGATCACTTCAAAGGTTCAAAGGTCCAATTTAACATCAGAGAAATGTATACAATATATATCCTGAGGTGCTTTTTCTTCGCAGCCATCCAGTAAAGCAGAGGAGCACCTCAAAGAATGAATGGCAGTTAAATGTTAGAACCCCAAAGTCACCTCAGTTCCTTTCTTTCCATGTGTAAGTGGCAGCAAGCAACAATCCCCCCTCCTCCCACTGGCAAAAAGTAAGCACCGGCACCTGCACCGAGGACTCAAGTGTGAGCAAAACAATACTTGCAATTACCAGAAAGACTTCGTGTTTCACAAGTATACGCCAAACCACCATCTCTCTCCCCCTAATAAGGGAGAAGGACGTGTCTCCATTTTCCCAGGGAGACATAACAAACAACTTGCTGGTTTACGACATTAAAAGTCCGTTATGTCACTTTTTTGAGCTCCGTACCTGAAGATCTCGAGCTTCCAGGCACGTGGCCATGGATATTTTGGCTCCCCCGATGACACATGGGTCTCCTGCCGTGACCCCGACCCTCACTCTGCCCATTTCCAGAGATCCGAGGTGGACTTTTAGGCCGAGCCCTTGGCGTGCCGAACAACAATGGCCAGTTGTGAAACCCCGAGAGCGGGTCCCATTCCCACAAAGAACCAAAGTCAGCATGTAACTCCAGGTCAGGGTCTTCAAAAGAACCCTGAAAGGGAAAAATAAAGATATGACAGATGGAAATAGAGCTGTTTCCAAAGATGCAAGCAAAGGAGTTGCCGTTTAGTGCCATCATCATTCTGCTCCACCTCCAGATATTCTTTCCATAATGCACTACAGAAATATTGTTATTAATATTCAGCTGTATTCCTTGTTTTGTTAGCCGCCAGAAAGTAGTCGCTCAACTTCAGTAGCGCTATCTTAAACAGGAAGTTACAGGTTTCAGATGGTGCTGCTGAACATGGGCAGACCATGGGCAGAGCAGTAGCTGTGCCAGGCTGTGATGTATCTCCGTAGGATGCTTTCTACTGAAATTGGTGAGGGTCAAAGAGGACATGCCAATTTTCTCTAACCTCCTGCTGCTGCTCCCTCTTAGCTGCGGAGTTGCACAGTAACTGAAATCCTCCCACGCACATAGCCTTTATTGCTGTACAGCTGGAATAAAGAAAAAGTTTACGGGACATGAAAGATTTTTCTTACTGTTCTGTGTTTCGTTATCAATTGATAAATAAAATCAAAAATCTGGTGATTGTTCAATTTTCATTCAAAATATTTATGCTATGCATATTACAAAGAAATCATTTAAAGGGCCATATAGTTTTCAGCCCATGTAAAAATTTCCTACCCAGAGCAATGGTTAGTTTGCACAACTGTAAAAAAAAATTACAGAAAACTTTGACTCCTGAACAAGTGGAGACAGCTTTGGTCACAGTGTCCACATACTTGGAATGTTTCAGGTTCCTATGAATGAACATTTAAAGAAATAAAGATCAACTTTATTAGCAGTTTACATTTACATATATTAGGGATTTGCTATTATGTGTTGGTCAGTGTGCAACATGCATCAATAATTATAAAAGTTCAAAGTAAAGTTATTAACAAAGAACATATATGTCGCTGTATACAACCCTAAGATTCATTTTCCTGCAGCATATTCACAATATTACAAAGAAAATCAATAAAAAAACAGATAACAAAGACAAACAACCAATGTGCAAATACAAAAAAATGAAAGTAATAATAGATAAGTAAACAATATAAAGAATATAGAATTATATACCACTCTCGAACTCAGCACTAATGAGTTAGATGGAACCATGTTCACGCTAATCTCTCCCAGTCCTAAAGTAAATGAGCATCCTTTTTGTTTTTCTGATATTTTGCAGAAAAGTGAAGCTGAAGCCAAGATTGAAACAACCATGATGTTACTGAATGGAAGGAAAGACTTTGAGTGATGGCAACTCCAGTTTCTGAAACATTTGTCTGCGGCTGCACAAGCACGCAATGATTGGACTGCTGCCAGCTCGTTCTTGCCAATAACATCCCATAAACCATCAATCTACAGGATATGCCATTCAGGGACTTGTGCTACAGGTATATTTTTATTATTGTTATTTTGAGACCGATGTTTACTACTATCATAGTTATATATGTTATATGTTCCTCGTGCATGTGTGACTAGATGTACTGTGTTTTGCACCTTGGTGCTGAAGGAATGTCCTGCTGAAGGGTCTCGGCCTGAAATGTTGACTGTACTTTTTTCCATAGATGCTATTTGGCCTGCTGAATTCCTCCAGCATTTTCTGTGTGTTGCTTCGATTGCCAGCATCTGCAGGTTTTCTCTTGTCTGTCAATGCTCTTTAGTTTGGTGCATTTCATGGGTATTCATCTATGGTTGAATGATAATTAAACATAAACTTGAATTTCGACTTGAACTTATGCTTTCCCTCATTAACATTGTGCAAAAACAAAAGACTATCAATTATAGAATTCAGAACTTAAAACAGTCCGTGTTAGAAATACACAAACAATAACCACAGCTGGAGGAGCAGAGTTAATATTTCATCCTGAAATGTTTGCTAGGTTCTTTGCCAGATCTCCTGAGTATTCTGAACATTATCTGTTTGTATTTCTCATTACTCTGTTCTTGTACCTCTGGTTCTCCATCCAGGTTGAAACAATACAATTCCGCTGCTGAGGGAGTGTTGCATTTGTCACCAAGAAAGCAGCTGGGAACATCAGAGAAAAATGCTCGGAAGGCCCTATGATTTAAAAGGCTGCTTTAATTTTCATATACAATGCGACAGATATCAGAATGAAATTTGCTGATGGCCTTCAGAATAATTCAAAGTAAATTTATTATCCAAGTCCGAGTGCACACTCACCACAGCAAATTCCTAATACCTGTAACTGTATATGACAAATAAAGGTGATCTTCAGTCCTTGAGATGTTGCCATATACTAGCCTGAGTTTCATTTTCTTGCATGTTTTACAGGAAAGAAAATTAAAGCAAAAAAATAAATAAAGACTGACAAACAACCAATGTGCAAAAGAAGACAAACTGCAAATAAAAGAAATATTGAGAACACGAGTTATAAAGAGTCCTTGAAAATGAATTTGTAGGTCAAAGAATTAGTTCAGATTTGTGATGACTGAAGTCACATGACAATAAGACAGGGTGACTATAGTGAATTTAGAAATGGGCAAATTAGTAATGAATTTATTAATCTCACCTGGTCTCTCAACACCACGTCTTTAGTTAAGCAAACACAGTAGTGTCTCCATTTCCTGAGGAGGTTATGGCAAGTGAGGTTCCCTGTCTCCTCCCCCACCAAACCACCACCATCCTAACCAATTTTTACAGAAATGCCATTAAAAGTGTCCTGACTAGCTGTATCAATGATTGGTACAGGAATTACAAGTCATCTGACCACAAGACCCTACCATGGATTGTGACGACTGCTGAGAGGATCATTGGGGTCTCTCTCCCACCCATCAAAGATATTTTTCAGGAGCACTGCATGCATAAGCCCCCTAGCATTGTCAATGATCCCTCCCACCATCACACAATCTCTTTGACCCCCTACCATCAGGCAGCAGATACAGTAGCATTAAGACAAGGACTGTTAGTATGGTAAACAGCTTCTTCCTCCAGGTGGTAAGGGCACTGAACTCCCTGCCACCATTCAGGTTTCATCATGTATGAAGTGCTAGTAGCATTATACTGTTTACTTTTGAACTTGTGTTGTAACTACACTGTATGCTAAATATCAATCTTCTGGAATTTATTACTTCTTAATTTATTCGTGGTAATATTCCCTTACGTGTTCTGCACCTTTGTCCGGAGGAACATAGTTTTGTTTGACAGTATTCATGCGCATGGTTGAATTACAATAATCTTGAACTTAAAGGTTCAGTTAAGTACTTAAATTATGATCACAATCTAATTGAATTTTATGATGAAGTTGAAAGGATGATGGAGAATAACAAGGATGTTGCTTGGATTGGGGAGTATGCCCAATGAGAATAGGTTGAGTGAACTTGGCCTTTATCCTGTGGAACGAAGGAGGATGAGAGGTGAACTGACAGAGGTGTATAAGATGATGAGAAGCATTGATCGGGTGGATAGTCAGAGGCTTTTTCCAAGAGCTGAAATGACTAACGTGAGAGAGTACAGGTATAAGGTGCTTGGAAGTAGGTACAGAGGAGATGTCAGGGGTAAGTTTTTTACACAGAGGGTAGTGAGTGCATGGAATGGGCTGACAGCAGTGGTGGTGGAGCCAGGTATGATAGGATCTTTTCAGAGACTCCTGGATAGATACATGGAGCTCAGAAAAATAGAGGGGTATGTATAACCGTAGGTAATTTCTAAAGTAAGCACATGTTCAGCACAGCATCATGGGCCAAAGGGACTGTATTGTGCTGTGGTTTTTTAATGTTTCTATGATACATAAACAGGTAATTGTTTGATGTGGCAGGTGGGTCCCGATATAATGAAAGATTGAATATTCAAGTTAATGGGCAAAGCTTAAGTACAAAAGATTCTCCCAGATGCTGGAAATATAGAGCTACACACACAAAATGCTCAAGAAAGTCAGCAGGGCAGGCAGCATGTATAAAAATGAATAAATAGCTTATTTTTTCAGGCCAAGGCCCTTCTTCAGTATTGGAAAGGAAAAATACCAAAATAAAAAGGTGGATGGGGCAACGGAAGGATAGCTAGAAGTTGATAGGTGAAGCCAGGTGGGTGGGAAAGGTAGAGGGCTAGAGATGAAGGAATCTGATCGGAAAAGAAAGTGGATGATGGGAGAAGTAGATAAAGGAGAGGCACCTGAGGGTGGTGATAGGCAAGTGAGGAGAAAAGGTAAGAGGCCAGAGTGGGAATAGAAAAAGTGGGAAGGGAAAGAGAAAATAAGAAAAAAAATGATAGATATTGGAAAAATAATGTTTGTGCAATTAGGTTGGAGGCTAACTGGTGTGTTACTCCTCCAATCTGAGAGCGGCCTCATCATGGCAGAAGAGGAGGCCGTGGACTGACATGACGGATTAGGAATGGGGATAGGAATTAAGATGTTGGCCACCGGTAAATTCGACTTCTGTCAGATGGAGTGAAATGCTGAACAAAGCTGTTATGTGTGAATCAAGTGTAGCTCAGTAGGAGCTGTTCAGAAACATTTAATGTCAAACATTGTACTCTACACCTACAGAAAAGGAGGACTCTTCAGAAATAAGGTAGCAGTGGAGGACTGAGGAGGTAACAGAGGAACAAACAGAAAGAAAAACAAAATATGTTCTAAGTCCCAATCAGGTTAATGAAGGCTGTGAGGGAAACAGTGAACATCAAAGATGTCAAAACAGAATAGACAAAGAAACAAAAAAAGTCATAAGCACAGAAATCAACACATTCTGTTTTACATTTGTATTCACAAACAAAAGATTGTCAAAAACAACATCATCATAATAATAAAAATGTAAATCATGAAATGTCAATCTTTGATTATTTTGGATCACTTTTAAATTAGAGAAAAATGTTTTAGAATGTTTGGCATCTTGAGTCTCCACTATTCAATGAAATAAAATAACAGCAACAACCTCTTATTCATTACTTGAGGAAGCTAAACTAAGGATTATAGATTTATTAGTCTAACATCTAATTAAGCTGGAATAAATATCTTGAGAAACTTCAGCTGTTGAGAGACTTCATCACTGATCTACAAAGTGCAGGTCATATCTAACAAACTTGTACAAGAGTGATTAATGTAAATGATAAATACATTATTGATAATTATAAATGGAACCATAGAGTCACATACAGCACAAGATCTGTCCCTTTTGCTCAATTGACCAATCCTGACCAAGATTTTTGTCCAAGCTAGTCGTATGTGGCCTATTTTTGGTCTATATCCCTTTAAACCTTTCTTGTCTGTCTTTTAAGAATTGTTATTGTTCCTGTCTCAAACACTTCTGTAGTGCAGTCCAGAGGAAGTGGCTGAAGTTCAAAGTTCAAAGTACATCTATCATCAAAGTACGTATGTAGTATGCAAATATATAAAATATATGGAGAATCAAGAGAGGCCATGGTCCTGGGGAATGTAGGGCAGCATTGTGATCTCATCCTATTTTGATTTCTGGTGTTCTGATTTCTGCACACCTTTGGAGGGGATCTCATTACATTATAACAAGGGTGCAACAGGGATACAGCTGACGGAGCCACAGCTCACACTGGCAGAGTCCCAAGTTCAATCCAATGTGGAATTTACCGATTCTGTGCTGTCACAGGAAAGTATCATCCATCATCAGGGACCTCCACTACCCTGGGCATACTCTCTTCTTGTTGCTGCTATCAGGAAGAAGGTACAGAAGCCTCAGGACCCATACCACCAGTTTCTGGAACAGTTTCTACCTGTCAACCATCAGACTCATGAACCAAAGGAAACAAAAGAGGCAGCCTTTTGACTTAATTCTACAATAACACATGCAAAGTGCTGGAGGAATTCAGTAGGTCAAGCAGCAACTATAAAAATGAATGAATGAATGAACAGTTGACGTTTGGGTTGAGACCTTTCATCATCTTTTTGTGTGTGTTCTTTTGGATTTCCAGCATCTGCAGAATCTCATGCAGCATCTTTATACTTAAATGTACAGCGGCTTCTTTGAGACACATAATATTCATCATCTCATAATGTGATAATTAATATATGACTGTGTGAATCTTTACTCTTATGATCTGTGAATGCACCTTTTAGTTCCTGCTTTAATTTTTTTGAGGACTAGAACATAAGAAGCTAGGCATTCCAAGAAAGATGAAAAAAATAGTTAGACTTTACCTGTGATTTGTCCTGGATCTTAGGCAAAGACATATTGATCTTGGAGATAATTGGAGTACAGATTTCCAAGAATAATACCTGTGCTCTGGAGTCAAACAATAAACAAACATTATACTAATTAGGTATTAAGCAGAGACTAATGAAGAATTAAGATGCAATTGGCTGACAACTGGAGGAACTGATAAAATGTCCTTATTCAGGGGGGATTCCTGGATAGGGAGCATTGTATTAAATTGGTAAATTCATTTATTATTATTGTGACATGTGGCAAACCACAGTGAAAATTTTTGCTTTGTATGCCATCCGTAAAGATCACGTCGTCACATCAGTGCACTGGAAAACAATAACAGAATGCAGTATAAAGTGTTACAGTTCCAGAGAAGGGTAGTGAAGGTAGATTATAAGGAGCAAGGGACATGACAAGGTAAGTTATAAGGTCAACTTACTTATTTACTGCCTATTACATTGTTGGTGTTCAGGGCAGCAAGGAAAGTCCTCCACCTCTATCTCATATAGATAGTCAGGGGCAAAAATGACTAACACGAGAGGGCACAGTTTTAAGGTGCTTGGAAGTAGGCACAGGGGAGATGTCACGAGTAAGTTTTTTACGCAGAGAGTGGTGAGTATGTGGAATGGGCTGCTGACGATGTTGGTGGAAGCAGATATAATAGGGTCTTTTAAGAGACTCCTGGATAGGTACATGGACCTTAGAAAAATAGAGGGCTATGGGTAACCCTAGGTAATTTCTAAGGAAAGTACATGTTCAGCACAGCATTGTGGGCCTGTATTATGGAGTAGTTTTTCTAAGTTTCTGTGTTTTTATGTTACTCTAGATGACATGTCACATTGGATGGGTAGGACGTGAGTAAGAACATAGTGAAATGTGGCTTTTGCATTAGCAATGAGCACAGTCTGAAGAGGTGCTGGGTGCAGCCCTAAAGTGTCACCTTGAATCCTGTGCCAACATATCATGTTCACAACTCACTAAGGCTAAGCTGTACGCTGGGGAATGTAGGAGGAAACCCGAACGCACTGAGAAAAATAAATGTGGTCATGGGGAGAACATACAGATTGCAGCAGAATTGAACCTGGCGTCTTGTGTTATATAATATTACCCCACCCACTTCGCTACTCTATGCCCAAAGGGTGATCCTCACATATAACAATTCTTACTTACCTTCTTAATCCCACCACTCCTACAGGAGTATAGGCCATCAGCAGCAGCTCACCAGAGTCCTCTGTCCTGGGCCAGGCTTTCAATTTGACCCCTATCTTTGAGAATCTCTCCTCTCCCAGGGAAGAAATCTTTGGGAGCTTCTGATGATGTTTCTGTAGCTCTGTTTTTTTTTTTGGGATGTGGTTGCTAGCCCCATGCACCACCCTCCTCCTTTCGCAGCTGGGCTTGAGACTGCCCATGGCTGAGTTTACAGCAAGTCTGCTCTTTTCCAAACATCAACAATTCATACGTTGCTCAATATGCTGCTAAGTACCTCAGGTGCTATAAACTGGGTGTCCCTCTAGTCTGTAGACACTGTCTGTAAGGTTCTGTGGTCTGGCTTATATTTCACAAGGTTACAGAACTATATCTAATGGAGGAAAAAGTTATTATTTACAGGAGTAATAAATATTCTCAAAGCACTATAGCAGATCACCACTTTGATGACTATAGATGGTGTAGTTTTCTAGCATTGCTAACTATTGTCTCCAATCACATGAACAAACATAAAACTGACAGTGTGAGTAACCAGTTATAGGTTAGACAAATTCAAAACGTCATTTTCCTCCAATAATTAGGCTATTGATGTTAGATATGCCATCTAAATGGTTAAGAACACACATACACACACACTCACATACACGCACACTCACATACACACACATACATGGATGTTCATACACTCACATGCATGCACACACATTCACATGCATCCACACACACACACTCACACTCACACACCTACACACACACACACACACACACACACACACACACACACACACACGTGCTGAAAAGGAATGCAGTGTCATGTTAGGTGGTGTGCTTTTAATGATAGCTGGATCTTACATCTGCACCTGCTTTCCCTCAGCTCAGCAGGAAAGACAAAACTGAGCTAAGACTGCACGTATCTATCAGCCAGGCAAACACAGATATAGGAACAACACGCAGGAAGAACTCTGCAGGTCAGGCAGGATCTATGGAGGGGAATAAACAGTTGATGTTTCAGGCCAAGACTCTTCAAGGGGAATGGACATAGGAAGGATGTGGTAAATTTCATGAACCTGTTCTGCCATCGAGTGAGATTATAGCTCCTCTGTAATCTGATTCCATACAGTCTCTTTCTTTTCTGTGTAACCTGCAATTTATCGGATAAAAATTATTCTATCAGTCTCGTAATTTAAATTAGTCCAGTCCCAATAATCATTTGAGAATTGCCATTTGAGTATCAGAAAGACAAATAATGATGAGTTGGAGTACAGGAGGGTGATAGAGAACTTAGGGACATTTCATGACAACAACTTTTCCCTCAAAGTCAACAAAACAAGACAGCTGGATATTGACCAGGAAGAGGGAGGGGTGGTACATACACTCACCCTGGGTTACATCAACGCACTGAAGATGAGATGTTTGAGAGCTCCCGGTTCCTAGATGTGGACATCCCCAACAACCTGTGCTGCCCCAGCCATTTTGAAACCAGATCCGAGTAAGCTCGTCAGTACCTCGACTTCCTCAGGAGGCTAAAGAAATTCGGCATGACGCTCACCTTTTTTTAATCAATGCACAATCAAAAGCATCTTATCCAGATTCATCATAGAAACATAGAAACACAGAAAATAGGTGCAGGAGTAGGCCATTCGGCCCTTCGAGCCTGCACCGCCATTCAGTATGATCATGGCTGATCATCCAACTCAGAACCCTGTACCATCTTTCTCTCCATACCCCCTGATCCCTTTAGTCTCAAGGACCATATCTAACTTCCTCTTAAATATTGCCAATGAACCGGCCTCAACTGTTTCCTGTGGCAGAAAATTCCACAGATTCACCACTCTCTGTGTGAAGAAGTTTTTCCTCATCTCGGTCCTAAAAGGCTCCTCCTTTATCCTTAAACTGTGACCCCTCATTCTGGACTTCCCCAACATCGGAAACAATCTTCCTGCACCTAGCCTGTCCAATCCCTTTAGAATTTTATACATTTCAAAAAGATCACCCCTCAATTTTCTAAATTCCAGTGAGTATATCCTAGTCGATCCAGTCTTTCTTCATATGAAAGTCCTGCCTTCCCAGGAATCAATCTGGTGAACCTTCTCTGTACTCCCTCTATGGCAAGAATGTCTTTCCTCAGATTAGGGGACCAAAACTGCACACAATACTCTAGGTGCGGTCTCACCAAGGCCTTGTACAACTGCAGTAGAACCTCCCTGCTCCTGTACTCAAATCCTTTTACTATGAATGCCAACATACCATTTGCCTTTTTCACCGCGTGCTGTACCTGCATGCCCACCTTCAATGACTGGTGTACAATGACACCCAGGTCTCGTTGCACCTCCCCTTTTCCTAATCGGCCACCATTCAGATAATAATCTGTTTTCCTGTTCTTGGAACCAAAGTGGATAACCTCACATTTATCCACTTTAAATTGCATCTGCCATGAATTTGCCCACTCACCTAACCTATCCAAGTCACCCTGCATCCTCTTAGCATCCTCCTCACAGCTTCATGTCATCCGCAAACTTGGAGATGCTGCATTTAATTCCCTTGTCTAAATCATTAATATATATTGTAAACAACTGGGGTCCCAGCACTGAGCCTTGCGGTACCCCACTAGTCACTGCCTGTCATTCTGAAAAGGTCCCATTTACTCCCACTCTTTGCTTTCTGTTTGCCAACAAATTCTCTATCCACATCAACACCATACCCCTGATACCGTGTGCTTTAAGTTTGCACACTAATCTCCTGTGTGGGACCTTGTCAAAAGCCTTTTGAAAATCTAAATATACCACATCCACTGGCTCTCCCCTATCCACTCTACCAGTTACATCTTCAAAAAATTCTATAAGATTCGTCAGACCTGATTTTCCTTTCACAAATCCATGCTGACTTTGTCCGATGATTTCTCCTCTTTCCAAATGTGCTGATATCACATCTTTGATAAACATGGCTTGATGTGGCAGCAAATTTCCCCATGACTGCAAAAATCTGCAGGAAGTTGTGGACACAGCTCAGCACAACAGAGCAAGCAGCTTCCTCTCCATGGACTGTCTGAGGAAAACATCCATTATAATCCAAGACCCCGCCTGCTCTGGATATTCTCTCTTCTCCCTCCTCCCATTGGGAGGAAATACAAAGTCCTGAAAGCATGTAGCACCAGGCTCAAGGACAGTTCTGTTAGCAGACTGTTGAATGCTTCTCTAATATGATAAAATGGACTTTTGATCTCACAATTTACTTTACCCTCCACCTTCAATTTTATTGTTTACTTGCACTGCACTTTCTCTGAAACTGTAACACTTTATTATGTACTCTATTATTGATTCACCTTGTACTACCTCAGCGCACAGTTTTAATAAATTGTTCCGCAAGACTAGTTTTTCCACTCTGGCTGAGTAGACATGACGATAAAATAATTTATCAATTTACCTTTATTATCTGGAAATTATTGATTTTTGTCTTAAATAATTTAGATGAGCTTATTGTCATTCTGTATATTCCAATGTGGAATGAAATTATTGCATCAAGTTCATGAAGTAAGTGTTTCTGGTAATAATAAACATAACAATAAATAGAGTGATGAGTGCAAAACAACAGAATGGTGCAATTAAGTGTTCAAGAAAGTTAAGATTAGCTTTATCTGTCACATTGAAACTTACAGTGGAATGTGTTGTTTGTGTCAAATCAGATCAGTTTAAGTAAGTATCAACATCTCCGGGAAGAGGATGTGGGAGAGGCGACAGGTTCAGGAATCTGATAGTAGTGGGGAAAAGTCTGGTTATCTGAGCTTTCAAGCTTCAGTATCTTTTCCCAGATGGTAAACGAGTGAAGAGGGAATGATCAAGTGGAACAACATCCTTAACAGTAACTGATAGCCTTCTTGAAGCAACGCAGCGTGTAGATGGACTGGATGGAAGGAGGTGAGCCACCTCTGAACACATCCGTGGTCAGGAGTTACAATGACTTATTATGCTCTGCAGAAATAAAATTTTCCCTATATCTTCCTCAAATTGCAACCCTCTTTTTTGTTGCTGAGATGATGACCTAATGCTCTAGATTCCTCAGTCAGAGATGGTATCCTCCCTGCATCTGGCCTGTTGAACCCTTCTAATCTCTCGACAAGATAAGCTTGGACAACTCAATCCCTCCTCATACGATGAAATGCCCATCCCTGGACATAGTCTGGTGATTCTCAAACACAGGAGATTCTGCAGATGCTGGAATTCTTGAGGAACACATACAAAATGCTGGAGAAACTTGACAGTCAACATTTCAGACTGAGACCCTTCATCAGGACAGGAAACAAAGTGGGGAGATAGCAGTATAAAAAATGGGAGGGAGAGGTGTAACACAAGCTGGCGAGTGATTGTTGGATATCTGAGGGTAAGATGTTGTTACTGGGGAGAGTGGAAATGTTGTAAGAAGCTGGGATGTGATAGGTGAAGTTACAAAGGACTGATGAAGCATCTTGGCCTGAAACATCAACTGTTTATGCCTTTCCATGGATACTACGTAGCCTGCTGCACTCCTCCAGAATTTATATATGTTGTGAAGGACTGAAGAAGGTAGAATATGATAGGGAGAGGACAGGGGACCATGGAATAATGGGTGAGGAGGGAAACCAGTGAGAGGAATGTGTGGCTGATGTGCAGATTGAGGGTGGGGTGGGGACAGAGATGGAGGAATGGGGCATGTGGAATGAGGCAGTCCTTCAATGATAAGTACATCAGTTCTTTGTTTGGAAGATAAAAACTGTACACAATGCTCCAAATTACTGATGTTAACATCACAAAGCAACAACAAAATGAAATAATGTAAAGTAAAATAAAATGCCCTCTCAGAACATCTTCTGACTTCAATTCAAGAAAATGCTCTCCAAGGTGGAAGTTAGTGTCCTTCATATCGTATTTCAGAGAAGAAATGAGAGACACTTGCAGTATTTTTCAAAGTGATATCACAGATGACGAGTTTCCAGAGAAACCACACTGTCCAACTACCAACAAGCAAACAATATCCCCCAAGGCAATTCCTAGCAGCAGATTTTAAAAAGTTTAATCATGACTATAATTAAAAACTTATTCAAGTCTGCTCTATGAGGTAGATCTTATAAGGAGTAATTAAAGCAAGAGAAATGGAGAGATTTACAGATGGACTTATTTGGATTAGGTGCTAAAATCTCATCAGCAGTGATCAAGAGATTCAAATCCAGGCTGCTTATGTGGCTAGGATGGAAGGAAGGCAGAGGGTTATTGGATTGGGGAAGGTGATGGAGTTTCAGAGGGCTCAGAACATGGAGAGATTTAAAATCAGTAGAGTGAAATGTAAAATAAAGTTATGAAGAGCACACTCACTATCTTCCAAACATATAACTCTATAAAGCTATAAGACATTGGAGCAGAATTAGGCCATTTGGCCCATCAAGTCTGCTCCACCATTCTATCATGGTTGAATTATTTTCCCTCTCAACTTCATTCTCCTACCTTCTCCACATAACCTTTGACATCCTTACTAATCAAGAATCTATCAATATCCACTTTAAATGTATCCAATAACTTAGCCGACACAGCCGTTTGTGGGAACAAATGCTACAGATTCACCATCCTCTGACTTCAGAAATTACTCCTCATCTCTGTTCTAAATGGGCATGCCTCAATTCTAAGGTTGGACCGTCTGGTCCTAGGGTCCCCCATTACAGGAAGCAATCACTCAACATCCACTCTCTCTAGGTCTTTCAATATTTGGTAGGCTTATGTGAATTCCTTCTCATTCGTCTAAACTCCAGTGAGTACAGGCCAAGAGCCACCAAATACTCCTCATATGTTAACCCTTTCATTCCTGTATTCCTTGTCATAAATCTCCTCTGGACCCTCTCCAAACTCTTCTTAGATAAGGGGCCCAAACCTGTTCAAAGTAATCCAAATGTGGCTTGACTGATGCCCTATAAAGTCAATTAAGTCCTGTGTTGTGTAAGGTTCAGAGGAGTACCAGAGGTCAGCAGGTATTGTGGAGGATGCTCTGCACTCTCCGACAAATACTGAAAAATCCCTTTTTCAGTTTTCTGAATGTTTAGGAAAAAGAAAGAAATCTGCACCCGCAGGAGAGGCAACATTTCTCCTTACACCTCTTTCCTTCCACTTCCACTGACAGGTATTAGGTGATATGCTCCGACCAATCTCAATGTCTCCATCCAGTGAACAAATTCCCTTCCCTTCCACTATTCCCCACTCTGACCCTTTATTTCTTCTCACCTGCCTATTACCTATTGTGTAAGTCCCCTCCTCCTTTCCTTTCTCCTATTGTCCATTCTCCTCTCCTATCAAATTCTTTATTTTTCAGTCCTTTACCCTTTCCACTCACCTAGCTCCACCTATCACCTTCCAGCTAGCCTCTTTAACCTCCCCCCACCTCTTTATTCTGGCATCTGCACCTTTTCTTCTCAGTCCTGAAGGAAGATCTCATCCCAAACCATTGACTGTTAATTTTTTTCCATAGAAGCTGCTTGACCTGTTAAGTTCCTCCAGCGTTTTGTATGTGTTGTTTTGGATTTCCAACACCTGCAGACTTCCCTATCTAGGTGATAGGGGAGCTCAGGAACTGATGAGCGTATCCCATTTTCTTGGTTTCAATTTTCAGCATCTGCAGTTATTTTTGTTGTTACCTCATTGGGGATGCTCTGAGCAAGTATGATTAATCTTTCCTTTTGGTGGTTTAAGATATTCTTTGAGCAACATCCATAAACTGTGCTTCATTTGATAGGTGTTTATAAGAATTGAATATAGCTTTTGCATATTTAATCATGTACTTTGAATATCATCATGTCATGCTGTTGGTACGATCACTTTAGTTGAGTATAATGGGGTTATAGTTAATGGAGAATGCCTGTGGGTGACTCTGTTTAATGTGAGGAGGCTGATGAATGGCAACCACCACATGGTCCTTGACAGAATGGGGTCAGGGACCAGTGGCACGGAGTGCAAGAAGATGACTGGGGACCCATCACTGCTGCAGCTTCCTCCACCTTCACTGCCATTGTGATGCGTCATCATCTTCCACCAGCTCCACTAGTGAGCTCTTGGTTGGAGCACTCTTTGACTGAATCACACCACTCCCCATCTCCCTGACCTTACCACCATCAGACTCAGAACCAGGGTCTGGGTTTAATGTCACTGACATATACCATAAAATTTGTTGCTTAGCAGCAGCAATACATTGCAATACAATAAGAAGTATATACAACATTTTAAAATTAAATATGTAGTGCAAAAAAGAGAGGGGATAAAATATGACGTAATGTTCATGGCAGCTGTGGGGTGGAGATACAGCTTTATCAAAGAAGCTGTAAGGTGCTATTTCTTTCTGCTAGCCCACAGGTCACCCTTGGGAAAGGTGTATCACCTAGCTAGCCTCCGAATCAGGGTCACATGAAGCCATGGGAGCTGATGCATTTCACGAGCCCTGGTTATGTGATCACTGATACCAGGCAGACAATCGCTGAAGAGTATTGATAATGGCTGGGGTCTCCTGTCTTGTAAAGAAACTGCCCAGATGAAGGCAATGGCAAACCACTTTTGTAAAAAGAACATGCCAAGACCAATCCTAGTCATAGAAAGAACATAATTGCCATGTCATAAGAGACAGCACATAATGAATGAACAAGTTTTCTTAATTTAATTGTCCATTCAGAAATCTGATGGTAGGGGAAGAATCAGTTCCTGAAACATTGAGTGTGTGTCTTCAGGCTTGTATACCTGCTCACTGATGGTAGCAATGAGAAGGGGGTATGTACTGTCTGAGAACATGTCCTGGGTGATGGGGGTCCTTAATAATGGGTACCTCAAAAAGACGAACCTCCCAGATCCAAGTTCCAGGTGGTTTTGCTCTCAGAATCTCAGGGATTCAGCAGCCTCCCCACCATGACAAAGTGATGACCTTCAGAGATGGAAATCGTGTGTTTACCATACAAGTAAGGAAAATATCTATTCTTTATTTCTGGATCTCTCACAAACATCACATTGCACAGAAATATTCAATTCATCTCTAACGATCCTAATTTCATGGTGAAACCTTCAGTCACATAGAGTCATAGAACATTACAGCACAGATGCATGCCCTTTGAATCATCCCATCCATGCCTCACTATAAATCTGCCTATCCCATTGACCTGCAGCTGGGCTATAACCTTCCACACACCTCCCTTCAGTATTCAAAAGCAAAATCTCTCATCTTGAATCAGGAGTTTTATGCAGCAAGAATTCTGACCGTCATGGAGAAGGAATATGAATGATTATTTAATGCTGCTTTCATTTTCTTGCATGTTAGTGACATCTCCTAACAGCGAGGCCATCCCTTGTGGTTATGTTTGAATATAAATATATTAGAACATGTAAGCAACCGAGGGGCAATCAAGAGGACCTTCAGATTAAGGTGTTTTTGACAGTTGGGGTCAAATCTGACGGGTTGGTTGTTAAAACAGCAGATCACTGTTAATGCACTAAGGATTATCTTCACTAAACATCCAAGCTGGCTTCAGGAAAGTCACTAGAACGCACAGCTTTGTTTAATTGGGAAGACGATGAACCCAAATCAGAATACGCTCAGGATCATAATCAGTCTTATTATCACTAACGTTTGCTCAGTGGCCACTTTATTAAATACAGGGGGAAACTAATGAAGTGGCCACTGAGCATATTTCTGCCTGTTTGTGGTCTTCTGTATTCCATCCATTTCAAGGTTCAGTTTGGAAAAAGTCATGTCCAGGATGATGAAGGTCCTCACTCATGGACGGTGCTTTCTTGAGGCACTGCCTTTCGAAGATGCTGCCAGTGATGGGAGGGATTGTGCCCGTGATGGAACTGACTGAGTCTACAACACTCTGCAGCCTCCTTCAATTCTGCTCACGAAGCCTCCATACCGCAGGCTGATGCTACATGTTAGAATGCTATCCAATGTACATCAGTAAGAATTTGCAAGTGTCCTAATGAAGTATAAATACTGGTGTGTCTTATTTGGTGGATGCTGCTTTGTACAGAATTCTTATGTCCCACACAACCAGGTTCAGGAACGGTTATTACTATACAAACATCAGGTCCTGAACCAGTGTGGATAACTTCACTCACCACTAATCTGAACTGACTCTATCAACCAGAAGGCATATCATCAACAACTCTTTACACCTCATATTCTAAATATTACTTTTTCTTATTTGCTGTTGGTCTTCTTTTGCAAATTGGTTACTTATCATTCTTTGCCTGTTTTTAAGAAGTTTTTCATAAAATTCTATTGTATTTCTTTTCTACTTTTCTGAAAACGCCTACAAGAAAATGAATCTCAAGGTAGTATCTGCTGGTGCTGGGCCCAGGATAGATCCTGTGAGATGTTAATGCCCAAGGTCATTTTCAAAAGCTTTGATATTTAAAACTTTATTAGGATAAGTGTGAGGTTATTTATTTATCTATCTATCTATTCATTTATTTATTTGTTTGTTTGTTTGTTTGTTTATTTGTTTGTTTGTTTATTTATTGGGGGACTACAACACAGAACTGCCCTTTCTTGTCCGAACAGCTGCACTGCTCAACAACACACCTATTTACCCTAACCTGCTCACAGGACAATTTACAATGACTATTAACCAAATAACTCATTTGTCTTTGGACTGTGGGAGAAAACTGGAGCACTCGGTGAACATACAAACTTTTTACAGAGAACAGTGGAACTGAACTCTGAATTTTGGTTGCTCTGAGCTGGAATGATGCCATGCTAACCACTACACAATCAAAGCACCTCTATTTTTTAATATACTTATGTTGTAGATGGTATATATTTATATTGTATATACGGTATATCTATATATGATTGTGTGCGTGTTTCTTTTTACTTATAATAATATATATTTACATATATTGTATAAAAATAGTAAATATTCCAAAATAATGTAAAAAAAAGCGTAACGTCCAAATTAGTCGAAGTCATGAACCCCTATCACCCAGTACGTGGCCTTTTCTCATTGCTATCATTAAGGAGGAGGTACAGAAGCCTCAAGACCAACATTCAACTTTTTATGAACAGTTTCTTACCCACCACCATCAGATTTCTGTATGGACAATGAACCTCACTTTTTTCTGCTTTTGTTCACTTCTTGCACTAATTTAATATAGTTTTATATATACATCATATAGTAATCTATATGCTTATCATTACTATGTACTGCACAGTATAACTGCTGTGAAACAATGAATTTCACGACATATGTCACTGATAATAAACCTGATTCTGATTTGGAGTCCACCATTCAATCATGGCTAATTTATTTCCTCTTATAACCCCTTTTGTTTTCCTGGGATCCTCCAAAACTTTTGGACCAAGTTTTCTAATTCAAAATTCAAAATAAGTTACCTGTGCTCCATAAACTTTATTTCTCTCTGTTTTCACTTATCTCCTCTGTCAGATTCATCCTCTCACCATCTCTCTGCCCGTCAACATCACTGTCACTTGGGTCATTCATTTCCCCTGTCATTATTCTATCTCAGACGTTCCCTCTGCTCTCTCTCCACTTTTCATTTCTTGCAAACTAAAGGGTAGAATATCAAACAAAACAGTTCCAGTTCAAGTTGTCACTCAACCATACATATGTAAACAGCTAAAGAAAGCATTACTCCACTGGGACCAAGGGACAAAACACTATACATATAGTCTCACACAGCACATATAATTTTAATCCAACACATACTGTTCAGAAATGAACACAAATACCTGAGTGCACAGCTTGAAAATTGACAGGTTGACAGAAAGTGTGAGGTGAATGTTTATATAAGACAGTATCATGTAACTGGCACTATTATAATAAAACAAGCAGTCATACAAATATGTGAAACAGCTTCAATAAAAGATGAAAAGTGGCCAGTACAGGATGAGATTAAGTTTAAGATTCAAGTTTAATTATCATTCAACTATACGTGAATATAAACAAACTACATAACATTTTTCTGGTGCCAAATAGCAAAACACATTACCAACAGTGCACAGCACTGAGCACATAGTACACATAGCTCATATGTTTATGTCCTCGTAAAAACATATAGTCACAGTGTTATAGTCCATGTCCCTGAATTGTCCTTGTCCCCCCTCTTCTTCCACTGTGAGCACTGGAGATCAGCACTGAGCAAACAAGAGTGTGTCTGTGAGTTGGGGAGTGGTAGGGGAGCAGCATTCAGACGAGGTGCCAAACTGTATTAATCTCTGCCATTCCTTGGGATTTATCAGTTGTGAGGGGAGGGGAGCCAGCTGCATGTTAACAGCTTGCTCTCCATATCCTGCTGCCTGGCTTGTGTATTGACAGCTAGGATGCAATATCCCTGACCAACAGAGGGCCTTTTGAGCTAAAAGCTGGTGATGGAGGCTGAGGGGAGATTTGTTAGAAGTTTATAAAATTAGGCAAGGCCAAGGTAGATAGATATCCAGAATCTTTTGCTTTGTACTTGAGGTGAGGGGAGAATGTACAAGGGAAATATGTGAGGGAAGTTTTATACACAGAGAATTATGGGGTCTTGGAAAATAATGCCTGAAGCAGATTGCGTGGGAGTGTTTAATAGAGTTGTAGATATGAGCATGAATATTCAGAGAAGGGAGAATATGGACAATATGCAGGGAAGAGAAATTGAATTAATTAGGACTCAACTGTTTAGCACAACATTAAGGGGTGAAGAATTAGTCATGTACTGGTATATGTCTAATGCTCCAAAAACTCTAAATAAATCTGAACTCCATCATCAAGGACCCCTACTATCTAACCTATGTTCTCTTCTCGCTGCTGTCATCAGGAAGAAGGTACAGGAGTCTCAAGTCCCACACCACCAAGTTCAGGAAGAATTATTACCCACTCAACCCTCTGGCTCTAAAACTAAAGGGGATAACTTCACTTAACTTCAATTATTTCAACACTGATTCCAAAATCTATGGATTCCCTCTTGAGGACTCCACATCATGTGTTCTCAATATTTATTTTCTATTTATTATTTTTTTTTCTTAGCTCAAGCTGGTGAAACCTGAGGTTTGGTCATAGCGGAGCACACTCATTTCTCAATTGCTAGGAACTTTCAGACTATTTTCCTGGTGTTTAGTATTGTGATTTTTTGAAGATTTATATAAATATTGCTGTGCAGGCCAAGTTGTTTAATGCTATTGTGTAATGACTTTGGGATGATACCAGATGTAGATGTTACTATTGGGACAATAGTTCATGTTTCATAGTCTCTTAATGTCTTCAAATTCAGTATATTTCGGGTGTTTCTCACTTAATGAGTGCTGCGTGCTGTGTATGCTCAAGTAAGTTGTTTCGGCTTGTTTATCCTATATTATTATATCCAGACAGATATTATGGATTGTCCTATCTGTAATAACGGATTGGTCATCATACAATTTGCAGGACTCTGACTAAAAAAGTGGGTTTGGCTTGTATTTATAGTAATGGTTTCCTTGACGCGTTTGTGTTTACAAGCAAGATTTTAGCAAATGATGATTGCCACTTGATTGTGCCTGTGTAAGTAACCAGATTGTGTTAAAATTCTGCAGGATCCTGAAATGTGTTGGATTGTTTCTGGCTTGTGCTTGCATTTTCTGCATTTATCGCCTTGAATCTGTTGGTCTTTTATTACGTTTATATTCGATTTTTTTGTGCTAACCACCTGGTCCTGTACTACCACAAGGAACCCCACTGGTTCTGAGAGAGGTCTCTAACTCTGAGCCAGGTGTTATACTCTTCCTTGTTGACATCAGGTCTGCTCAAATCGTGGGGATGTCTTCCATAGAGGATGATGCTCCTATATCCATTATAGTGATAGTTTCTTCATTTTTCTGTATTGCGCTACCATTTAAGTTTGTTTTCTTTTGCATTTTGGTTGTTTATCAGCTTTTGTATGTGATTTTTCATTGATTCTGTTGTGTTTGTATCTACTGTATGCCTGCAAGGAAAAGGCTAGCATATGGCGACATATATATTTGATAATAAACTTACTGTGAACTTTGAACTTGAAATCACTGTGAGATCAGGTTTCACAAATCCCTGGTTATTGCCTTCTATTCCAAGCTATTTCCTCGCCTGAGGTTTATTTGTTGAGGAGCTTGGTACAGTCTCCCTGGACGGCAGTGTAATTATCTTTTGGTGGGAGTGTGGGGGAAGAAAGCCCATGTAAATAATTAAAAGCACAATGTGCTGTGCTACAACCTGAGAAAGGATTAAACTGCAGAGGCTCTGGCATTTGCACTCTGCTGAGAGGCTTCAGCCTCTGCACTCTGCTTCCAAGGAGCTCCCTGCTGGCAGCTCAGAAAATGAGTCAGTGTTTGGGTTTATTTTATCATCGCTGTGTAGGATGATGCACCAGTTCAAGAAGCACAGAGTGTTCAGCATCAGAGCTGAGAAGCTGAAAGGGATGGGTACTTTTGGTTTTGCACATTCATCCCATCCCGACATAACTGTCCGTAGCCAGTCATGAGCCCTGTGGGCCTATGTGGCTGGTCATAGAGTTTTGAACTTCAGGGTTTCTAGAGCACCTTCATTTATTGACTGTTCTCTTAACTAGAGTAATTAGCCCTTGTGCTTTCTGTTAAATCCTGTTAAGGTTATTTTGACTGGGTACCTGGTTAGCGCTTATCGCAGAGTTCTTATTTTGAGAATGATTTGTCTTGTGGTGTCGCTCAGTTGAAACACCAATGTTCTGTTGGAATTCCTATATATATATAAACTCTTGTCTCCATCTCTACATGTGATTCTGTCGTTCATCCACACCTGGGTTCAGTCATTTGTGAACACCTCCTCTACAGCAACCTCAATGGTCTGCTACTGGGTTAGGCAACCTTAAGCACAAATGATTTTCTAGCATGCATTATTCATTAATTTGAGGCAAAACATAACTAGGTGTATTTAAATGGATAATTCCCACATTTCAAGTGTTTTATGGTATTTACCTAGCCCACCGTCTGCTCATTAATAGGCAATCCAACCCACAGAGGCAAAAAGGTCTACTGATTACACAACCTACGGACTCATTTTCCAGAACTCTGCAACTCCTGTTCTCGTGTTCTCTTTCTTTCTTATTTATTTATGTATTTATTTATCTATCTATTTATTTAGGTTATTATTGTTATTATTATTATTATTATTGTTGTTGTTGTTGTTTTGTATTTTCACAGTTTGTCTTCATTTGCCAATTGAATGTTTGTCAGTCTTTTTGTATAGTTTTTCACTGATTCTATTGTATTTCTCTTTTCTGCAAGAAGATAAATCTCAAGGTAGTATATTGTGATATACAGTAAACGTACTTCGATAATAAATTTACTTTGAACTTTGAGCATTGAACAATGAGGCTAAGCTCAGGTTAGAGGAGCAACACCTCATATTTCATCTGGGTTGACTCCATCCTGATGGCATGAACATCGATTTCTCTGATAATTTCTCTTCCTTACCTCTTCTTTCTTTTATGATTCCCCATTCTGGTTGCCCTCTCACCTCATCTCTTCTCTCACCTGCCCATCACTTACCTCTGATACCCCTTTCTCTGCCCTTTCTTCCATAGCCCACTGTCCTCACCTACAGATTCCTTCTTCTTCAGCTGTTTTCCTCTTCCATCTATCACCTCCCAGCTTTTGACTTCCATTCCCCCCCTCCCCAACCACCCGGCTTCCTCCTGAAACACGAGGAAAGCTGCAGATGCTGGAAATTCAAGCTACACACATACAATGTTGGTGGAACGCAGCAGGCCAGGCAGCATCTATAGGGAGAAGCGCTGTTGACGTTTCAGGCCGAGACCCTTCGTCAGGACTAACTGAAAGGAAAGATAGTAAGAGATTTGAAAGTAGTAGGTACTTCCTGGCCTGCTGCATTTCTCCAGCATTTTGTATGTGTTGCTACCTTCCTCCTCAGCTAGTTCCACCTATCACCTCCCAGCTTGTTCTCCTTTGCCTAACGCTACCATCTTATTATGGCTTCTTCCACCTTCCTTTCCAGTCTTGTTAGAGGATATCAATTACTTACTCATTTCCATAGATGTTGCCTAACTTGCTCAGCTCCTCCAGCATTTTGTATGCATTTCTCAAGACTTCCAGCATGTAAAGAACCTCCTATTTTAGAAGTTGTTTCCATGGTCATGGCATCTTTAGATACTAAAGCAGATTTGTTGTTTCTGATCGAGAACCTTCATCCAGACTGGTTAGTCTGGGTGTAGAGTCTTGGTCTGAAATGTTAACTGGCCATTTCTTTCCGCAGATGTTATCTGACTAGCCAAGTTCCTCCAGCTTTGGCTTTGTTCCTGCAAATTTTAGCATCTGCAGTCTAAATTATGGTAGTGACCATTTCTGAGTGAAATATCATGTAATAGGTTCAAATCAAATCAAATAGAGTTATTTTATATGTATAAGTACAGTGAGGTCCTACTTGTAGAAATGTCGCAGGCCTGTTGGTATAGGTATACATAGAATATAAGCTCATGCATGATGTTTACAAGACAGTCTAGTTACATAAAGGGTGGTGGGATAGAGATACGTCTCTACCAAAGGAAGTGAAAGCTGTTCCTTCCCTCCGCAAGCCTAGAGGTCACCCTTAGGCAAGGTGCTGCATCTGCTTAGCCCCCCACCCCCACCCCCGATCAGGGTCACATGAAGCCATGGGAGCGGGTAGAAAGTCATATGAGCAGCTGGGGCATATCTCAAGTTCTGTACGTGAACACTGACGCCAGGGAGACAATCTGGGAAGAGTATTGATAATGACTGGTGTTACTTGTCTTGTCAACACACTGCCCAGAAGGCAATGGCCAACCACTTCTGCAGAAAAATTTGCCTAGAACATTCGTGGTCATAAAAAGAGCATTACTGCTCATTTCATACAACACAGCATATACTAATAATGATGAGATATGTAAGCTAAACTTATGCATGTTCACCCACACTCAACAGTTATTTGTACATATAGAATTGATTTTGTATTTATATTTATTGTGTTTTTATGCTGCTTCCAAGGTTTCAAAGGTACATTTAATGACAGAGAAATGCATACAATATACATCCTGAAATTCTTTTTGTTCACAACCATCCATTAAAACAATGGAATGCCCCAAGAGAATGAATGACAGTTAAATTTTAGAACCCCAAACCCCCCCCCACCCCAGCTCCCCTCCCTCCTGCACATAAGCTGCAGCAAGCACAATAACCCCTTCCCCAACGGTAAAACAAAGCATCGGTACCGAGCACTCAAGCGTGAGCAAAGCAACAGCAAAGACACAGACTTGCAGTACTCCAAAGAGTACTCGTTCACCTGGTATTCAACAAACCACAGGCTCGCTCTCTCTCTCCCCCTAATAGGGGGAAAAGAGGTGTCTGTATTTCACAGCGAGAGGGGAGACAGAACAAACAACTCACTGGTTTACAATGTTAAAAGTCTGTTGCATCACTTTTTCTGAGCTCTGTGCCCAGAGATCTCCGGGTCTCTGGGCACACAGCCTTACACCTTCAATCTCCCACGACACACCGATCTGTCTGGATACTGAGCTTCGATCCACCTGTCTCCAGAGCCATGAGAGCTGAGCTAACGTGCTGAATAACAGCCAATTGTGAAGCCCCAAGAACGGATCCCATTCCCACCAAGAACCATAGTCAGTGTGTAACTCCAGATCAGGGTATTCAAGAAACCCTGAAAGGGAAAAATAGAGATATTAAAGACAGAAATTAGAGCTGTTTCCGAAGATGCAAACAAAGGAGTCGCCATTGGGTACCATTAATCCTTCTCCAGGTACAGAGCAACCGTCATTTATTTTCCTTTACACATGGAAACTGAAGAATGACAATACACAATCTTGGATCTCGAATTTTAACTACCAGTGGCCACCTTTTGTACAATACCCCATTTCTGATATAAAATGGACCACCTGGCTACTTGTAACGTATCAGTTACGTTTTGATAAAAATCATGGAATGTTCAACAGCATTTGGGGTAATTTGCACTGTTTTGTTGATTTGTTTGCTGTTTATTCATTTATTTAATTTTATTTATTTAGTGATTCAGCAAGGTAACAGGTTCTTGCTCCCCAATGAACCCATGATGCCCAATTACATCCATGTGACCAATTACCCTATGAACCATTACATCTTCAGATCATGGGAGGATACCAGAGCACTTAGAGGAAACCCACATGGTCAAGGGGAGAAGCACAAACTCCATACAGACGGCGGTGGGAATTGAACCTGGGTCATAGCTGATGTAACTGTGTTATGCTACACTGCTGTGCTGCCCCCCTGAGGGACACCTGTGAATAGATAGTTTCAGAGCCAACTGATTGCTGCTCAAACACCAGAACTTGGCTTGGAAAGCCCAGATAACAATTAAATAAACTCGTATTTACTGCTTTACAATCCCACGTGCCCTGATTTTGAAACAACAATACATGATCCCCTGATTCAATTGCTGAAATGGCTTGTTACAATTGTTCTCAGTGAACTGAAGCTCACCATGAAAACTCCTGTTCAGAGATGAAATGGACAGTTGGGTACTGAGGAGTGCAGCGGAACAGAAGGGTCTGGGACCCACAATTCCTTGAAAATGGCATCATAAAGAAACCTTTTGGCACATTGGCCTTCATAAATCAAAGTGTCAATTACAGGAATTGGAATACTGGACTTGTATAAGACTTAGATGAGGCTACCTTTGAAGAATTGTGTGCAATTTTGGTCACCTACCTTTAGGAAAGAGTTTACTCAGATTTGTCCTTAAAGACAGTTGTACAAATTTATAGATAGGACAAGTTTAGAGGAATGCAGGTCAAAAATAGGCAAACAGGACTAATTTAGATGGACATTTTGGTCGGCCTCAACAAGGTGGGTGGAAGGGACTGTTTCTGTGCTGCATTACTTGATGGCTCTATGCTGGGTCTGTTTATAAAACCACAGCATGGGCATCAGCAAGAATATTGCACTAACCAGGAATTGACCATGAGGTCTAAACATAACCGGACCACTAAGGAACAATGCATCAATTACTGGATTATGCAAAGTGCATTCCATGAAAGGAATGCAGCACAATAGCATGGTGGTTAGCATAATGTTATTACAGAGCCGATGACCCAGGTTCGATCCCTGCTGATGGCTGTAAGGGATTAGTATGTTCTGTCCGTGACTACTTGGGTGTCTCCAGGTGCTCCACTTCCCTTCCACATTTCAAAGACATACAGATTAGTAAAATAACTTGTCACATGGGAATAATTGGGAGGTGTGGACTCTTTGAGCTCAAAGGCCTTGTTACAAAGCTGTATTTCTAAATAAATAAATATACACACATAGAAGGAAAGAACCTTTTGGCTATATAGTCCAACTAGTCTGATTGTACCAAAAACCTACGCCCTTCTGAGTTTGAGAGCACAATGTTCCTTTAATATAGAATTGTGATGAACGTGCCCTATTTCCTCACTTTGAAGAAAAGAGAAAATTTAAATAGAGTTATTTAATGATCAAAGTGCTGAGGACATTCTGTCCATTGGACAATCACTAAGCTGTGGAAATTTTCAATGTAGTCATCTCACTCAGAATGCAGTCCCACAATGTAAGCTTGTTTTCTTGGCTCTTCTGTTCCAAGCTGGTATACCAGGTAAAAGATATTCCCCACTCTGCCACCCCTCTTACCTCTTCTCTCCTCACTTGCCCAACATGCCCACTTGGGGCTACTCCTACCCTTTCTCCCATGGTTCACTCTTCTCTCCTATCAGACTCCTTCTTCTCCACCCCTTTACCTTTTCCATCTATCACTCCCCAGCTTCTTCCTTCATCCCCCTCATCCACACTTCTGGCTTCAACTACCACATTCTACCTTCTTATTCCGGCTTCATGCCCCTTCCTTTCTAGTCCTGATGAAGGGTCTTGGCTCAAAACATTGACAGTTAATTCTCCTCCATTAATGCTGCTTGACCTGTTGAGTTCCTCCAGTATTTTGTGTGTGTACAAAGGTTTTAAAGGTTCATTTAACGTCAGAGGAATGTATACAATATAAATGCTGAAATGCTTTTTTCTTCGCAAACATCGACAAAAACAGAGGAGTGCCTCAAACAATGAATGAAAGTTAATGTTAGAACCCCAAAGTACCCCCCAGTTCCTCTCCCTCCTGCACATAAGCGGCAGCAAGCAACAATCTTGCCTCCCCCCACCAGCAAAAAAAGCATCTGCACCCACCACCAAGCACTCAAGTGTGCAGCAAAAGCAACAGTAAAGACACAGACTTTCAGTTCTCCAAAGTCTACTTGTCAACCCAGTATTCAACATACTACAGCTTCTCTATCTCCCTAATAAGGGAGAAAGAGGTGTCTCTATTTCACAGCGAGAGGGGAGACATAACAAACAACTCAATGGTTTACAATGTTAAAAGTCCGTTATGTCCCAAAGATCTCAGGTCTCTGGGCACACAGCCAAAGATCTTCCTGCTCCCACGACACACCAGTTCGGGACACCAACCTTCGATCCGCCCACTTCCATAGACAGTTAGACAGACAGACATACTTTATTGATCCCGAGGGAAATTGGGTTTTGTTACAGTCGCACCAACCAAGAATAGTGTAGCAATATAAAACCGTAAATAATTAAATAATGTTAAGTAAGTTATGCCAAGTGGAAATAAGTCCAGGACCAGCCTATTGGCTCAGGGTGTCTGACACTCTGAGGGAGGAGTTGTAAAGTTTGATGGCCACAGGCAGGAATGACTTCCTATGATGCTCAGTGTTACATCTCGGTGGAATGAGTCTGTGGCTGAATGTACTCCTGTGCCTAACCAGTACATTATGGAGTGGATGGGAGACATTGTCCAAGATGGCATGCAACTTGGACAGCATCCTCTTTTCAGACACCACCGTCAGAGAGTCCAGTTCCACCCCCACAACATCACTGGCCTTACGAATGAGTTTTTTGATTCTGTTGGTGTCTGCTACCCTCAGCCTGCTGCCCCAGCACACAACAGCAAACATGATAGCACTGGCCACCACAGCCTCGTAGAACATCCTCAGCATCGTCCGGCGGATGTTAAAGGACCTCAGTCTCCTCAGGAAGTAGAGACGGCTATGAGATCCTAGGCCTTAGGCTGCGCCCTTGGCATGTCGGATAATGGCCAGACGTTACTGGTTCTCATTCCTGCAAAGAACCAAAGTCAGCATGTAATTCCAGGGCAGGGTCTTCAAAAGAACCCTGAAAAGGAAAAACAGAGATATTAAAGATGGAATTAAAGCTGTTTCCAAAGATGCAAGCAAAGAAGTCACCGTTTAACACAATCTTGACTAAGCTCTGTTGTGTGTTTCAGCTTATGTAGAATATCTTGTATTCATGTAAAAGATAATTTGGCTGGCTTTCTGATAAATATACAGCAAGGAACCCAACAAATCTTCAACGTGATCTCATCTGTAAAATAGTCACTAGAATTTACTAGCCCGCTTGTGCCTTAGCATAATGACGACCATTTACTGCTGACATTGAATATGAATTTACCCACCTCAATTAGCAGACTAAGAATCTATTAAGTCAGTTATTATCCATTTCCTGCCAAGACATCAATTCAGGCAAGCTCTATCCTAACAATTACATATTGATTTCAAACCATAATTACGAATAATTCAATATGAACATTGAACATGCAGCCATTAGTAGATATAAACCATTAATATATAAGGGCACCAACTAATTTCCAGAATACATAATGCACAATTACAGAGCAGCAAGAAAAGCAGTGAATATAAAGACAATTAAGCAACAACCAGATAATAAACTATCAAATTATAGAACTGTGCTAAACTCTTACGCTCATATACATAGCCAGAGGTCCTAAGAATTTTGCATAGTACTGTATTGATTTTATGTATTGCACTGTACTGCTACTACAGAAAAAATAACAAATTTCATGACATATCTGAGTAAGCCTGATTCTGGTAAGGGTCTCTATGTTCTGAGCAAACAAAAATCAATCAACTTCTGCCTTAAATATATGTAAAGAGCTGGCCTCCACAGCTGACTATGGCATCAAATTCTACAGATTCAACACACTCTGGCTAAAGAAATTCCTCCTCATCTCCATTCTTAAAGGCCTCTTGAGGCTCTATCCTTTAGTCTTAGATACCCTCACCTGAGGAAACATCCTCTCTATGAAGGCCTTTCAACATATAACCATATAACCTTATAACAATTACAGCATGGAAACAGGCCATCTTGGCCCTTCTAGTCCATGCCGAATGCTTACTCTTACCTAGTCCCACTGACCCGCACTCAGCCCATAACCTTCCATTCCTTTCCTGTCCATATACCAATCCAGTTTTACTTTAAATGACAATACCGAACCTGCCTCTACCACTTCTACTGGAAGCTCATTCCACACAGCTACCACACTCTGAGTAAAGAAATTCCCTCTCATGTTACCCTTAAACTTTTGCCCCCTAACTCTCAACTCATGTCCTCTTGTTTGAATCTCCCCTAGTCTCAATGGAAAAAGCCTATCCAGGTCAACTCTATCTATCCCCCTCATAATTTTAAATACCTCTATCAAGTCCCCCCTCAACCTTCTACACGCCAAAGAATAAAGACCTAACTTGTTCAACCTTTCCCTGTAACTTAGGTGCTGAAACCCAGGTAACATTCTAGTAGATCTTCTCTGTACTCTCTCTATTTTGTTGATATCTTACCGATAATTCGGTGACCAGAACTGTGCACAATACTCCAAATTCGGCCTTACCAATGCCTTGTACAATTTTAACATTTTTAACATTCAATAGGTTTCACAGGGATCCCTGCTCATTGATCCAGATTCCAGTGAGTAGAGGTCCTGAACCATCAAATGCTTCTCATATGAGAAGCTTTCAATCCCAGAATAATTTTCGTGAATCTTCTTTGAATCCTCTCCAATGTCAGCACATCCCTTCTTGGATAAGGGGCCCATAACTGTTGACAATACTCCAAGTGAAGCCTCCAATACTCCAAATGACCTTACCCTAGATATATGTATGCCTAAAACTTTTGCACAGTACTGTGGTTATACCATATGTCATGAGGCTTGGTAGTATAGTGGTTAACCTAACTCTATAATTCAGGTTGACATCAATTAAGGACACTAGTTCAGCTGAAAGTCCTAAGTGTCTACATTGGAAAAAGTCAGTTAATTGAAAAGAGGGCTTTTCTTTGTGCTCAGCAACTGTGTCTAACTTGTTACTGATTTTATACGTAAATTGCACATTTTGTTTTGAAGTATCTGAACCCATTTCCCAATGATTTTCTGCTGCGCACCAGAAAACTCAAACTGGTGCTTCTTACTGAGATTCAGGCTAGCTCACGGCTTCACTTCCCTGTGTGCGTGTGTCCCCTGTACAGAACTATATTAATATTATAGTTCAAATTAATGATCGAGTACCTAAAATTGGTGAAGTGGATTACAACTAATACAATCAGTGGCCACTTTATTAGTTACCTCCGGTACCTAGTAAAGTGTCCAATGAGTGGAAGTTTGTGGTCTTCTGCTGATGTAACCCATCCATTTCAAGGCTCTATGTGCCATGTGTTTGGAGATGCTCTTCAAAGCAGGGCAAAACTTGTATGCTGTCCAGAACAATTCTCGTTGAAAACAAACAAAGCATTTCTCTGCATGGTTCAATGTACATATGATAAATAAGGCTAATTTTTTAAATCCTTTTATATGTACCGTACTTTGCACAAAGAGGCTGCCTGTGATGTCTCCTTTAAATCCCTCACCTCCAAATTTAAACACATGACCTCCAGTTTTTAACACACTATTCCTGGGGACAAAAGGCTATTTGCTTTTATCCTGTCTATGTCCCTCATGATCTTACAGACATTTATCAGATAAACCTCAATCTCCTCCCTTCCAGGGAATGAGGTCCTAGTCTATGCAACTTCTCCTTGTAACTCTGAACCCACAGTCCAGGCAACATCATGATGAATTTTACCCTTCAACCATCAGGCTCCTGAACCAAACTGGATAACTTCACTCACCTCAACACTGAATTGATCGCAGAACACAACCTATGGACTCACTTTCAAGAACTATCTGATATTTTTCCCCAGTTATTTATTGCTTCATTTGATTTGTGGTTGAACAGTTTACTTTCTTTGGTATTTTGGATTTTGCCAGTCTTTGCTAGTTTTTTCTTTGATTTTGTTGGATTTCTTTGTTCTGCTGTGAATCCCTGGAAGAAAATGCATATCAGAGTAATATATTGTGACATCAATAATCTGATAATAAGTTTATTTTGAACTTTGAAATCTTTGGTAACTTCAACCTTTGCCTTAGATCTACCTAATCAACTGGCCTGCACAGTTGTCCGTGGCAACGGATTCCATCTTCTGGCTGAAAAAGAAATTCTCGTTTCTGTTCCAAATGGACATTCCTCAATTCTGAATCTGTACCCTCTAGTCCAAGACTTTGCCATTAAAGGAGACATCCTCGCCACATCCACTTTGTCTAGGTCCTACAAAAACCTACCTTGGCACCTCACAGTGGCATAAGAGTGATGCTGGCCAAAGATCAGCAAAGTACAGTGGAGATTTGTTCCCTGGCAGGTCTAACCTAGCCGTGAAGGTGATGCTCCATCGATATACTACTAGACTAGATCTAGTAGTAGGATCGTGGCTAGCTGAGTCAAGGAGGTAAGCATGTCTTTGCTACTTTGTAGGTTATGCCTCTTCAGGCAAAGGCTGGACCCAACGAGGACACCAGCAGCAGATGGTGTCTGTGGCAGATGAATCCAAAAGGGTCAATGGTACCTTGGTGACATGTGGAGGAACCAGAGTGCTGGTCAACGGATGGCATCACTAGACTAGTTAGTTGTCACTGCGGGGCAGCTTCCTTATCCGCTAAGTCTGTTACACTCCTGTGTACCACTTAGCATCAGATTTGGAAGCCCAGAGAGACTGTATGGTGGGGGCACGACACCATCTCTCTTATTACTGTGCAAGGCATGTTGGAGAGACTAAACTCTCAGCACAGAGTATCTAGGTCTTTCAATATTCAATAGGTTATCTCATTCTTCTAAACTCCAGTGAATACAGGCCCAGAGCCATCATACATGCCTCATTTGTTAACCCTTTCATTCCTGTGATCATACTCATGAACCTCCTCTGGACCCTTTCCAATGCCAACAGATCTTTTCTTAGAAAAGAGGTCCAAAACTGCTCACGATACTCCAATTGCGGTCTGACCAATGCTGTATAAAGCTTCAACATCTAATGAATCCTGCATGAGGACTGCAAGTCCCTTTGCATTTTTGATTTTTGAATTTTCTCCCAATTTAGAAAATAGTCCAAGTGAACATAGGAATGGAGGGATATGGATCATGTTCAGGATAAAGAAGCTTACATCTGGCATTGCGTTTGATACAGATATTATGTGCTAAAGGGCCTATTCCTGTGCTGTACTGTTCTATGTTATAAAATACCATCCCTGCCATCTATAGAATTTCAAAATGCAAAGGTAAAAGATACTGGTGCCAGTGGCCCTGTGTAAAGGCAAAGCTTGTGTGAACCAATAAGTGCAGAAACTCAGCTGGTGATCTTTTGCTGTCACTAAGTGTCAGGGTCCAGACCATTGTGAGACTTAGAGACGGGCACACAAACATCTGTTTAAAATTGTTTGTCTATTTCCTATGGGTTGGTTGGTTCCTTAAGGTTGTCATAGCTGGGGGAGGTGGAGGTAGTGGGGACCTTTCTCTCTCTATTAAATGCTCCTACAGTTGTGCACCCCAAATAAACTCTGATAATGAAGTCCAACTCCTGGCCTTCATGTGTAGCTTAGCTACTAAGCCTGGCTGAACCATTTCTACTGATGGAAGAGGCAAAGGTTGATTACTGGTGCCTTTCAACTAGTCGCTTCAGGCAGATAGAATTGTCAGCTGTGGTTGGCAGCTCATCTAGGTAAAGCAAAGCTCTGATCTCAATCGTCCACTGCCTTGCTCTATACCCACTCATGGGGAAGGCTTTGGGAGTAAACCCTGATGGAAAAATCTGGAGCAGCGGTTCCTAAGACAATCTTACATTGAATTCAATGCTTACTAGCAACTCCTGCAATGTCACCGGTGCCAAACTATATTGGTCTCTGCCCAAACATGAGGAAATCTGCAGATGCTGGAAATTCAAACACCACACACAAAGTGCTGTTGGAACACAGCAGGCCAGGCAGCATCTATAGGGAGACGGTACAGTCAATGTTTCGGGCCGTGACCCTTCATCAGGACTGACTGAAAGAAAAGATAGTAAGAGATTTGAAAGTGGGAGGGGGAGGGAGAAATCCAAAATGATAGGAGAAGACGGTGGGGGCGGGGGGAGGGATGAAGTTGAGAGCTGGAAAGGTGATTGGCAAAAGGGATACAGATCTGGAGAAGGGAAAGGATCGTGGGGCAGGAGGCCTAGGGAGAAAGAAAGGGGGAGGGGAACACCAGAGGAAGATGGAGAACAGGCAAGGAGTGATTGTGAGAGGGGCAGAGAGAGAAAAAAAAAGTGAGGAAAAAAGGGGGGAAATAATAAATAATAAATAAATAGATAGATAGATAGATAGATAGATAGGTAAATAAATACATAAGGGATGGGGTAAGAAGGGGAGGAGTGGCATTAGCGGAAGTTAGAGAAATCAATGTTCATGCCAACAAGTTGGAGGCTACCCAGCCGGTATATAAGGTGTTGTTCTTCCAACCTGAGTGTGGCTTCATCTTGACAATAGAGGAGGCCATGGGTAGACATATCAGGTCTCTGCCTGTCCTTTGGATTTATCAGCTGTTTGGAGAGGGAGAGTCTACTGCATAGGCAACAGCTTGCTCTCCATATCGTACTGCCCTACTTTATAATACTGGCTTACGTATCACATAGGCACCTAGGATGTAATATCCGTGGTTGACATCAATCAGAGCAGGCCTCGGCATTTCCTATGAGTCAGTGTTGAAATAATGTGGCAGCAGCCTGACTGAAAATCAGCTGCCACCTGCGAAGTGTGGCGTCCACTACAGGTTTTAATACTCCTGGGGAGAACAAGATCCAATATATAAGCCAAGGATGAGCAATCTCATGATTTGTTTTGTGACTTTGGATTTAGCATGCATAGCACCCTTGTGATGTGCCAGAAATTGCTAAAGTCTAATTCTTGGCAGTGCATGTCATAAATGTTTCAAGAGCTAATAAGACCTTGCACTTAAGAACACTGAGTTCATTTCCCTCTGCTGATCTGGCATCATTTGCTTCTGAATATCTAGTGAGTGACCTCCAAAAGCAAGGTTATCCACAGAAAGTTCATCCTGATATCTGAATGGACTTGCCCTGATGCAGCTTCTAACAGTAAACAACAATCAAATCACAGTAGTGAAGAGTGCCATGGTAGTGTAGCGGTAAGCATGACGCTACTACAGTTTGGGGTTGTCGGAGTTTGAAGTTCAACTCTGGTGTCCTCTCTAAGGAGTATGTACCTGTATACCCTCCCCATGGAGTGCATGGGTTTCCCCCAGATACTCCAGATTCCACCCTCATTCATTAATTATTTAGTCACACAGCAGAAAAATGTGGACTTCACTTTAATCAGCATTAAACTGCATCTGCCCCCCTGCGTACCTCAGAAATGTACAGTACCATGTTCAAGTCTTAGGTATGTATACAGTATATAGTTAGGGTGCCTAAGAATTTACAAAGCTCTGTACATTCCTGAGGTACATAACAATCACTAATAAATGAGTCA
The DNA here is from genome assembly GCF_030144855.1 of Hypanus sabinus. Classification (NCBI taxonomy): domain Eukaryota; kingdom Metazoa; phylum Chordata; class Chondrichthyes; order Myliobatiformes; family Dasyatidae; genus Hypanus; species Hypanus sabinus. The sequence goes on from NC_082713.1 coordinate 8,915,724, forward strand.
TAGAGTCATAGACCACGAGAACTTAGCCTGTCTATGCTGAGCTGGCAATAGACAATAGACAATAGACAGTAGGTGCAGGAGTAGGCCATTCAGCCCTTCCAGCCAGCACCGCCATTCACTGTGATCATGGCTGATCATACACAATCAGTACCCCTTTCCTGCCCTCTCCCCATATCCCTTGACCCCGCTATCTGTCTCGTCCCATTGATTGCACCTGAACCATAACCCACCAAACCTCTCCTGTCTAAAGGTTCAAAGGCTCAAAGGCTCCTTTTATTATCAAAGTATGTATGTAGAATACAATTCTGAGATTTATCTTCTGCAGGTAGCCATAAAATACAAAAAAAACGATACAGGTAGCTGAAAGAAAGCCATCAATCCACCCCCCCCCACACACAAAAAGAAAAAGAAACAAGAACTAGCAAACCCAAACATCCCCCCAACCACTCCCTCACACAAAAACACAGATCACCAGCAATAACACCAAACACCAAACCCCAAGCCCGCCAATTGGTAACAAGAATGGGCAAGAACACAAAAAAACATGAAACTGAAAGAGGCCAATATGAACTACAAACATGAGGAAATCTGTATATGCTGGAAATTCAGGTAACGCACACAAATTGCTGGTGGAACATAGCAGGCCAGGCAGCATCTACAGGGAGAAGCACTGTCGACGTTTCGGGCCGAGACCCTTTGTCAGGACTAACTGAAAGAAAAGACAGTAAGAGATGTGAAAGTAGGAGGGGGAGAGGGAAATCCAAAATGATAGGAGAAGACAGGAGGGGGAGGGGTGAAGCTAAGAGCTGGAAAGATGATTGGCAAAAGGGATACAGAGTTGGAGAAGGGAAAGGATCATTGGACGGGAGGCCTTGGGAGAAAGAAAGGGGAGGGGAGCACCAGAGGGAGATGGAGAACAGGCAGAGAATGATTGTAAGAGAGGCGGAGAGATTAAAAAAAAGGGTGGGGGGAATAAATATATAAATAAGGGATGGGTTAAGAAGGGGAAGAGGGGCATTAATGGAAGTTAGAGAGATCAATGTTCATGCCATCAGGTTGCAGGCTCCCCAGAGGGAATATAAGGTGTTGTTCCTCCAACCTGTGTGTGGCTTCATCTTGACAGTAGAGGAGGCCATGGATAGACATATCAGAATGGGAATGGGACGTGGAATTAAAATGCTTGGCCACTGGGAGATCCTGCTTTCTCTGGCGGACAGAGCGTAGGTGTTCAGAGAAACGGTCTCCCAGTCTGCGTCAGGTCTCACTAATATATAAAAGGCCGCACCGGCCGACTCACACCATTACGAATCAAGAACCTATCAACTAATTTAAATATGCTCAATTGCTTCACCTCCGCAGCCATCTGTGGCAAAAAATTCACTACCCTCTGGCTAAAGAGTTTCCTCCTAATCTTTGTTTAAATTTCCATCTCGCTGTTGAGAGACTGCCTTCTGCTCTTAGACCTCCCCCCTATTGGAAGCATCCTCTCCGCATACACTCTTTCCTAGGCCTTTCAATATTTGATAGGTTTCGGTGAGATCCATTCCTCATACTCTTATACTCCAGTGGGTACCTGCTCAGAGTCATCGAACACTCCTCATACATTAACCCTTGCATTTCCAGAATCATTCTCATGAACCTCCTTTGAATCTCTCCAACATCAGCACATCCTTTCTTAAATAAGGGGCCCTAAACTACTCACAATACTCCAAGTGCAGACTGATGAATGCCTTATAAAACTTCAGGACTACATCCTTGTTTTTATATTCTAGTTCTCCTGAAATGAATGCTAACATTGCATTTGCTTTCCTTACCACTGACTCAATCTGCACATTAACCTTTAGGGAATGCTCAACAATGACTCCTAAGTCCCTTTGCACCTCAGATTTTTGAATTTTCTCCTTGCTTAGAAAATAGATTGTCTTTATATATTCTACCAAACTTACATTATATTCCATCTGCCACATTTTCGCATTTTATCCCAAGCTGTTCAAGGCTTTCTGCAACTTCCCTGCTACCTCAACACTACCTGCCCCCAACCTATCTTGATATTGTCTGCAAACCTAGCCACAAAGCCATCTGTCCCTTCATTCAAATTATTGACATACAACATGAAAATAAATGGGCCCATCCACCACAGATCGTTGATCAAAATCCGATTATATCAGATGATTTACAAACCATTTTCCAACAGACTTAACTAGCAATGTGGCATATCTGGTGGGGTGAAAGACTTTTGCATTCTCTTGTTTTTGCTGACTGTGTTACAATTCTTTGAAACTCATTCACTCCACATTCATAAAGCAGAGTCCTCTGAGTCAGGGATGAAAGGGGTTCTAGATAAGTAGGGGAGTGTCAGACATGTACAGTTGAACAAAAATGGAGTTGATGTTGAAATCGGATCACCTATGGTCTTATAATATAATAGCTGTCTGTCTTATTAGAATCAGAATCAGTTTTATTACATCCTACCCTATCTATGGAACATAAAACATTATAACACAGTACAGGCCCTTCAGCAAAAATGTTTTGTTGATATCTTAATCTACTCTAAGATCAATCTAACCCATTCCTCTCATACAGCCCTCCAGATTACTATCTCTGTCATAATTTTATAAACTAATATCAGGTCTCTCCTCCGTCTCCAGCACTTCACAAGCCTGAACAGAAATAAAACCGAGGAGAAACTTCATTCATATCTGTTCCATATCTCAGAAAGGATCTAGGTGGACTAGTGAAGCTGGTAGACCATATTGCAGGGATGGCCTCTTATCTCTTAGGGAAGTTAGAAAAGGCTCGGGCTCACTTCATTGGTAAGATGAAGACTAAAGTTCTTGAACTGATTGCTACCACCCGGAAAGAGCCTTAGGTCCCACAAGATCAGGTTCCCGACAGCCATCAAGCTCCTTAACCAGTGTGAATAACTTCACTCATCTCAGCACTGAACTGATTTCTAAGGGCTCACATTCAAGGACTCTATAAGTTATGTTCTCAGTAAGTGTGCTGGTAACGACTGAACACAGGTACAGAGGAACGGCAGACTCCCATGTAGAGAAGAAACAAGAGACTAGATATAGGAATTCCAAAAAAAATATCAGTGGCACAACTGAGTGACACCGTGAGACATATCATTCTCCACACAAGAACCCTGTGAAGAGTGCTAAGTAGGTGGGGGGGGGGGAGAGTTCTGCATTAAATGATCGTAGAATGATGCAGAAAATGTGTGTCACAAATAACTTGACAAGATCAGACAGAAATCACAAGAGCTTAATGACTGTCGTTAAGATAACAATTAATGAATAAATGCAGGAGCTCCAGAAACCAAGGAGCCCAATGTTCTCCCAACACTATAGCACATTGCAGGGCTCATGGGACAGAATAATATATCTATCTATCTGTCTGCTTATTTATGTATTTATGTATTGTCCTACCTGTCATTCTATATGTCTTTCTATCTAACCGAATATTTTGTATTTTAAGAGTTTGTCTTATTTTACATGTTGGTTGTCAGTTCTTGTGTGTTGTTTTGATTGATGCTACTGTATTTCTTAATTCCACTATGAATGCCTGCAAGAAAACAAATTCTGGAGCCATAAATGGTGACACAAACTGTAGATAATAGAAATCATATTTTAATTTGAAATCGAGAAAACATTGATGCATGTTTAAAAATGCAATCCAATTAAAAGAAAAATTCTAAGCTTATTGCTTTGAAGTGTTGATTATCTAATTGTTTGATTATGAGGCAGTAAGTAATCAGTTGTATAAATTTTGACTTGTGTATTCACATAAAAGACTAAAGACAGTGAACACGATACTGACTTCTTTTCCATGCATCAACAGGAAACTCGAAAGCAATCTCAAAGGGTCTTGGTAAACTGCTTCTTACACAGATGTTCAGGGATCATTGAAAGTGGTTTTATAGATTGAGAAATAACCAGACTAGGAAAAAGCAGTTGGGTCATAACATTGCTATTCTGCAGAGAAGCAGAATAGAGAAATGCCTTGAATTTGATAAACTGGAAGTGCCTCATTGTTGTGTAATACTGACTGTTCACTAAACACATAATAAAACACAACTAAAATAAATGGAGCAGTGACATCAGTGCTGGACTCCGGAGCGAAGGTTCCCGAGCTTGAATCGAGTCAGGCTGCCCCCGGACATGCTTTCCATCCGTGCCAGGTTGAGTGTCGAGCTCACAACTCGGCCTGCCTCATGGAAAAAAAACACTGCGCTGTGAGAAGGATATGGGAGACCACTCACAGAATCTTTCCTCCAAGACAACCATTTGAAAAAAAACATAAGTGATTGCTGAGGCTCTGGCAGAGTATGGCCAGAAAAAAAACATAAATGGCATGAAAAAGTATATATTGAGTTTCTCAGACAGTGGGTCCAAGGATATGGCAGGCAGATAACTAAAAAGCACACTGAGGTAGAACAAATCAATGGCAGGGGAATATGGGGTGTATTTTCAAGAGGAAGCATTTAGAAAAACAGAATTTTCAATTTTCTGAGTATTTTCACATGCACTGAAGTCTTCCAACAGAAACATTGTGGAATAGTGTTTTGTTTGTCTGTTGGCAGGAAAGCTGTGCAGGATAGTTTTCAAGAGTGGAAAAGCCATTGCACTGGGGCAGTTCCACTCTCTTGACTCTTGACCACACTCATGTTGGAGGAGAAATACCTCATCTGCTGACTGGTAACCTCAAACCTGATCGCGTGAACATTGATTTCTCCAACTTTTGGTAATTTCTCACTTCTCCACCTTCTCTCCTTTTCCAGTCCCCATTCTGACTCACGTCTAATCCCTTCTCTTTTCCTCACCTGCTCATCACCCCTCTAGTACCCCTTCTATCAGATTCCTTCTTCATCCCTTTACCTTTTCCACCTATCACATCTCAGCTTCTTACATCGTTCCCCCCTCCCCCATCTACTCAACTTCCCCCTTACCTGTTTCCCCTATATTCTTCTAGCTTGTACTCCTTCCCCCCACCTTCTCATCCTAGCTTCCTCCTCCTTCCTTTCCAGTCTAAATGAAGGGTCACAGTGCAAAAGGTTGACGGTTTATTCCTTTCAATGACTTATTGAGTTCCTCCACTGTTTTGTGGGTGTTGCTGCGTAAGATGATCAACGTGGAGTTAGGGTTATACAACATAGGAGGCCTTCAATTTTTTGCATCAAACTATTCATTATGATGAGCCTATGTCCCACTCCTTGAATTAAATATTGGCACACACAAATCAAGTAAGTTCATCCTGACCAATTAATCTGTCTTCATAATATTCCTCAAAGGCAGACACCAGAAGAACTTCCTTCTTAATAAGACCATAAAACGTTAGCAGAAATGGACCACTTGGCCCACCAGCATTCCATCATGACTGATTCTGATTTATTTTCCCTTTCAAACCCATCATCCATGTAACTTTTTATGCTCTGACTAATCAAGAACTTATCAACCTCTGCTTTGAATATACTCAATGACGGCCTCCATGGCTGTCTGTGGGAATGACTTTCACAGGGTTATCACCCTCTGGTTAAAGAAATTTCTCCTCCTCTCTGTTCTAAATGGATGTATTTCTATTCTGGGGCTGTGCCAACTGGTTCTAGATTCACCCACAATAAGAATTATAATCTCCACATCCACTCACTCTACACCTTTCAATATTGGTGTTAGGGTCCGGTCCAGAGACCACCTTCCGGGTCTTGCTCCGGTCTGCAGACTCCGAACTCCAGGCCTTGCGGCCAGCCCTCCTGTCACCTGGAGCCATTGGATCATCTTGGCTTAAGGAGGTACACCTGTTGCCTATTAGGGGGCAGGTGTTTATAAGGGGCTCAGGGACTGAGCCCAGTTGGGGGGTTGTCTTGATCTGAAGCTGGTTTAACCTGCTCTGTATTGGTTCTATCCAGGTTTGTCTTGTTTTCCTGCTTCTCTTGTGTGTGCTGGTCCTGCTGTATTTGCCTTGCTTGTGCTGTTTGCTTGCTTCTCCCCATTTCCTGGTGTATCCTGGTTGTCCTGCTGCTCACCCTGGACCCAGCTCCCTTCTGTTCCCTTGCCTCTGTTGGGTAAGCCAGGCTGTCTGCTGTTGCCTGGCAGGGGGACTTGGACCCCTTCCTACCCCTCACCTCAGTTGGGTTGTGCCTGCACCTGCCCAGGGTTTTGTGTCTTGCCCAGGCCTCTGTGTTCCTGCCTGGGAGGCAGCCCTGCCCAGGAGTTATGTGCCTGCCCCAGGGGGTGCTCCTGTCTGCCATGAACTCTGGGATCCAGCCCTGCCTGCATTACCCCTTGCATGCCATGGCATCTCCATTCTGTCCTACCCCTAGTACTTCAGTTCCTGTATCCTGCATTTGGGTCCATTCCATGTCTGCTCCTGACAATTGGATAGGTTTCAATGAGATCCTCCCTCATTCTTCTAAACTGCAGCAAGTTTAGACAATCAACAAAATATTCTGGAAATCTGAAGTAAAAATGGAAAATATTGAAAATGCTGAGCAGGTCAGAGAACATTGGTAGAGTGAGAGAAAGTGTGAACATGTCAAGTTAAAGACCCATTATAGAAGATGGTTTTTGAAGACTGTCACAAGATCTTTCTGTCCATCTGGGTAGAAGGGCAAAGGCTACAAGTGAAAGATGGAGTCCTAATAATGGAGTAAAGGGTTAGGTTTGGCAGTAGATCCTGGGTCTGGAGAGAAGCTTTAATCTGTCAGACAAGGGGAAGAATGGAAATAGTAAAAATTATTTTCCTTAACTTTTATTTGCTTAGAGATGCAGCATGGAACAGGCCTGTTTAACCCACTAAGCTTTGACACCTACCAGCCACCATTTAACCCTAGCTTAAACACAGTGACCAATTAACTGGCTAACCAGAATGTCTTTGGACTGTGGGAGGAAACCAGGGTACCTGGAGGAAACCCACATGTACACAGTGAGAATATACAAACTTTTTACAGATGACAATGGAATTGGACTCTGAACTCTGACACTGAGCTGTCATAGCATTGTGCTAATCATTACTCTAATGTGGCACCCCTACCTGTGACATAACCAACAGGGGTGTCATCCACATTTGTAAGAATGACAGAGTACCTGATCTGTGGTGTCTTATACCAATTACAATGCTGCATAAAATCAGAAACAGTTACTTCTAACCTCATAATGATCAAGACTCAAGATTATTTGATGTCATTTCCAGTATATAAGCATAGGGAGAACAAAATAATTGTTACTTCAGATTGGAAGTAACAACTCAAAAACACTCAAAAGATAAAGAACAGATTAATAATAATAGACTCAACTAATATAAATAGATAAGATTACTTGTATACATAGATTGATTGTCTGTCCAAAAGTGACACTAGGCTGTATATAAGGTAACTGACTGGAGATATGAAAGTCGTTGTGGAGTTAGTTGGTGGAGGTGTTGATCAGTCTTACTGCTTGGGGAAAGTAACAGTTTTGAGTCTGGTGGTCTTGGCATAGATGCTATATATCCTCCTCCCTGATGGGAGTGGGACAAACAGTCCATGAGCAGGCTGGGTGGAATCCTTCATAATGTTACTGGCCCTTTTCCACCACTTTTATGTGTATATGTTCTTAATGGCAGATAGGCTGGTGCCAGTGGTGTGTTGGGCAGTTTTGATCTCCCACTGTAGAGCCATCCTGTCTGCCACAGTGCAGTTTCCACACCAAAGAGTGATACAGCTTGTTAGAAATGAGGAGAAATCTGCAGATGCTGGAAATCCAAGAACCACATACAAAATGCTGGAGGAACTCAGCAGGTCAGGCAACATCTATGGAAAAAAGCACAGTCGATGTTTCGAGCCAGAACCCTTTGGCACGACTGGAGAAAAAAAGCTGAGGAGTAGATTTGAAAAGTAGGGGGAGGGAACAATGTAACACTAGGTGACAGGTGAAACTCAGTGGGGAGGGATGAAGCAAAGAGCAGGAAGTTGATTGGGAAAGAGACAGAAGGACATGGAAGAAAGAAAAAAGTGGGGGGTGGAGCACCAGAGGGAGGTGATGGACAGGCAAGGAGAGAGAGAAATGATGAAAGGAAATGGGGAGGCATTACTGGAAATTTGATAAATCGATGTTCATGCCATTAGGTTGGAGGCTATCCAAATGGAATATAAGGTGTTGTTCTTCCAGCCTAAGTGTGGCCTCATCACAACAGTGGAGGAGGCCATGAATGGACATATTGGAATGGGAATGGGAAGTGGAATTAAAATAGGTGGCCACTCAGAAATCCCACTTGTTCTGGCAGATGGAGCGAAGATGCTCAGTGAAGCGGTCTCCCAATCTATATTGAGAACCATTTCCTATTCCCTCTTCCCTCTTTCATGTTATTTCCTTGCCCACCAATTGCCTCACTTTGGTGTTCCTCCCCCCACTCTTTTTCTGTTCTTCAATGGTCTTCCGTCTTTTTCACCAATCAATCTCCTATCTCTTTGCTTCATCCCTCCCCTTCAAGTTTCACCTGTCACCTGGTGTTTCTCCCTCCATTCCCCCCACAATTCAAAACTACTCCTCAACTTTTTTTCTCCAGTCCTGCCAAAGGGTTTTGGCCCAAAACATCGATGGTGCTTTTTTTTCTATAGTTGCTGCCTGCCATGCTGAGCTCTCGCAGCATTTAGTGTGTGTTGCAGCTTGTTAGAATGCTCTCCATTACACATCTGTAGAATGACATGAATATGGATGTGTGCAAAGTCCAGCTCAAGGTTGACCACGAAAATTGCATCCCAGCTATCTATGTGACATCCAGGACAGAGCAGTACGATATGGAGAGAAAGCTGCTGCCTATGTAACAGGCTCCCCCTCTCCACACATGCAGAGACGGATAATGGTTTGGCACCAGAAGCATCGCAGGAGTTGCCAGTCAGTGTTGTATTCAACATAGGACTGGCTAAGGGATTCCAGCAAGGATTTTCCTTGGAGTTTACACCCAAAGCCTTCCTCACCAGTGGGTATAGCTACAAAGCAGTGGAGGCTTGAGATCAGTGTTTTCCTTCTCATAGATGAGCTGTCAACCACAGCTGACAAGCTCCACCTGACCAAAGCAACTGATTCTAAGCTGCCAGTGACCTGCCTTTGCTCCTTCTCCAGTCACTATAACTGGTTCCATCAGGCTTAGTAGCTAAGCCACATGAGAAGGCCTGGAGCTGGATTTGAGTGTCAGGGGCTATTTGATGCGCATGCCATTGGGAGCATTTAATAGATAGTGGGAGCTCATTCCCATTATCACCCCCGGGCTATTACAAACTTAAGAAACAAGCAATTATAACGAAAAGGAATTATATAAAAATAAGTAAGTTTTCTCATGGTAATATAAAACTTTGCATGAGATTTGGTCACCTTTCAGTTTGTTGATTTAATTTTGCACTAATGTGTGGCATGATAACAGATAGTAATGAGAGATGCAGAAATGGCAGAGGAACTGAATGCATATTTTGCATCAGTCTTCACAGTGGAAGACATCTGCAGTATACCTGACATTCAAGAGTGTCAGGGAAGTGAAGTATGTGCAGGGAGAATTACAACTGTGAAGGTGCTCAGGAAGCTTAATGGTCTGAGGGTGAATAAATCTCCTGGACCTGATGGAATGCACTCTTGTCATCTGAAGGAAGTAGCAGGAGAGATTGCAGAGGCTTAACAATGTTCTTTCAAGAATCAATAAATTCTGGCATTGCACTGAATGACTGGAAAATTCCAAATGTTACTCTGCTATTTAAGAAGTGTGGGAGGAAGCAGAAAAGAAACTATAAACCTGTTAGCCTGACATCAGTTGCTGGGAAGTTGTTGAAATCGATTGTTAGGGATGAGATTACAGAGTACCTGGATGCACATGACACGATAGACCAAAGCCAGTATGGTTTCTCAAAAGGAAAATCCTGCCTGACTAACCTACTGCAATTTTTTGAGGAATTTACAAGCAGGGTAGACAAAGGAGATGCAGTAGATGTGGTGTACTTGGATTTTCAGAAGGCCTTTGACATGGTGCCACACATGAGGCTGCTTAGCAAGCTAAGATCCCATGGAATTACAGGGGAGTTAATAGTATAGGTGGAGCATTTGCTGATCGGATGAAAACGGATTGGGAATAAAGGTATCCTATTCTCGCTGGTTGCCAGTTACCAGTGAAGTTCCACAGGGTTTGGTGTTGGGACTGCTGCTTTTTTACAGTGTATGGCAATGATTTGGACTATGGGATTAATGAATTTGTGGCTAAATTTGCCGATCATGCAAAAATAGGTGGAGGAGCAGGTAGTGTTGAGGAAACAGAGAGCCTGCAGAGAGACTTAGATAGATTAGGGAAATGGGCAAAGAAATGGCAAATGAAATACAATGTTGGAAAGTGTATGGTGATGCACTTTGGTGGAAGAAATAAACGAGCAGAATATTATTTACCTGGGGAAAGCATACAAAATGCAATGATGCATAGGAACTTGGGAGTCCTTGTGCGGGATACCCTAAAGGTTCACCACCAGGTTGAGTTAGCTGTAAAGAAGGCAAATGCAATGCTGGCATTAACTTCTAGAGGTATAGAATATAAGAGCAGGGATGTGATGTTGAGGCTCTATAAGGCACTTGTGAGACCTTCTTAACAAGAGCGGTCAGAAGAAAATTGCCAGGCTGGTTCAAGCTGACATGAGCACAAATATTACAACATGTTACAACAGGGATATGCAGAAGAACAGCTCCAAATGCACAACACGTTGAACCTTGTAGTGGATGAGCTACAACGGCAGAAGTCCACGAACACACAAGAGGTACCTAATAAACTGGCCTCTGAGCACAGATGTGAGTTTAAACAAACAGAAAGAGCAGCAGTTCATGGACATGATTTTATATTTACAAGAGATAACTTATGATGCTGGAAATAACCGTTGTTAATTTTATGTACTCTTGCTGTTAATGGACTGCTTTATGTCAGATATAATGTGATAACACTCCAGTAATCTGCTTTACTATTTGCTTTAGTGCAGAAATGACACAATGTAAATGCAAATTATTTTTCTTTATAATCTCATCTCCCCACTGGTTTATCACAGTTAATTGTAAATGGAAGGTGGAGATAGGAGAGATTCCAGCAGAGATACAGGAACATCTCCTTTTACGTTTCATATCAACAGCATCCTGATCCTCAGGAGAGAAGCTCAGTCTCTGGTACATCACGATTCGAGATTCAAGATTCAAGTTTATGTACGTCAAAACATGCAGGGAAATGCATCATTTGTATTAACAACCTCAGCCAAGTCCGGCTGAGCATCGTCAACAGCTGATAATGCGCTGAGAGTTCTGGGGTGCGTGAAGAACATTCAACAAGATTGTAGTGATTAAGATACTTCTCCATATAGGTTGTTAATGCAAACAGTGTATCTCTCTGTATGTTTTGGTATACATTGTGTCCAGGGAGGAGTAGCACCTCTGCTAAAGGTGCTTATCATGTCCATTCCAGGGCAGCTCACTCACCATTAGTCCTCACCGGATGCTCAGCTCTCACCTGTGGCTGCAAGTATCTGTTAGCATGTGACAGTGGCCACATCAGTGCGGCACTTCAACAGGTGGGCTAAACCAGGTGAGGATTCATACCCCAGTGAGATAGAAACATGTTTGTCCTAGTGTGTCAAATTAGATCCGATGGACTAGACAGTTGTTATCCAAATGGCCAGGAAGGCACTGCTGTCATGCTTCATGGACAGCGAAGGACATGACAAGGCAATCAAGGAAGACCCCAATTTGTGAAGCTTGTTGGTACCACTGGATCCAGACTTCTGAGATCAAGAGAGTGGAACCGCCTGAGTGCAATGGCTTTTCCACTTTAAGAAATTTCCCACACTGATTTCACTGTCATCATCAGATACGCCAGACACTAACATTGATTTTTTAAAAAAAGATAAATACAGTCCTGATAAAGTGTCTCAGCCTGAAGCTGAGATGATTCCCCTCCATGGATGCTGCCTGACCTGCCGAGTTTCTCCAACATTTTGTATGTGTTGCACTGGATTTCCAGCATCTGTAGAAACTCTTGTGTTTGTGTTAAAAGTGCCCCATTTTTCCAGAAACCACTGGAAACTCAGACACCAATCAGATGGGAGGAAACTGGCTCACCTGGAGGAAGCCCATGCATTCACAGAGAGAGTGCACAAAAGCGGCAGGATTTAAACCCTGATCAGTGATGCCTAGTACTGTAAAGCAATACAATAACTGCTAAACTACAGAACCAATGTACATGGTGATAATAAATACAATAAGTGCAAGGATTCAGGAATTAATGTTCAAGATTGTTTAATATAATTTCCTGTACACAAGTGTAAGGAGAAAGAAATAATTGTTATTCCAGATCCAATGCAGCCCAAAAATACCCACAAACGATAAAGAACACAATAATCATAAAACAAAAAACAACCTATATATATACTGATTGGAAATAATAAAGCAGTGGTGAAGTTAGCGCAAGAAGATGTTGATCAGTTCTTACTACTTGCAGTAAATAACTATTTCTGATCAATGCAAAATTACATTGGTGCAGAAACTACATTGAAATATTGCAAAACAAAATGTTAAAGTTACAATATTTGACTGTATTAGCAACAACAGGTCACACTTGAATCATTATAGAAACATGTTAATCGTTGGCTTTTATCCATGCTTATTGAACGCATTGGTGTTCCCTAAATTTACAAGTACAAAGAAACATGGCAGCATACCTGTTAGTGTGTCTCTATTACAGCCTGGGCATCAGATTTCAGAGTTCAATCTGTAAGAAGTAAGAACGTAAGAAGTTTTTACATTCTCCCCATGGAATGCATGGGTTTTCTCTAGTTGCTCCCACAGTCCAAAGACATACTGGTGGGTTAATTGATCATTGTAAATTGTCCCATGATAAGGTTAGGGTTAAATTGAGTTTGTTGGGTGGTGAGTCTCAGAAGACTCTTTCTGAGCTCAAGGCCCAGAAATAGCTGGTCCTGGGATTGAGGAATATCTGTGTGTGTGTAAGTGGGTGGGACAGTGGGCAAGAGGGAGGAAATGGGATTGTTTTTCTGTTGTTGTTTTGTTGCTGTTGTTATTGTGTTGTTCAGATTTTGGTGCCAGAATGTGTGGCAACACTTGCAAGCTAACCACATCCACCCCTCCCAGCTTATCCTTTTAGATGTGGTAGTTGTCAACACAAATGATGCATTTGACTGTCTCAATGCACATATGATAAATGCCATTTTAAACATTGTTGGATGCAAGTATTTAATTATATTAGACTTTTTAATTGATATTTTATTTCCATTTTAACAATTAATTATCTGCTTTTATTTGATGCAATTACTTACATTCAGTGCCAGTAACTGCTTACAATGCTTCCTAGTAGCTATAGCAGGTATATGCAAGTTTAGCATGCCTCTAGTAGTTATAAAGAGTATAATTCTGGAAGGTTCTGAAAGCTTCTTTTTCTGTATTATCTGAATAAGTCCCTTCTCATTGGTTAGCGTGGTATTGCAGTATTTCAAAGGTTTAAGGGTTTATTTATTATCAAAGCATGAATCTGTATACAACTCTGAAATTTGTTTTCTTCAGAAACAAGAAGGCCATTCAGAGAGAAGCATCAAATGCACACAAAAAAGAACAGCATCCTGACCATCGACACCTCAAAAACTCCTCCCCTGCACAAAATGGAACAGGAGCATTGAATCCACACCCCCCACCCCAAACACAATCACTGCTCCACACAAAAAATCTAACTCCCAAACACCCTTCCCTCACACAACAAAATGGAAAAGAAATGGGCCATAAAAAAACACAGAATATAAAAATCATATGTCTGAAAAAGTCTACAGACCATAAACACAATAGTCCAGTCCATAAGCACAGAACCACGACATCATCCTACCAGATCATGAGACAAGGAAACCTACCTGCCAGCCATAGCAATAGGCCACTGTGAATTATTTTACTAAGTGGTTAAATTGGTGCCATGGTATTTGAATAAGTGCTTTCTCATTGGTTAACTTGGTGCTGCAGTATTTGAATAAATGCATTCTCATTGGTTAACTTGGTGCTGCAGTATTTGAATAAGTGCATTCTCGTTGGTTAACGGTGTTACAGTATTTGAATAAGTGCTTTCTCATTGGGTAACTTGGTGCTGCAGTATTTGAATAAGTGTGTTTTCGTTGGTTGACATTTATCTACAAATTTGAATAGAATTTTTTTAATTTGTGTAGTATAAAAGTAGCTTTTCCATGTTGAGTGCCATTTTAGCTCCTTAGTCTTTTTCTCTTTAAGCCTTCTGCTGCTAGCTTCTACACTTGTTTTCTTTCTTCTATCAATGCTTAGTAAAATGATTGTGAAGTATTAAGTTTTATTGGTCTTTTCTGACTTCTGAAAGAATCTTGTATTAAAAGCATCAGAATCCAACAGTATAGGCACAAAACATAAATTACACAATCATACAGGGAAGAACACAAGACAATGACATGGACACAGGTTCAATTCCTACTGCTGCCTATTAGGAGTTTTCACATTCTCCCTTTGACCACATGGTTTCTTCCAGATGCTCCGGTTTCCCCCTATATTCCAAGTTCACATGGGTTAGAGTAAGCTGTGGGTTTGTTGGTGCCCGAAGCACACCTGTAGGCTGTCTCCCCAGTATATCCTTGGACTGCTTGGCTATTGACAAAAAATAATGCGTTTCACTGTATACTTCACATTTTCGAAGTTCATGGGAGAAATAAAGCTGAGTTTTACTCTTCAATCTTTAATCCAATCCCTGAATTTCTAGGCAGCATTTTAAAGCATCTATATGCAACAACCTCCAAGATCTCTGCTGGAAGCTCATTCCAGATATTTACAACACACTGTGTGAGAGACTTAACGCTCAGCTTTCCTTTTATGTTCTGTGCTCTCAACTTTAGCCAGTGTTCTCTTGTACCGGACTTGCCTGCCTAGGAAAAAAGAAATCAGAAATAAAATAGTATAATAAAATGCAAGGAACTCAGCACCATTCAGGACAACATATCTTTCTTGAATGGCACCCCATTAATCTCCAGAAGGGTCCCATTCACTACCAGCGTACTTTCTCTGCAGTGTGTAATGTCGATGGAATGCTTTGCAGCAATTCTTCAAGTCTTCTCCAATAGTAATTCCCAAACCATTGACCTCTACCACTAAGGGCAAGGGCAGTGATACAGTCACAGAATAATACAGTACAGAAGCAGGCCTTTTGGCCCATCTCATCCATGCTGAACCATTCGTCAGGTTAATCCCATCCACCTGCATACCGAAGCCTGTACATATTCCTGCCGTGCACGTACAAATCCAAATTTCTTTGAAATGTTGAAATTTATCGGGTAGCCACCATTTGCACTGGCAGCCTGTTCCACACTCTTATTACCCTTTGAGCAGAAAAGTTCCTCCTCAGGCTCCCCTTAAGCATTTCACCTTTCCCCCTTAACCCATGAGCTCTAATTGCAGTCTCACCAACCTCAGTGGAAAAAGTCTGCTTGTACTTAGCCTGTCTATACCCCTCAATTTTGTATACCTCTGTCAATTCTCTCCTCAGGTGTCAATGGTCTAGGGAATAAAGCACTAACCTGTTCAATCTTTCCCTATAACTCAGGTCCTCCAGATCCAGAACCCATCTTTGTAAATGTTCTCTGCACTCTTTCAATCTTATTTACATCTTTCCAGTAGGTAGGTGACCAAAACTGCGCAATGCTCCAAATTATACCTCACCAATGTCTTATACAATTTCAACATTGAGGAGGACTTCATAGAATGCATCCATGATGGCTTTCTTGAGCAGCATGTTAGTGAACCTACAAGGGAAAATGCTATCTTAGATCTAGTCCTGTGCAATGAGACAGGTAAGATTAACAATCTTGTAGTCAGGGATCCTCTTGGAAAGAGTGATCATAGTATATTGGAATTTCACATACAGATGGTGGATGAAATAGTTAGATCTAAAACTATTGTATTATGCTTGAACAAGGGAGACTACAACAGGATGAGGGAGGAGTTGGCTAATGTGGATTGGGAGCACAGACTATTTGGTAGGACAGTTGAGGAACAGTGGATACTTTCAAAGAGATTTTTCACAGTGCTCAACAAAAGTATATTCCAGTCAAAAGTAAGGAAAGTTAGTGTGGGGAGAGCCTTGGATAACTAAAGAAATAAATAATATCAAATTAAAAGCTGATGTGTACAAAATGGCAAAGAGTAGTGGGAGACTGGAGGATTTGGGAAAACTTTAAAAAGCAACAAAACAACTAAATAAATAAGGAAAGGGAAGATGAAATATGAAAGTAAATTAGTACAAAATATAAAAACAGAGTGCAAAAGTTTTTATAAATATATAAAGTGGAAGAGGGTAGCTAAAGTCAACTTAGGTTCCTTGGAAGATGAGAAGGGGAAATTGCTACTGGGTGATAAGGAAATGGCTGAGGCATTGAATGACTATTTTGTGTCAGTCTTCATGGCAGAAGACACGTCTAATATGCCAAGGAATGATGTTATGGACGAAATGGGAGTTGAGGACTGCAATAAAATCATTGTCACTAAGGAGATAGTGATGAGCAAATGTCACGCCACTTAATATAAAAGGATGTAGGCAAAAGATGGGCAACTATAGGCTAGTTAGTTTAACATCTGTAGTCGGGAAAATGATTGAAACTGTCATTAAGGAAGAAATAGCAAAACATTTGGAAAGGAGTGGTTCCATTAGAGACACAACATGGATTCAGAAAGGGCATGTCCTGTTTGAAAAACTTACTGGAGTTCTGTGAGGACATAATGAGTGCAGTGGATAGAGGGGAACTCAGATGCTTGGATTTTCAGAAGGCAGTCGATAAGGTGCCACACAAGAGACTTATAAGTAAAATACGGTTGCATGGAGTCGGAGGAAGTGTTTTGACATGGATAGTGAATTGATTAACCAATAGAAGGCAGAGAGTTGGTATAAATAGGTGGCTCTGCGGTTGGCAGTCGGTGGTGAGTGGGGTGCCGCAGGGGTCGGTGCTGGGCCCGCAGCTGTTTACCATTTACACTGATGATTTTGGAAGAGGGGACTGAGAGCAGCATAGCGAAATTTGCTGTTGACACTAAACCGAGTGGAAAAGCAAATTGTACAGAGGATGTGGAGAGTTTGCAGAGGGATGTAGATAGGTTAAATGAGTGGGCCAAGATCTGACAGATGGGATACAACATTGGTAAATGTGAGATCATCCACTTTGGAAGGAATAATAGAAGAGAAGATTATTATTTAAATGGTGAAAGATTGCAGTATGCTGTTGTGCAGAAGGACTTGGGAGTGTTTGTGCATGAATCGCAAAAAGTTGGCTTGCAAGTATTCTTCTATTAGGAAGGCAAATGGAATGTTGGCCTCTATTGCTAGAGGGATTTAATTCAAGAGCAGGGAGGTCATGCTGCAACTATACAGGGTACTGGTGAGGTCACACCTGGAGTACTGTGTGCAGTTCTGGTCTCCATACTTGAGGAAGGATATACTGGCTTTGGAGGTGGTGCAGAGAGGGTTCACAAGGTTGATTCCAGAGATGAAGGGGTTAACTGATGAGGAGAGTTTGAGTCACCTGGAACTATACTCTCTGGGGTTCAGAAGAATTTAAGAGGATCTTATAGAAACTTACAAAATTTTGAAAGGGATAGATAAAATAGGAGTAGGAAAGTTGTTTTCATTGGTAGGTGAGACTGGAACTAGGGGACATTGCCTCAAGATTCAGGGGAGAAGATTTAGGATGGACATGAGGAGAAACTGTTTTTCCCAGAGAGTGGTGAATCTGTGGAATTCTCTGTCCAAAGAAGTAGTTGAGGCTTCTTCACTAAATTTATTTAAGATACTGTTAGATAGATTTTTACATAGTAAGGGAATTAAGAGTTATGGGGAAAGGGCAGGTAGATGGAGCTGAGTTTATGGACAAATCAGCCATGATATTATTGAATGGCAGGGCAGGCTTGATGGGCCAGATGGCCTACTCCTGCTCCTATTTCTTATGTTCTGATGTAACATAAAGTCCCAACTCTTGTATGCAAACAAGCGAAAATCTGCAGAGGCTGGAAATCCAAGCAACACACACAAAATACTGGAGGAGCTCAGCAGGCCAGGCAGCATCTATGGAAAAGAGTAAGCAGTCAGTGTTTCGGGTTGAGATCCTCCATCAGGACTGAATACCGAACTCAACATATTTATTTATGAAGGCCAATGTGCCAAAAGCTTTCTTTAGGACTCTATCAACCTGTGGTGCCACGTTCAAGAAATTGTGAATCTGTATTCCCAGATCCTTCTGTTCTACTGCACTCCTCAAAGCCTTACCACACTGTGTAAGACCTACCCTGGCTGGACCTCCCAAAGTGCAACATCTCACGTTTGTCTGCATTAAATTCCATCTGCATTTTTAGCCCATTTTTACAGTTTGTTCAGATCCTGCTGCAAGCCTTGATAGTCTCCCTCCTTGTGTCAACTACACCCACAATCTTGGTGTCATCCACAAATTTGCAAATCCAGTTTATCACATTATCATCCAGGTCGTAAATATAGATGACAAACAATAATGGGACTTGTATCGATCCCTGTGGCACTTCACTAATCACAGGCCTCCAATCAGAGAGTCAACAATCTACTACCACTCTGTCTTCTCTCACAGAGTCAATGTCTAATCAAACTTACTACCTCATCTTAAATGCCAAGACACTAAACCTTCTTGATCAACCTCCCCGTGAGACCTTGTTGAAAGCTTTGCTAAAGTCTATGAAGACAAAATTCACTGTCTTCCCTTCATCAATTATTCTGGTAACTTCCTTGAAGATTGGTTAGACATGACTTACCACACACAAAGCCATGTTGACTATTGCTAATCAATCCAAGTAATTACATATTCAGTCCCATAGAGTATCTTTGAATAACCTTCCCACTACTGATGTCAGGGTCACCAGCCTATAATTTCCTCATACATAGCGAGGCTGTGCAGTGGTATCAGCTGCTTACAGGTGCCCAGCAGAAAGGCATTGGAGTTGGCTCAGTCCTCCGGAGGCAGTGTGTCACTACATTCAAGATGGAGTCATTGCTGTGCACCCACACCCCTGTGCTTTTGCTCAGCAGAAGAAAAGCTATAATATGTTCGACTGCAGATTGCTGCAACCGTCATGGGACACAGGGCCTTGGACTATTTTTTTTGTGCATACCTGTATTTTACTGATATCTTATGTGTGTTTGCTATCTTACATGAGCTACGTTGCTTTGCGCTGTGTGTGTCTGTGGGTACTGTCTTTTGCAACTTGGCCCAAGAGGAACACTGTTTCCTTTTCACTGTATTCACATATGGTTGAATGACAACTAAACAACCTTGAATCAGAGGTCATGGTTTAAGGGTGAGAGGTGAAACATATAGGGGAATTTGCAGGAATGTTTCTTCACACAGAGTTCTGGGAATGTGGAGAGTGCTATTAGTGGAAGTGGTGGATGCAGGATCAATTTCAACACTTATGAGAAATTTGGATAGGTGCATGCTTGGGAGAGGTATGGAGGGCTATGGTCTGGATGGGGGTTGATGGGACTAGGCAGTATAATAGCTTGATGCAGACTAGATAGGACCAAGGACCGTTGCAGTGCTGTGGTGCTCTATGAATCTATGACTACTGCTCTCTGGATTTGGGAGCATGTCTTATAAGGACAGGCTGAGTGAGCTAATGCTTTTCTCTTCGGAGTGAAGGAGGATGAGAGGATTTAGGTAACCTCCTGCCTGCTGGCATGAACATTCAACCCACAGACCTCCGTTGATACCCCTGCCCCCCCCTTACCCCATCCCTATCTATAATTTTACTCTGGTTCTCTTCCCCCCCCCTCACTATAATCTCCCCCAGACCTACCTTTCTTTCTCTTTTATTTCCCATAATTCTCCACCTTCCCCCAGCCCATTTCCCGTCAGCCTATCACTTCCCAGCTTTCTACTTCATCCCTCCCCACACTTCTTATCCCCCCTCGACCATCCCATGTTACTTTACTCCTGATGAAGGGTTTCAGCCCGAAATGTCGTCACTACCTGCTCCCATAGATGCTGTCTGGCTTGCTGAGTTCTGCCAGCATTTTGTGTTTTTATTTATTTCCGGCAACTGCAGATTCACACGTGTTGAGGGTGAGAGGTGACTTGACAGACATGTACAAGAGGCATAAATAGAGTGAACAGCCAGATACTTTATCCCGATGGAAATAGTTAATACAAACAAGCATAATTTTCATGTGCATGTAGGAAAGAATAAGGTGGATGTCAGAGACTTGGCCTCCACTGCAATCTGTGAGAGAGAATTCCCCAGATTCATCACTCTCTGGCTAAAAAAAAATCCTCCTTATCTCTGTTCTAAAAGGACGCCCCTCAATTTTGAGGCTGTGCCCTCCAATTCTGGATACCCCCACCAAAGGAAAAATCCCCTCTACATCTGCCCTATCTAGTCCTTTCAATATTTGCCAGATTTCAGTGAGATCTCCCAACATTGTTTTAAATCCCAGTGAGTACAGACTAAACACTCATCATTCCCCTTCATTCCTGGAATCATCCTCATGAGCCTTCTCTGAACTGTCTTCAATGACAACACATCCTTTCAGAGATACGAGGCCTAAAGCTGTTGACAATACTCCAAGTGCAGCCTGACTAGAGTCTTATAAAGCCTCAGCATTATCTCCTTCCCTTTATATTCTATTCCGCTTGAAATAAATGCCAACATTCCATTTGCCATCTTTACCACAAACTCAACCTGTAAATTAACCTTCTGGGAGTCTGGCATGAGGACTCTCAAGTCCCTCTGCACCTCTGATGCTTGATCTTTCTCCCAATTTAATAGGCTGCATTATTGTTCCCTGTACCAAAATGCATTATCATACATTTCCCAAAACTGTATTCCATCTGCCAGCTTTTAGCCCATTCTTCCAATTTGTCTAAGTCCTGCTGCAATTGCATTGTTTCCTCAGCACTACCTACCCCTCCACTTATCTTCGTATCTTAGAACATGGAATATAGAATCATAGAAATCTACAGCACATTACAGCCCCTTCGGCCCACAATGTTGTGCCAACCATGTAACCTACTCTAGAAAATGCCTAGAATTTCCCTACCGGAGAGCTCTCGAATTTTCTAAGCTCCATGTACCTATCTAAGAGTCTTTTAAAGGACCCTATTGTATCCGCCTCCACCACCATCACCGGCAGTGCATCCCTCACACCCACCACTCTCTGTGTGAAAAACTTACCCCTGACATCCCCGCTGTACCTATCTCCAAGCACCTTAAAACTATGTCCCCTCGTGCTAGCCATTTCAACCCTGGGAAAATGCCTCTGACTATCCACACGATCAATGCCTCACATCATCTTATACACCTTCATCAGGTCACCTCTCATCCTCCATCACTCCAAGGAGAAAAGGCCAAATTCACTCAACCTATTCTCATCTGCATACTTTGCAACAAAGCCATCAATTCCATTATCTAAATCATTGACAAACAATGTGAAAAGCAGCTGTCCCAATACTGACCCCTGAGTGGTGACCACTAGTCAGTGGCAGTCAACCAGAAAAGGTTCATTTTATTCCCATTCACTGCCTCCTGCCTGTCAGCCATTCCACTATCTGAGCCAGTATCTTTCCTGTATTGCCATGGGATTTTATCTCAGGTAACCACATGTGTGGCACCTTATGAAATGTCTTATGAAAATCCAAGTAAATGACATAGCCTTCCACTCCCTCGTCCACCCTATTTGTTACTTCCTCGAAGAAGTCTGTTCTATGTTCTACCTGAATGCACTGTGTATTGATTTGATCTGTATAAACAGTATGCAAGATATTGTGTCTTGGTATATGTGACAAAAATAAACCGATTCCAGTTCAGATAGAAGCCAGGGAGTTGCATTACCAATTACATCTTATCTGGTTTAAGAAGCCACTGGTGAATCTCTGTATCTTCTGGCTGATTGCTGTCGAAATAAGGAGAACAACTAAATACTCTGTAAATCACTCTTTTTCTGGCAAATGATCATCACAAACAATAACCTGTAACTTCCTTTTGAACTTGGAGATAATTTGAAGAGGCAGAGCTGAGGTGAGGCGAGGCAGTGGGCCCATCGCTGAGGTTCGATCAGTTTAAGTATCGGGCCGAATCAGAAAAGCCGGGTACAGGCTGAATGAAGATGGCGGGATCCAGGCTCCAGAGCATACTGAGGCAACTGTACCCAATGTTTTGATGACTTATTTAAATGCTGGGCCAAATTGGAAACATTGGGTAGAGGTCGAATTTGCACCATCAAGTACAGGCTGATTCAAGGCAGTTTACCAAAGTAACTGAACTTAATGCCTGGATAATGATTTTAGCATCAGGCCAGACTGAAAATGTTCAGGGTGTCAGGGACTGAGGTGAGGGCTGGTCTGGCTCAGCTCACTCCTCTCTGAAGTTTACTTGGCCCTGCTCTGAACTGAAGGTCTGTGGACAGAACTGTCTTTGTGGACTTCAGTTCAGAATGCTATTTGTTTTTGTTCATTGTTTGCATGATTTGTCTCTCCTTTCTGCATATTGGGTGATTGACAATCTTTTTCCTGGGTTCTTTTCAGGTTTCTTGCTTCGTGACTGCCTGTTAGGAGACAAATCTCAAGGTTGAATAATGCAAACGTACTTTGATAATAAATCTACTTTGAACTTTGTCATCTAAAACATGACTTAAATAAAAGCCTCTGAGAGATCTTGATGTGTATAAGTTAGCTATTCAATTTTCTTAAATCACTACATGATCTACATTTTAAGTAATACTTGATTGGCTATGAAATAGTCATGAAATTCTTGATCCAAGTTTGGATTAGATTGTGTAATTATGCCTTTCAATACAAAGAATTTAAGTTAAATGTCTTTAAAAATATAATCTGCATGCAACAGATGATGTGTGCTGCTCTGGCAGAAATGTCCTATGAAGTGAAAAGATTCCATTTATACTTCATTATTTTAAGAAAAAATTGCAACTGTAACTTGCTTTTGCAGCTATTAACTGACATTTATGGATTATAAGCAATGCTTTTCTTTCATACTCACCCATCATGCAACAAAGTGGAGATGGTAGTTTGTCATATTTAAATCAAGTAAATATCCTGAAGCATTTTAAGTACTACTTATGTATACATTTCTATCTATCCAAACTTCAATAACATCCATTATTTCTCAACAAACTTGCTCCTTTGAACCAAAAATTCAACTTCTGATGGAGTGCTAAAAACTTACTTCACTATCTATCAGCTGACACAATATGCTCAGGACCCCATTTGTTCTTTAGATAGGATATAAAATATTTTACCATGGAAATCATAGAAAAGGCAATCCTAACCTTCTCTAAATGTCTTTCACAAATATCATTTGAAATAGGAACACAAATCATATTTGCTAAATCTATCTGTCACAAAAAAAACATTTTTGACATAACATCACATAAATTATGTTTGAAGTATAGTTGCTAAGTTCAAAGTTCAAAGCAAATTTATTATTTTTTATTATTTTAATAAAGGAAGGCCTTTCATTTAAACTTTACTGTTAATTAATTTCCAGCATTCTGGACCTCTGCATAATTTTTTCATTTTTACAATAAAGTTTTGCAAGGCCAAGGCAGTTCAGAATCAGGTACAGTATCATTGGCATATGTTGCTAAGTATGTTTACGACAGCAGTAAAATGCAATTCATAATAATAATAATTAAAAAGTATAAATTACTGTAAGAAATATGTACATCTCTTACTGCAATTTATATATATTTATATAAAATAAAATTAAATTAGCCATGCGAAAAGAGAACAAAAAAAGAAAAAAGAGCAGTAAGGTAGTGTCCATGGGTTCATTGTCCATTCAGAAATCTGATGGCAGAGGGAAGAAGCTGTTCCTAAAACCTTAAGTGTGGTCTTCTGTCTCCTGTACTTCCTCATTGATGGCAGCAATGTGAAGAGGGCATGTCCTGGGTGATGGGGGTCCTAAATGATGGATTGTGGCATTGCCTTTTGAAGGTGTCCTTGAAGTTAGGGAGGCTAGTGCTCATGATAGAGCGGCTGAGTTTACAGTTTTCTCCAGATTTTTCTGATCCTGTGCAGTGGCCTCTCTATACCAAAAAGTGATGCAAATAGTTAGAATGTTCTCCATGATACATCTGTAAAAATTTGTGAGTCTTTAGTGACATACCAATTCTCAAACTAATGTAATATAGCCACTGTTGTGCCTTCTTTGTAATTGCATCAATATGTTGGCCCAGGACAAATCCTCAGAAATGTTGGCACCCAAGAACTTGAAACTGCTCACACTCCTGATCCTCCAATGAGGACTGGTGTCTATTCCCTCGAATTCCCCTTCCAGAAGTCCACAATCATTTTCTTGGTCTTACTGACATTGTTGCTGCTGTGACACCACTGAACCAGCTGACTTATCTCATGCCTGTAAGGCTCCTCATCACCATCTGAAATTCCGCCAACAATGGCTGCGTCATTGGCAAAATTCTGCCTGTCCTAGCATATGAAGTTAGCTCCATGAGATGGAGCAGATGAGTCAGCAGTGAGATCCAACCAGGAAGGTAATTCTGCAATGCCTTATGGAGAAAAAAGGACATGATCGGGCCCAGAAGAAGTTACAGCCAGCCACTGCAACCAAGGAAAACCCCAATTGCGATAACTACTCATACCACTGGACCCAAACTTCTGAGGTCAGTCAAAAGAGTGGAATGGGTTTTCCACTCTTCTGCACAGATTTGCCTTTATTGTCGGATGTGACAGAAAACCAACCTATGACCTTTGTACACAGGTAATTAGGTACATGACACTGGACTGCCATTAGTCCGGTTAGTTTGGCTCATGCTTTCTCTAACTCCTTCCCTTATTTTAATCCAGGGGTTGCCAACATTTTTTATGCCATGGACCAATACAATTAAGCAAGAGGTCCATGAACCCAGTTTGGAAACCCTTGTTTTATCCCTAGATTTTTTCTTAACTATAGAGCTATTTTACCACGAGGGCAGATAATAAATATTTAACATCCATACTATTTCCTTATTTTTGATTACTTATTTCCCTGTCTCAACTTTATGGGACCTTTGCTATTCTCTTCCACTTTCTTTTTCCTTTTCTCTTTCTTTTTATGCAATTAATAGAGGTGACCCATTTACTCAGTGGCCACTTTATTAGGTACACCTGCACACCTGCTTGTTAATGCAAATATTTAATCAGCCAATGATGTGGTAGCAACCAATGCATAAAAGTATGCAGACATGGTCAAAAGGTTCAGTTTGCAAACACAAAGAAATCTGCAGATTCTGGAAATTCAAGCAACACGTACAAAATGCTGGTGGAATGCAGCAGGCCAGGCAGCATCTATAGGAAGAAACACTGCTGATGTTTCGGGCCGAGACCCTTTGTCAGGACTAACTGAAAGAAGAGATAGTAAGAGATTCGAAAGTGGGAGGGGGAGGAGGAGATCTGAAATAATGAGAAGACAGGAGGGGGAGAGATGAAGCTAAGAGCTGGAAAGTTGGTTGGCAAAAGAGATACAGAGCTGGAGAAGGGAGAGGATCATGGGATGGGAGGCCGGCAGAGAAAGAAAGGGGGAGGGGAGTACCACAGGAAGATGGAGTGATTCTGAGAGGGACAAAGAGAGAGAAAAATATAAATAAATAGATAAATAAATAAATAGATAAATAAATAAATAGATAAATAAATAAATAGATAAATAAATAAATAGATAAATAAATAAATAGATAAATAAATAAATAGATAAATAGATAGATAGATAGATAGATAGATAGATAGATAGATAGATAGATAGATAGATAAATAAATAGATAAATAAATAAAGGATAGGGTAAAAAGGAGCAGAGGGGCATTAATGGAAGTTAGAGAAATCAATGTTCATGCCATCAGGTTGGAGGCTACCTAGGTGGAATATAAGATGTTGTTCCTCCAACCTGAGTGTGGCTTCATCTTGACA